>NC_059108.1:107760437-108116687 GCF_020740685.1 Jaculus jaculus | reverse complement strand
ACCAGCTTGGGCCTAAGTATGAAGCTTAATCACAAACACACAAGGCTATAGGGCACATCTCACATTCAAACATCACATTCCACCCCTGCCCCTCTTAGACTCATGGGCATCTTATGATGTCAAATGTATCCAGCCCAACTTTAAAATTCCCCACAGTCCCAACCAGTCCCAGCTCTGTTCAAAAGTCCAAAGTCTCATCTGAGAGCCAAGGCAATATCTTAGTTGTGAGCCTAGTTGCATATTTTCAGCACATAATGGTACAGAGTAAATACTCCCATTCTAAAAGAGAAGAATGGGAACTTAGCAAAGAAAGACTGGATCAGTGCAGTATCAAAACCCAAATCTTGGGCTGGAGAGATGGCTTAGCGGTTAAGCGCTTGCCTGTGAAGCCTAAGGACCCCGGTTCAAGGCTCGGTTCCCCAGGTCCCACGTTAGCCAGATGCACAAGGGGGCGCACATGTCTGGAGTTCATTTGCAGAGGCTGGAAGCCCTGGCGTGCCCATTATTTCTCTCTCTCTCTCTCTCTGTCTCTCTCTCCTCCTCCTCTCTGTCACTCTCAAATAAATAAATAAACAAAAAAAAATTTAAAAAAAAAATAGAAAGCATCCAAAAAAAAAAAAAAACCCAAATCTTTCAGTCCCATTTCTGGCACTTTGGACTCACGATGATGAAATCTTGGGGTGTCTCAAAGGCTTGAGAAGGTCTGCTCCTCCAGCTGTGCAGCCCACACAGAATCAAAGGTGTCCTTCTCTCTTCCTCTATGAGCATCTTCTCCCAGCCATCACAATGTTCCCTTCTCCCTGAGTAGATCCAATCCTGTTCTTTCCTCTGGTTAGAGCTGGAAGCTCATGCACTCTTGGGAAGCCTTTCCTAATCTTCTCCATATGCACTCATAGCACCCAGATGTCTCCATTGCTACACTCAGCACAAGCATCAATAAAGAAATGTTTTATGGCTCCAGCCCATGGCAGAACCTAAGCGCCAATATCCTCACAGCTGAGGACAAAAACTCACCCTGGTTTGTTCTTTTTAATATTTTTTATTTATTTTATTTATTTATTTATTTATTTATTTGACAAAGAAGAGAGAGAGAATGGGTGTGCAGGGCCTCCAGCCACTGCAAATGAACTCCAGACATGTGTGCCCCTTGTGCAGCTGGCTAATGTGGGTCCTGGGGAATCCAACCTAGGTCCTTTGGCTTTACAGGTAAATGCCTTAACCACTACACCATCTCTCCAGCCCTGGTTTGTTCTTAATACAAATATCTTGGATAAATTGTACCACCTAACTCTGAGAATGCTTGGCTTTCATCCTTTCATGTGTGAGATTTTGGTTTGCACAGATGAAGTTGGTTCTAGACTTCCAGACCTTAAGCCCTTGTAGTTAAGGCACTTGATGTGGTTCAAGGTTGGGTGGCAAGCTCCACGTGGAAAAATGCCACTCTTTCCTGTTCTCCTGTTTACCTGGTAGCCTCTCTGCTGCAGATTATGTGTTCACATTTGATGGTGTTTACAGGCTGGCTAACAGCTCACAGTCTTCCTAACAGCTTATCTTTAGGGCTCATCCCACAGTATCCACTTCTTAATGTAACTGAGGCTTCGATTGTTCTATCAACTGAGGGATGATATGCAGCCAATGTTGGCAAAATTCAGTAAGTGTTTTCAGTTTTTTTTAAGTGATTAGCTTAATGTTAAATAACTTCATGCATTTGGTAAGTTGTGTTATTTTTAAAGGACTAAATGACCTGAGAGAAAAAAGCACTCAAAAGCAAAAACATTTATTTAAAACACAGTTTTTAAGCCTGTCGACAGGTCAGTAATAACAATTTAAAGATAGACCTTTTTAAAGTTTTTATTGTAAGTTATATCAAATGTACAGAAACTTGCCAGAATAGCACAAAGAAACATATAAAAGTATGACTTTGACCAGATGCTGAAGTGTAAATTTTAATGTTCTCCTTTTCTTTTATTGTTCCATTTCTCCATTTGGTAGTAAGGAATAGATAGAATACTCCTTAACACTGTGGAGAGTGTCCTGTAAATCAAAGACATTTTTTAACATATCTTCACTAAAACAATTACAATTAAGAATTCATGGGAAGGGGAGATGGCTCAATAATTAAAGGCACTTGCATGCAAAACATGCCAGCCTGAGTTCAATTCTCCAGTACTCATGTAAAACCAGATTCCCAAAGTAGCACATACATCTGAAGTTCATCTACAATGGCAAGAGGTTCTGATATGCCCATGCTTTCTCTCTCTCTCAAACAAATAAATAATATTTTTAAAGAAATTGACATTGATGTTGGGCATAGCAGCACACGCCTCTAATCCCAGCACTTGGGAGGCAGAGGCAAGAGGATCACCATGAGTTCCAGGCCACACTGAGACTACATAGTGAATTCCAGGTCAGCCTAAGCTAGAGTGAGACCCTACTTTGAAAAACAAAACAAAACAAAAATCAACATTGATGTAATAGTAATACCACATATCTCCGAATGTCCTTTACAGGCTCAGGATGAAATCCAGGACCCAAAGTGTATATCCCATGTATCTTTATTCACCTTCATTAGGACAGAGTGCCTTGTTTTATTGCCTTTTGGAGAGTGCATGACAGAACCTTGTGGACTGTTAACCAGTCTGGATGACCCTGTTTCTTTATAACTAGATTTTTAGCAAGAATATCACAGAAATGAATAAAATTATAACAAAAATCTAATTAAAGATGATTTTAGGAGCTGGAGAGGTGGCACAGTGGTTAAGGGTACTTGCTTGCAAAGCCTGACTATCTAGGTTTGATCCCCAGTAACCATGTAAAGCCAAATGCAGAAAGTAGCTCATGCATCTAGAGTGCTTACTTTTAGTGGCAAGAAGCCTGGCATGTCCCCTCTCTATCTCTATCTCTATCTCTATCTCTGTCTCTATCTCTATCTCTATCTCTATCTCTATCTCTATCTCTATCTCTATCTCTATCTCTATCTCTATGTCTGTCTCTCTCTCCCTCTCCTTTCAAATAAATAAATAATAGATAAATCTACTTTAGGGCTGGAGAGGTTGCTTAGCAGTTAAAGCACTTGCCTGCAAAGCCAAAGGACCCAGGTTCAATTCCCTAGGATCCACGTAAGCCAGATGCACAAGGGGCGTAAACATCTGGAGTTCATTTGCAGCAGCTGAAGGCCCTGGCACGCTCATTCTCTCTCTCTCTCTCTCTCTCTCTCTCTCTCTCTCTCTCTCTCTCTCTCAAATAAATAAATAAATAAATAAATAAATAAATTTACTTTAAGAATTTTTAAGGATTATGTTATTTTTTTTTTTTACCTTAGGCTAGATTGTTTTACACTTTTTAAACTACCTTTCTTTTCAAGGACTGGGGAAATGGCTCAGTTGGTAAAGTGTAGAGGTGGGAGGACCTGAGTTTTGATTCCAAGAAACCATGTCAATGCTGGCTGTGGCAGCATATGCCTCTAATTTCAGTACTTGGGAGACAGAGGCAGGTGGATTTCCTGGGAAAACTGCATAGATCAGTGGGAGACTCCAGCTCAATAAATAAGGTTGAGCACAATTAAGAATAACACCCAACAACTACCTATGGTCTCTGCCCATACATGCACACACGCTTGTGTACCCATACACATGTGAACACATATACTATACATGCACGCAAGATGAATCTCTGAGATATATTTAATATATATTGGTAATACAAATTATAGTAACCAGTAAGTATGTAGACATATTTTGTGATTATGCTAGCAGCCTATTCCTAGTCATTTTTATGTTTTATATTTTTATATGTATTTATGTTTTATATTTTTATATGTATTTGTGTGTGCACACATATATACATGTGACTATTAAAGCCAGAAGACAATCTCTGGCATCATCCTCAAGAACATACCCACTCCCTTTGAGACAGGGTCTCTCTACTGTGCAGGTCACTAACAAAGCTAGACCAGCTGGCCAGTGAGCCCCAGGAATACTCTTGCCTTCACCTCCCTAGCACTAGGATTATAGGAGCACACCACTGCAAATGCAGTTTATGTAGATTCTGGAGAGTAAACTCAGGTCTTTATGCTTGCAAGGCGCTTTACCAACTAGGCTATCTCCCCAGCCTCCTACTAATACCTCATCAAATTTTATCTATTAGTTTATGCATTGGTGACCCTTGCCTTGTTCTATTATTATTATTATTATTATTTATTATTATTATTGCTTGTATATTGTGAATTTCCTAATTTTATTATACTTTTAGAATTTTTATTTGATATTCTACTGAAAGTAGAAATTTTCTTTTGTACTGATTTATTTATTTACTCTTCAATCATGACTTTTTTGGCACCCAAATTCTAAATGTAGCCAGGAAGAGTTTCTTCAGAATAGCTCTTGTGTTCTTTTGACATGTTGACATCACTTCTGGTGGACTTTATTTCTTTTTTGGCACATAAACATAATCCAGCATGATCTGCTATTTTTCTGCTCCAGTTCTAGAATCAGCCATTTCTTAAACATCTCTTTTTCTTAAGTGAAGAATTGTAATTAGTAACCAAGATATGAGTGCTAAAATGTTCATTGTCACTGGGTATCTTGGCTTCTACTCCTTCTCAGTGATCACACATGAACCTTTATGCATAATTCTCTATTTGTTTCATGCCTACGTCTCTATAAACCTCAAACTGTATGAGCTCACAAATGAGCGATACTGTGGGTTGGATCCGAAAAGCACCTCACAGGATAATATCTTAAATGCTTGTTCTTCGTCTAAAGGGGCTATCTGGGAAGGTTCTAGAACTTTTTCTTCAGAAGGTGGTGCATAACTGGTAGCGCTAGGGTAAGGCTGTTGAAGGTTGTCGTCAGGCCCTTGCTCCTGCCATGCTGTTTCCTGCTCTGTTGTGAAGTGAACGGCCTTTGTCTCATACTCCTGCCACACAATTTGAACTGCTTTCCCATCACGAGGTGAAATTTTTCTGAGCGTCAATAAGCCTTTCCTCCCTTAAGCTGTTTCTGTCAGGAGTTTCGTCAAAGCCATGAGAAAAACAACTAACTCAACTTTTATTAGCATTCCTAATATCTATGTTGCTAGATCCTTTCTTTAACAGAAATTTGGCTTCCATTAACATATGTACATGTACAATATTATTTATAATATATGCATATTATAAACTTGTAATATATTTATAATATACACGTTATAAATAATATGTGTGTATCTAGATAGATACACATACATAAAGAGAGGAAAAAGAGATAAGGAGAAATTTATTAAGGAATAGGCTCACACAGTTATAGGCTAATAATCCCAGATCTGCAATAGACAAGCCAGAGGCCCCAGAGAATCTATTGTATAAATTCCAGTCCCAAGGTAGCAGCCTTGAAAGCCGGGCATGGTGGCACACACCTTTGAACCCAGCACTTGGCAGGCAGAGGTAGGAGAATTGCCATGAGTTCAAGGCCACCCTGGGACTACAGAGTGAATTCCAGGTCAGCCTGACCTAGAGTAAGACCCTACCTTGAAAAACAAACAAACAAACAAACAAACAAAAATGGTAGCAGCCTTGAGACAAGAAGAGAGGAAAGCCAGCTGTTGCAGCCAGGGAAGAGAAGGTACACCTTGCTCAGAAGAAGTCAATGTTTTGTTCTATTTGGTCTTCAACTGGCTGGATGGAAAACAGCCGCATTAGAAAGGACAATCTGGTTACAGTCTCAGACATCACTCTCACCCACAAGCACCTTCACAGGCACACCTAGATTAATGTCTGACCAATCATCTGGGAACCCCATTACACAGTTAAATTCACACAAAATTAGCCATACCTCAGTTTCCTAAATCCTTCTATTTTTGATGCTAAGATTGTTTTTATTTATTTTTGGTTTTGGTTTTTTGAGGGAGGGTCTCACTCTAACCCAGGCTTGTCTGAAATTCCTCAGGGTGACCTTGAACTCACGGCCAACCTCCAACTTCTGCCTCCAAAGTGCTGGGATTAAAGGTGTGCACCACCATGCCTGGCTTGAAGATAGCTTTTAAATCCAAAAAATGTCTTCCTATGATCCTTAAACTTTATTAAGTCACCTCATCCTTTAGCCCACAGTTGTCATATTTTCTTATTCATAACACGCATCAGTCTCTTTCTTTCTGTGCACGTGTGTAGGTGCATGTGAACATGTGTGTGCTTATGTGTGGAAACGAGATAACAACCTTGGGTGTCATCTTTAGGAGCACCATCATCTTCCTGTGAGACAAGGTGTCTCATTGGCCTAGATCTAACCAATTAGGCTGGACTCTCTGGCCAGAGAGTCAAAGGGGGGGGGGTTGTTGGGGTTGGGGGGAATCCTTTCTAACTCCACCTCCTCAGCTCTTGGATTATAAGCACATGCCTGAATCCCTGCTGTTTCACACGATTACGGAGGACCAAACCCTGGTGCTCAAGCTTGTAGGGCAAGCCCTTTCTGACTGAGCTGTCTGCCCAGCCCATCTTCACTCTTACATGACTCCTGAAGTGCTTAATATCAGGAGTTTCTCTTAGTATCATCCCATGACTACAGAGGCTATATTTCACTTTTTTACAGCACAGTCTCTGGTCTCAGCACACTGCCTGACCCAGAGGAGGCACTCAATAAACATTTCTGCATTGAATCGACTGTGTTCTAGTTCCTTAATCTTATGCCCTTTAAGCAATTATTTTCCAGGTTTCCATCTGCCCTGCAGTGTATCCCAAGCATAAACAAAGACAGTCTTCTTTCCATCTGTTTTCCTCCAAGGAAGGTTACCATGACTAAAATTTTTCTCAACTTTTGGGTTAGAAAAAAAATCCATACTGAGTCAAGCAACTAAATTTCAGACTCTGTTTCTCATTCTTTCAACACACAACAGTGGTTTCAGCAACACACAAGCCAGTCTATCATCGTCTACCCGCACCAGCCTCAGAGAGGAAGCGATCGTCTCCCTAACAGCTGCACAATTAGGGTGATTGTGGCTACAGTTATTTGCCAGTTCAGCTTTGCATCTCCAGATCAACTCTAGCATCAAATGAAATAGAAAAACAAGTACAAAGGTACAGCAATGCAAAGCTTAGATAAAATACAACCTGACATTTCCCCCTCCTAAAAAAAAAAAATAGAGTAGCCAGTAATGAGTGCTTCATGTTTAAACCTAAAATATGACATTTTTTTTCCAGTCATTCTGTATTTAAATCTAAGCTGCTTTCCTCCATTTTTACTGAGATAAAATTTATTTTTATGGATGTGTGTGCAGGTGCATGTGGATGTATGAGTACACCGGTGAAGCCCCAGGACAACCTCTGCCAGAGGGCGCTTGCTTTGAGACAGGACCCCCTCACTGGTCTGAAGCTCATCAAGTAAGTTGCACTACCTGGCCAGAGAGTCCCAGGGAACCCCATGGCTCTCTGATCCCAGCACTAGGACCACCATGTCTGACATTTTTATTTGAGTTCTAAAGATTAAACTCAGGTCCTCATGCTTGAAAGGTAAGTGCTTATTACTAACTAAGTAGCCCCCCCATCCTATTTATTTGTTTATTTATTTATTTATTTATTTATTTATTTGATGAAGAGAAAGAAGCAGAGAGAGAGAGAGAGTGAGAGAGAGAGAGAGAGAGGCATATATATAGAGAGAATGGATGCACCAGGGACTCCAGCCACTCCAAATGAACTCCAGATGAATGTACCACTTGTGAATTTGACCTAAATGGGTCCTGGGGAATTGATCCTAGGTCCTTTGGCCTTGCAGGCAAGCACCTTAACCACTAAGTCATCTGCCCAGCCCCACTATATATGTACTTTAAAAAGAAAAACAATAACAATGACTTCTACTGAAATGCTGCCTTCTTTAAAATAGTGTTCCTGCAAATGCAGCTGTTTACCCTATCCTCTTTCACTGACCTCACTTCATCTCAGCATGTAAGCATCTTGCATGACAAAGAGTGAGTAAGCACAATGCAATACAATATTTTGGAAAGAGACCATGTCCACTAAATTCATATATATGTTGTTTAATTGTTCTATTTTACCATTACCAATTTTTATATTTTTTAATTTATTTTTACTTATTTGAGGGAGAAAGAGAATGGGAGAACCAGGGCATCTAACCACTGTACTCAAACTCCAGATGCATGAGCTACTTTGTACATCTGGTTTACATGGGTGCTAGGGAGTCTTTAGGCTTTGCAGATAAACGCCTTAACTGTTAAGCCATCTCTACAGCCTGACCATTACTTTTTCGTTTTCTTTTCATTTTTCAAGGTAGGGTCTAACTCTAGGCCAGGCTGATCTGGAATTCAATTGGTAGTCTCAGGGTGTCCTCAATTTCATGGCAATCCTCCTACCTCTGCCTCCTGAGTGCTGGGTTTAAAGGCATGTGCCACAATGCCTGGCTATTTTTAGTTTGTTTTTGTTTTATTTTGTTTTTTTTTTTTTTTTTTTTTTGAGGTAGGGTCTCACTTTAGTTCAGGCTGACCTGGATCTCACTCTGTAGTCCAAGGCTGGCCCAATTTCTATTTTTAATTGCTTAAAGCACTTCACATCATCACAGGTATGTATTTATAGGTAGGAAAATTTACATACATATATACATACATACATATATAGATGGCTCATTACTACCCTCAGTTTGAGGAATATATTTGTGTTCTTGGAATATATTTACCTAGAATAAGGGACAACTGTTGTATAGTATAGAGGAAATGAAGCAAATATAGAAATAAATATCTATTTCAGCCTCCTTTTACTGTCCATTTAACTTTGGCAAGCAACTCACTGACTTCTAAAATGGAAATGGTCACATCTTTCCTACCTGCCATAGTAAGTTGTTTCAATCAAATGAGATCATTTGAAACTATGAAATGTTATGCACATTTAAGCTAGTACCAAGGCCAGATTATACAAGTACATTTGACATTCTTGAATTTTAATGCAATTTGTTATCTGGCCTAGAAGATGAGATCAGGGTAGGCCTCCATGTATGCACCATCTGTTAATGTTTTCATGAAGCATCCATGATTCAAAAGTCAGAGAGGGGCTAGCTCCCCCCGCCCCACATCATGCTGCAGTGCACTACAGGAGCTGCCGAAAGAAAATGGTCACCAACAGCATGAATAAGCAGGGGACCCTGCAGACTACAAAATCAACCAGCAGGACAAGAATTACACTTTTGTGCACTGGTGGCAGGTAACTAACTATTCTCTAATTGAACATAATTGGACAGGAGGCCCACTCAGTGGGAGGGAACTCATACCTGGTACAGATTCCCATAGCCAGGAAACTCAGACTTCAGAGAGAACCACCCCTACACACACACACACACACACACACACACACACACACACTGCTCTCCAGAGAAGAAGAGTGCACTTACACACAAAAATTCTCCCAAACAACTTTGCATACCCCATATTTAACCCAAGCTGCTCTCACTCTTGGTTGGAAAATCTGTTTTATTTTACAGATAACAGAGAAAACAGGAGAGGTCCAGTGATAAGACAAGAATATAACCAACTGCCCACCACAAGATTTTCCACATCCGCCAGGGCCCAGGAGAACTTGCAGCAGAAGTGCAGCCATGAACACTGCTCTTACTGCCAACCTGACAACCAGCTCCAGAGTGACGGTGACAGACAAGGTGATTAAGCAAAACCTATCAAAACAGAAATCCAGAGGTTATAAAGAACTCAACACTAAACTGGACTGCCAACAGACCTGCCATGGCTCAGGAAACATTGTGGAACAGGGGGTGGAAAGATTATAAGAACCACAGAGCGGGTGGGAATACCCTGAGGCATGGTCTCCCTACTATTTCACTGGGACTAACCAAGGCCTTCTTGACCCACAGTGAACCGCCTAACCCCACAGAAGGCCCCAGGGAAAAGGGAATGGGGGAGAGAGAATAAGACAGTATAATCTGCCCCCATAATAACTGACTGCTGCTCCTATAACCCGTAACTCACAACTACACAGAGAATAGCAGCAATCTCACTAACAGGGGAGGGGCATCTGGAGAGTACGGATGGGGAGGAGGGAAATGATGGTGCCAACACTTGATGGACCCATACAAAGTTTCAATGTAATAAACAAAAAAAGGTCAGAGAGGGATATCTTTGTTAAGTACTCCTTGTCTTACAAGGAAATATACATCTTTTCAAACTAAATTTTTCATTGAGACATGACACAAATTATGCTTTGAGGCATTTTCTTTAGTTTTTTTGTTTTGTTTTGTTTTTACTTAATGTGTGTGAGTGTGTGAGAGTGTGCATGTGGAGGCCAGAGGACAACTCCAGGTGTCATTCCTCAGGAACATTGTCCACTTTCTTTGACACAGTTGTCTCTCATTGGCTTGGAGCTTAAGGATTTGGGCTAGATAGATTGGCCAGCGAGCTCCAGGAATTCCCCTGCCTCTGCCTTCCAGCACTGGGTCTACAGTAATTTTACATTGGTTCTGAGATCAGACTCAGGTCCTCACGTTTGTTTTCTGACTAAACTATCACACCAAACCCCATACTTAAATTTTTTAAAACTTTATACTGACAATTTTCATATATATATATGAAATATATATATACACACACATACGTACATATATATATGTGTATATATATGTGTATATATATGTGTATATATATATATATACACACACACACACACACATATACACACACACACACACACACACACACACACACGTGATGCATTTTGGACATAATCCTTTCCCATTAATTTCTTGTTTCCCTCTTCTCCCATCCTCTTTCTACCAAATCCATTCTTCTTTCCTACTCCCTCCTATAGTTAATTTTTTGAAAAGAAACTTGTTTTCCTAACTTTGATGTAACACATTGCATTAAGCAAGTAATGAGCAGGTGGTTTTCTGAATGAGAGAGCAATTGCTTCACCTTTCCAGGTGGGACTTTGGTGAAGCAACGCTGTCAGCTACTTACACATCCCAAACACAGGCAGGCTGAGCAATTTACAGGAAGAGCTCCCAATATAAAACACTACTCAGGGTATTAAGGAAAAAATAATACTGGCACCCAGAAGACTTCTTGATGGTCTATTTCCACCAGGGCATCAGAGACAGCAGCCTGCTCTGACCATCTGGGTATAATAAGTGAAGAATTTGAGTCATAAAAATTTCTACCTAATTTAAGAGGCATAAGTATTGCTTTTCTCAAACTAACTGCCCCTGGCAGTTCTAGTTAATACTTCCGTTCAAAATAAGAAAAAAATAAAAACTAAAAGCCTTTTAAACTGACATTTAAAATAATTTGGAAACAATGCTTAGACAGTGTCTTCGACATCAAACGTCCTATGAGATGTGACTGTGCAAGCACCCATCCCCATCCCTGCTCATTTAAGGGTAATCTGCTGAAAGGGAATATGGAAGGTAGATTTAGTCTTCACCAGAAAACAAATGATGAGACAGGGCACACTTTAAGTATCTGCACTCAGGAGGGTTTAATCATACAGCCACAATATCCAAGGACAGAGTTCCAGTCACAAGCAAAATCAAGAGCACACTATCATTTCTTAAACTGCTATTTCAATTTTTTAACCTTTGTTGGTCAATGTCTGATGAATTATTTTTAGAAAAGCAAGAAGGAATAGAGACTTCTTCCATGTCACTCAAAGGAAAAAAAAGTCTTCTATGTAGCACAGCTATGGAATTCATCAGACTCTTTAAGACCCTGATGTGAACCAAGAGTTGAAGCATCAGAATGAACAAAAATGTGTTTTCCCCAAGTTGATCGTGATCGCCTTCGATTTACTCCAATTCTTTTGAAGCAGGAAGACAAACAGCAGGAGAAATTAAATCATGGTGATGAGAAAATAGTTCTGTTCTCGTTACAATTTTGATTTCTTATATTTTTTTAAAGAAGAGAGAGAATAAAAGAAAACAAATTTTATGTTTTCTAAATTTAAACCAAGGGAGAAAATCACAAATATAATAAAACTTGAAAAATTGATTATATAAAAATGTAAAATGCATGTGCCTAAAAAAAGAAAGAAAAAAAAAAGACCTAAATATGACAGAGATATTATCATTAGTATATAAGAAGCTGATGAGATAAGGTCATTCCCTGCTCTACTTACTGCATAGTATGTAAAACAAAGATTTTTCTGATTGTACCTTGCCATAAAAAACTCCATTTCCCAAGCAGCTTTTGACTCCATTTTGATAATGGAGGATAACTGTACCTGAGGGGAAATAAATTACACTGCCTGCCAGCACCACCTACAAGGTACAGACTGATAACTTAGTCTAGGGAATAGAAAGAATGCCACTCTATTAATTTATCCAGGCAAATTGGGAATGTAGGGATACTTGGACTTATTAAAATCATATCAGGAAAACCAATCCCAGACATACTAGACTGAAGAAAGGTACAACACCCTCACCTGGGAACAGTATAGAAATGGATACCTAGCACTATAATGGTAATGCCCCCCACCAACTTGTCCTCTGATCTCCTGATGTTACAGGCAGGTTTGCAGTACTGGCAAATTACCCAAACAAGAGCAGCCTTTAGGGAAAAAAAGGGGGTTTATTTTGACTTACAGACTTGAGGGGGAGCTCCATGATGGCAGAGGAAAATGATGGTATGAACAGAGTGTGGACATTACCCCTGGACAACATAAGGTGGATAATAGCAACAGGAGAGTGTGCCAAATGCTAACAAGGGACACTAGCTATAATACCCATAAGCCCACCCCCAACAATATACTACCTCCAAGAGTTATTAATTCCCAAATCTCCATCAGCTGGGAACCTAGCATTCAGAACAACTAAGTTTAGTGGGGGGGATACCTAAATCAAACCACCACATTCCATCCCTGACCCCCATAAACTGATAACTATCCATGATGTAAAATGGAATCATTCAGTCCACCTTTGAAAGTCCCCATAGATTTTATCAATCCCAATGATGTTCACAGATTCCCAAAATCCAAGATCTTTTAACTGAGCCATAATACCAAAAATACAAAAAAAAAAAAAAAAACCATAATGGCACAGAATAAATACTCACACTACAAAAGATGGCATTGGGCATAGCAAGGAAATATTCAACCAATACAAGATTTAAACAGGGCAAACATCAAACTCTGTAGCTTCAAGACCAAGAATTCTAATCAGTGACAAATCTCCAAGTCCAATAATTCTAACTAGCAAGTCTCTGGAGTTCCATTTCTGCCCCTCCAGCTAGGCTATTCACATTCATGGAAAACTTCATCCAGGGCCAGCAGCTTTCCTTAGAAGCCATTCCATGGTTCTGCAATCTCCACTGGGTCTCCACTGTATCCCATGGTCCATCCTCATGGCACAATAGGGTCTCCATGCAGACATCCAGCAAACCTGCTTCATACTGCCCATGGCCATTTCCAAAACACAAGACAATGTTGCAAATTCAATGACCCTCTCTCTTTCTTGCATTTCTTAAACTCCATAATACCAAGCACGGTGGCAATTTGTTAATCCAAGGGGTAATAAAGCAGACATTGAAGAAAAGGACACTCCTTTAGTATTCAGGCCCCTTCAAAAAGTTTACATTCTTCCTGCTGCCCCACTGAACATCAGCTGGCCCAATCTCAATGGTTATAATCTCTCACATAATTGTAGCTGAACAGGCAGAAGTTCCAGTTCAAAGGTTTCATTTCTTTGCCACATTCCTCTTCTCCCACGAATTCATTTCTACATAATGCAATCCTGCACAAATTCTCAGGACATGGCCATAACAACCAGCCTCTCACAGAAACTGCTTCTATCCCAGTCCAAGCAGACCTCTTTCTCACCCTTATCAGCAAAACCTCACAATCCATAGTTCTTACTGCATTCTTTCAATTCTGACAAGAATAATCAAGATGTACTTACAACATTTCAAGGCATCTCTTAGGCCAAAGTTTCAAATTCTTCTACATTCCTTTCGAAAATGAACTCCAAACGGCCAAAAACACAGTCAGGTGTCTAGCGGCAATTCCATCCACTCCTGGTACCAACTTTACTGTTGCAGTAATGCTCACAATGCTAGCAGAAATCACCTGATCAAGAGCAGCTTTTGGGGGGAAAAAAAAACGGTTTATTTTTGCTCATAGGCTCAAGGGGTAGCTCCATGATGTCAAGGGAAAACTATGGCATGAGCAGAGGGTGGATATCACCCCCTAGACAACATAAGGTGGACAATAGCAACAGGAGAGAATGCCAAACACTGCAAGAGAAACTAGCTATAACACCCATAAGCCCTCCCCAACAATATACTGCCTCCAAGAGGCATTAATTCCCAAATCTTCATCAGCTGCCAACCTAGCATTCAGAACACCTACATTTATGGGGGACACCTGAATCAAACAACCACACCTGGTGTATGTGTGTGTGTCAAGGTCCAAAAGGCCTAGAACACCTGATTGTCCTAGGGGCAGTTCAGCTTGATCTCCACTGTTGACTCACCCTACTCAGTTGCCATCTGTCCATCTATTTGTTTGCCTGTCTGGATTTTCTGTCCATCCCTCCAGCATCCACAGACATGGTCCTGCTCCTTGTTTTGCCTTGTTCCAGTAACTCATTTCTGACCCTATGGTCTAACTTTGACCCACAGCCAGCAGCTATCTCCTCCAGTTTCTTCAGCTTCATCTACAGATGGATTAAGTCATATGTTATCAGTGGAGAGACTTATGTTCCCATCAGTTTCCCAGCTCTGGCCTCTCTCCTTAAAACTCTGCCTTTTTAACCCTTTGGGACCATTCTATAACCTACATACATGCATAAAGATAGATAGATAGATAGATAGATAGATAGATAGATAGATAGATAGATAGATAGACAGACAGACAGACATATTTACTGTGTAACTATAATGTGTGATCTGATAGTGAGCATTAGTAATTTAAATTGAGGAAGATGGTCAACAGTAAAGGCAATTGCTTTCAAAGGCCTGTTGGCCAGGGTTCAACCTGGGGTTTAAGTTAAATTCCCAGTACCTATATAGTACCACATGCATGAAGTGGTACATTGTCTGGAGTTTGCAGTGGCAAGAGGCCTGATGTTCCCATTCTCCTTCCTCTCTTTTTCTTTCTCATATAACTAATCTAGAGATGATTAAATATATACAGGAGTGTATTCATAGGTTATAAGAAAATACTATACCATTTCATACAAGGTACTTAAGCACACACAGATTTGGGATACCAAGGGGTTCCTTGAGACCATTCTCCACATATATCAAGGGACAACTCTGCTAATTTTTGTACATGTAAGCAAGATGCAAGCTTTCAAACATAACTAGCAAGAATATAAATTTAACTTTCTGAGGTCATATTAACTAGGAACAGTAAGAGATTTAAAAAGATTCACAGTCTTCACTTTCAGAGTTATAGTCTGAGAAAATATAACATCCAAAAATTTGTGTAGGAAAATATTTATTGCACTTTTTATTTAATAGTAAAAACTTTGAAGCAATCTAGAAAATAAAAACAAATGAACTAGGGATTCCATATGTATAATATTAAAAACAATTATTTTTCAAGAGTCACTGATAATGAAAGAAAAATACCATTCCGGGGAGTTAAGTAAGAAGTAGGATAAAATTTGCATATATGCTATGATTACTTTTGGTTGAAATATATGCACAGGAAAAACAAGAGAAAGTGAGGAACAAATGTCAACAGGGGATAAAGCAGGACATTTTCTCCTTCTTATTTGTATACTTCTAAGTGTTTTATCATGAACTTCTTTTATAATCAAAACAAAAATTCTGAGATTCATGGGTGTGTCTTTGCCACATAGCTCAGTGAGTTATATATAAACTGGGCATCAGAAGGTAGTCATTAGATGTAAATATATATTTTTAAATGCTATATTTGGAATACCTGAAATTAACAGACCTTATGAACTTCTCTAAGTAACCTTACTGGAAGAAATCACTCTTCAAAATCCACATTTTGTTTCTATGCATCTTTTTTTTGTGTGTGTGTGCACTCATGCACATGAATATAGGTATGCACCTGCCACACAGAGATCACAAGACAGCCATGATTATTTGTCCTTACCTGCTACATTATTTGAAGCTGGTTCTGTCACTGTTCACCACTGTGAACACCAGGCTTGCCAGCTGATCCCCAGACTTCTGGGACTCTGCTGTTTCTGCCTCCCACCTTGTCATAAAAAGGTCAGAATTTCAGATGCTAACCACTGTGTCCAGCTTTACAAGGTCCTGTCAATACAAACTCAGACCATAATAATTGAGTAGCAAGTACTGGACCTATTGGCCATCTCCCTGGCTCTCTATGCATCTTCTTAAAGGAAAAAAATCGATGATGCCTATTCTCCTCTTCTGAAAACTTTAGATATACTAGATAACTCTATATTTTTATCATTTTCCAGATGGGAAAAATGAGACAAAAGGAGCAAGTAACCAGCTTTCCTGGAATCACATTTGTAAGTGAAGATTCAGATATTGCCTGATGTTACCCTGGGAACTGAAGCATCCTTAGAAGGAGGCCATCTTTTTTTTTTCCGAGGTAGGGTCTCACTCTAGCTCAGGTTGACCTGGAATTCACTATGGAGTCTCAGGCTGGCCTCAAACTCAGGTCAATCCTCCTACCTCTGCCTCCCAAGTGCTGGGATTAAAAGCATGCACCACCACACCTGGCTTAGGAGGAGGCCATCTTGACTAGAAGCCCTAAGGTTGTTTTTGTGTGTGTGTGTATATATATAAATTTTATTTATTTACTTATTTGCACGTGAGAGAAAGAGGCAGAGGGGGAGAGACAGAGAGAATGGGCACACCAGGGCCTCTAACAACCTCACAACCACAAACAAACTCCAGATGCATGTGCTACCTCATGCATTTGGCTTGAGTGGGTCCTGGGGAATCAAACTTAGGCCCTTTGGCTTTGCAGACAAATGCCTTAACTGCTAAACCATCTCTCCACCTCTCTTCTTTAAAAAAATATATGTACATATGTGTGTGTGTGTGTATATATATATATATATATATATATATATATATATACATATATAAATTCATTTATTTTTGAGAGAGTGTGAGAAAGAAAGAGGCAGAGAGAGAGAGAAATAATGGGTTCTGTTTTTCATACAAGTGAGGCAGGAGAATAAGAAGAGTGAGTTCATAAGGTCTTATGCAAAGCCTAACAAAATTACCATATAAAAAAACACCTGGCCACTGGTCTAGGCTCAGAGGTACTTCAGAGTGTATGAAGGTGATCTGTGCTTCATTACAATACTAAAATACTCTCTTTTGGGTGGAAGATAAATATGCTAATAAAATACGAAGCACCAAGCTATAAGTAGAGCTATATATAACAGGGTATGAAGGAAACCCTGCACTATGCATATGAGCCATAAAAGCCCACACTGTGAAATATGAAATACCCAACTCTTTATAGCCCTTTGCTACTAAGGAGCTAATTTTTTTTCTTTGCATTGACCTACTTCCTCCCCTGGGAGTATATTATCTCTCAATAAATAGTCTCTGCTTCTGTGTGCCGCAATGCTATGACTTTGCTCAATCTCTTTTTGGGAGACATAAGAACCTGGAGCTCCCAATGGCTGCCTGCTGCATCCTGATACCAGTTGATACCACAGTGAAGCCCATATTGACAGTCAGCTTCCTCATTGGTTCTCACCACCTTAGGCATTGAATAGGATGGGTGGAAAAACTTCAGGGTACTATACTTGTTTTAAAAGAAACTTCACTTCATTGGAGAGGCCAGACACACATGCTGAAACTCAGTACAGATGGCATGTAAGTTACAGGAACTGGATTTGAATCTTCACTTACAAATATGAATCCAGGAAAGCCGGTTACTTGCTCCTGTGTGTCTTACTTCCTGACCAGGTTTTCTGCTGTGTGCCAACCCCAGTCTTGCAGAATGCCTCCCCCCATCTGTGTCTGATGGTGACCATATACCTTCACTCTCTATGACCCCACCACTGCATGTGTCAGTTGTCTGTGCTTTTCCAGTCTCCCAGAGGTCCCACCATTACTTCCAGCCCATATCTGGCTCCCACAGGCTGCACATACTGAGCCCACAGCCCACCTGTGGTCCTGTCCTGAACTCTTGCTGGGCTGGCCTAAAGGCTGCTTCCACTGCCCCTGATCACAGACCCTCAACACCCTGTGCTGCCTACAGGTGCCCTTGTGTGTGCCCCTTGACCAGTGCACTGTCTCTCCCACACCAGCCAACTCCCTGATCTGGCCAGGGCTATGGAATCCTAGAACTCCTACCACCTCTCCAATTCCCCACCCCACTCCCAGTGACTACTTGGGGTACCACATCAGCCCCAGAAGGGGAACACAGGGAAATCAGTCAATCAGCTGCCTAGGGGAGCCAGTGAGTACTCCATAGCCTGTCCATTTGTATTCAGTAGGAGAGCAAGGGCAAGTCCTACACACCTGAGCCACAGGCAAGACACAGCTGAGACCATTGATCAAAGTGATCCCAGACCTCCAATCCCACCTTTGGTATTAAGCACCAGCCCAGACCTGCTGGTGCATTTATATCCTTCACAACCTGTACATTCCAAAACACAAATCCATCATTAGCCTATTCTATTCAAACATAAAACAGAACATTCATTGAAGACACTACAAAGAAAAAAAAATCTTGCTTTTTCCTTAATTAAATAAGATTCCTACACTGTGATGGGCAGACTACAATGTAAAAGAAACAACATAGAAACATAAAATGGAGTGAGCTCCAACAAGTTTGCCTGGACCCACAATGGATTCTCCAGTGAAAACATAGAGGAGACAACAGGAATAGAACCCCAAAATGAAGACACAAGATACATGACCCTGACCAAGCAGACGGCAGAACTGGCAGCAAGTCAACAAAAAACAACAACAACAAAAATCAAATCCACAGAGCTGTCTTTACCAGGCTTGACTGAATAGACAAAACCCAGAGAGGCTTCAAAAGAGTTAAGTGAACTGAAGGTGAGCCAAAAATAGAGGATCTCAATAACCACCTGTTTAAGCTTAATGGAGACATAAATAAATGCAAAAAATGAATTCCAAGAAGCATTAAGAAAATCAAAACATGACATGAAATTGGAACTTGACAAAGATATGAATATTATACAGAAAAAGGCAACAGAAAATACAAACCAAATTGAACTAGTAAAACCTCTCTAGAAACAACAACAGCATTAATTGAGAGTCCAAAAACTTTAATAAGTTTAAAAATCTTGCAAAAAGAACATGAGGATATCCTAAAAACAACCTAACATTCAGTTATAGGTATACCAGAAGTGGAAGAAATTCAGGCCAAAAGCATGGAGAACTAATTCAACAATATTATCAAGGAAAACTTTCCCATCAAGATATAAAAAGCTAACAGAACTCCAGATTGGACCAAAGAAGAAACTCTTCAAGGTACATCATTTTTAAAACTCTAAACAATGAAAACAAAGAAAGAGTACTAAAAGCATCAAGAGAGAAACAACATATTACATACAAAGACAACCCCATAAGAATTACCTCAGATTTCTCAATGGAAACTCTGAAAGCCAAAAAGGCCTGGAATGGAGCACTTCAAAGTCTAAAAACCTATGGTTTCCAACTGAAATTATTGTATCCAGTAAAAGTATCCCTCATAATAGAGGGTGAAAGAAAAACTTTCCATGATAAAAAGCCAGCTCTGATTATATGAACACATAGTCTATGGAGAATACTTTAGAGACTTCTTCACACAGAAGAGTCAAACAACCAATCTCAAGAGTCAACAAGGAGGTAACCAAAACTGGAGCAGGAGCAAAAAAGTACAAAGACCAAGAAAACACCAAACCCCAATAAGCACCCCAACATGGCTGGGATCAAATCAAACCCCACAGTTATAAACTTAAATATTAATGATCTTCATTCACCTATCAAAAGACGCAAATTAACAGGGTGGATCAGAAAAAATGGACCTTTTAATTTTCTGTCTTCAAGAACCCACCTCACCACTAAAGACAGATACCTCCTCAGGGTGAAAGGATGGAAAGTTATACTCCAAGCAAATGTAAATAAGAAACAAGCAGGTGTTTCTATTTATTTATTTATTTACTCGAGAGCGACAGACACAGAGAGAAAGACAGATAGAGGGAGAGAGAGAATGGGCGTGCCAGGGCTTCCAGCCTCTGCAAACGAACTCCAGATGCATGTGCCCCCTTGTGCATCTGGCTAACCTGGGGAACCGAGCCTCGAACCGGGCTCCTTAGGCTTCACAGGCAAGTGCTTAACCGCTAAGCCATCTCTCCAGCCCAAGCAGGTGTTTCTATATTAATATCTGATAAAATAGATTTCAGACCAAAAGTAATCAAAAAGGACAAAGAAGGGCTGGAGAGATGGCTTAGTGGTTAAGCGCTTGCCTGTGAAGCCTAAGGACCCCGGTTCGAGGCTC
Source organism: Jaculus jaculus (assembly GCF_020740685.1). Taxonomy (NCBI): domain Eukaryota; kingdom Metazoa; phylum Chordata; class Mammalia; order Rodentia; family Dipodidae; genus Jaculus; species Jaculus jaculus. The sequence continues at coordinate 108,096,289 of NC_059108.1, read as the reverse complement.
GGTTCCCCAGGTCCCACGTTAGCCAGATGCACAAGGGGGCGCACGCGTCTGGAGTTCGTTTGCAGAGGCTTGAAAGCCCTGGCGCGCCCATTCTGTCTCTCTCCCGCTATCTGTCTTTCTCTCTGTGTCTATCGCTCTCAAATAAATAAATTAAAAAAAAAATACTTAAAAAAAAAAAAAGGACAAAGAAGGCTACTTCTTATTCAACAAGGGAATGATTCAATAAGAGGACATGATAATCATAAATCTATATGCATCAAACACAGGTTCACCATGGTTTATAAAACAAAACTACTTGAAAACAAAGCATATATAAACACCAACACCATTGTAGTTTGAGACTTCAATACTCCTCTATCATTAATAGACAGATTATCCAAGCAGAAAATCATTAGAAAAACAATAGAGCTCAACAACACCATAGATCAACTAGATCTAACAGACATCTACAGAACATTCCACCAGAATACTACAAAACACACGTTATTCTCAGCAGCCCATGGAATCTCCTCCAAAATAGATATATTAGGGCATCCATCATGCCTCCATAAATTCAGGAAAACTGATATAATTTCCTGCATCATATCAAATCCTAATGCTGTAAAGCTAGAAATGAACAACAACAGATTCTTTAGTAATTCCAACAGCTCCTGAAAACTGAACAACACACTTTTAAATGATAAATGGGTAGTGCAAGCAATCAAAAAAATTGTAAAATTTCTAGAACTGAATGACTATGAAAACACAACTTACCAAAACTTATATGACTCAATGAAAGCAGTCCTAAGGAGAAAATTCATAGCACTTCAGATTAATAACCTAACCATACACCAAAAAGCACTGGAAAAACAAGAAGATGCCAACCCAAAGGGCCCCAGATGGAAAGAAATAATCAGTATCAGAGCAGAAGTTAATAAATTAGAAACTATGAAAATAATTAAGAGAACTGATGAAATGAAGAACTAGTTCTTTGAAAAAATAAATAAGATTGATACCCCCCCCCCTGGACAATTTGATTAAGCCAAAAGAAAAAAAAAATAGAGAGATATCTCAAATGAACAAAATCAGAAATGAAAAAGGAGAGGTCACAACAGACTGCATCTATCAAATTCTTCTTAAATTAGTAATATTTATCCCATTTAACCTGTGCTGACTTCACTCACTGTTGGAGAATTTGTTATTCTTTTTCAGAAAGTAGAGAGACCTGAGGATATTAACTAACCCTTGCACTTCAGCTAAACCTCAGCTGAAACCACAGAGGAACTGGGGAGATCGGCAAGAATGCATCTTCCATGGTGGGCCTGACAATCAATGCTGGAGTAAAGGAGACAGATACTAAGAATACTCAACATCTACTCACACAAAGATCCAGAAGCTCCTGAGAGCTCATCAGTGAAGTAGACTTAAAACAAACCCACCAAGGCCCAGGGAATTTTGCAAAACAGAGGGCAGAAATATTGTAAGAGCCACAGGTTGGACCATCATGCCCAGAGGCATTGCCTCCCCCCAACAACTGACTGCTGCTCCCACAACACATAACCCACAACTCCATGGGGAATACCTGCAATCCCACTGAGGAGGGTCCCCAATGGAATGTGGGCAGGAACAAAGGAAAGGATGGTACTAATGCATGATGTATCCATACTAAGTTTGTCCATGATATTTTTTAAAAGAAAAGAAATAGTTAAATGAAAACATTAAAAAGCATAACTTTTTAGTATATTTTTAAAAATGTATTCATGTTTTAATTTTATTTTGTGGTGCTGGCACTCTTAATACAGGGCCTTTCCCATTCTACACAAGTGATCTATCATTAAGCTACATCTCCAGCCTTCTTTTAGTATATTCTATTTGAAAATTATGCTCTTAAATAAACAAATGTTTATAAAAATTCCAACAAGTTGAGTTTCACATTCATTGAAAACCCTTGAAGCTCTTTAGAGATTAATATTGATTTTCAAGATTATTTTCTAGATAAAATCTCTAAAAAGCAAGTTATAGCTAGTCTATGTAGCCATATGCTCAGTTTTAATTCCTCAAATACTTTAGTATTAGTATTTGTATTAGTATTAGTAATATTTAAAGAACTTTTTCAACTCAAATTATGAAGATATTATATAAACTGACCTTCATATGTAAAACCATTTATTATCATATCATAAAACCATAATATTATCATATTATCAATAATGACATATTATCATATTGTCATTATTATGACAAATGAGATTCAAAGCCCAGAAATAAGAAAGGATAGAATTTGAAATTTAAATTAAATTTTACTCCTTTTGCACTGTTGTCAAATAGACAAAAACTTGACTTCTGAAGGAAGTCACTAAGAACAAGCAACATCATCATACTAACTACTACCTCAATCACTTGGTGGTGAAACAGTTCTCATTTAATGACATGCTGGAGAACTGGGCTTTGTGATCAGTCAAAATGGAATTGGACCAGGTGATTGTGCTTACAATCTCTAAAGGGAAAGAAAGGATGCTGGACCTTTACTGGCCAGGGTGGATTAAGACCTCCAAGTTACACCAACGCTGGAGAACTAGCATAGACCTGGGTCAAAACAAACAGTAGCAACATGTTGAATCACCAAATCATTTCCTAGAACAGACTTTTCTTAGATGCTGTATCAGTTACCTTCTCATGGCAAAGACAAATGCTTGCCAAAATTAGCTTAGGGTAAGAAGCGTTTCTTTCAGACTACAGGTCCAAGTTACAGTCATTCGTGGCAGGAAAGACGCAGTAGTCAGAGCTGGCCACTTTCATCCACCAGTGAGGCAGCAGAGAAAGTACTGAATGATGTGGCTCAACCAACTTGATCCATTTTATACAGTCCAGGCTGGGCCCATGAATGGTGCTACCCATAGTTAAGGTGGATCTTCCTATCTCAAAGATGAGCTTGGCAGTCATAACCAGAGGCTAACTTAATCTAGGTAAACCCTCACAGGTGATTCTAGGTCCAGTCAAGTTGACCATCACAAGGCACCCAGTCCAGTGGCATCAAAGTCTGGACCCTATTTCATTTATGAGTCCATAGCCTATGGCAGTGTCTATGTGAATATTAGGGGAGGGTTCAAAGGAAGAAAAAAAAAATAATATCAAGGTACTAATTGGTAACAAGGGGAAAAATTGTTTGAAAATTAGGAGAGGATTCAAGGGAAGAAGAAAAAAAATTGTTTTTGGAATTTCAAGGTGCTAAGGTCAGTAGCCAGATAACTGAAAACAAATACCCACATGATCCTTGCATATTGATCAACCACTAATGTTGTTTCTAGTGGCATGCCTGTTACCATGCATATTAACATTGCACATCTTTTCTTAGTTTAGAGACTTACTAATGGGAACACCTTTGTAGAACTGTCTGATGACTTTAATAATTATATCTATAGGACCCTATCTATCTTTCCACTTCCCAGGTACATAAACAGCTTAGTGCTCAGCACTTGGCAGACACACCATACATGTTAAAACTCCTAGTTCCTCTCTAAAATTAAAAAAAATAATGTTAAAAAGGGCTGGAGAGATGGCTTAGCAGTTAAGACACTTGCCTGTAAAGCCTAAGGACCCATGCTTAACTCTCCAGATCCCACATATGCCAGATGCACAAAGGTGAGGAAAATGTAAAGTCACACATGCCCACTAGGTGGCACAAGTGTCTAGAATTCAATTTCAGTGGCTAAGGCTCTGGCACACCTATTCTCTCCCTCTCTGTCTCTCTCAAGCTCTCTAAAATTAAAAAAATAAATAAATAAAAATGAATTTAAAAAACTTGGTTCCTTTGACTGAATCTTGGGCCTAGCTGAATATAAAAATTGGCTCCTCCAAAAGTGTTTTGCCCACTTTCAACTACATCTTTCTATCATGGCCTATGAGCAGCCCTTCTACCTACAATTGTTCCTCTAGTAAAGAAGGTTAGTATCACCTGCTTCAGTGGCTAAGCACAGCAGTGAAAACCCAAATTGACCTCCTATTAGCAGGGAGACCCTTAGCTTGGCCAACAAAGCTTGCCTCCTCCTGTTTAACGATGTCTGCTTCTCTCTTCCTGTTTAACCATTTCCACCTCAGACAAACTTCTCAAAATCCTCTGCATTTCTAACTGCAGTATTACCTCAAGTGTTTTATCTGCAGGCCACAATCATTTCCCTACCAGCCAAAGTACAACTCCACTCTATTTTAATTTTCTTCAAGAAGTTTTGAGAGATGAATCCAGGGTTAGGAATTGGAAATGTTGGTTTTCAATATTGACTGAAGGAAACCACTTACACTTAGTTCATTTCTAAATAGGGAATAAGGACCCTTATCCTAACTACCTTATGACGGCATAAGGGTATTTAAAACACTAACAGTGTCTATAACAGTGTGACATTATGTAAATAAAAAGTGAATTACATGCATGCAAATTCAAATCATTTCAAAACTATTAACTGAATCATAATGCAGAGTAAATCTTGTGCCAAATTTTACCTGCAAATGGCCAAATCAGTCATATTCAAATTAAAAGTGCCTTTTAGGACTACTCAAAACATTTAGAGGATGCCCTACAAAGATAAACACGGTAATAGGTCTTTGAAGTAGGAACTGGTTTTGCTGCCTTTCTCCTCATCTGCTGCCCTCCAAGTCATCAAAGGGATGTTCTTAAAGTGTAAATGTCTTACAGGGAGCTTCTAATGCATTCACCCATCACTCTGCTCCTCACTAATCAGAGGTAACCTGACTTTTTACATTCCTAATTATGCCTCTTTCAAAGAGCACTAAGGCTAATAATACAGGTTTTTAGTGTTCCTAACTGCATGTCTGCTCTGACCAACACACATCCTGACCTTAGAACTATCCACAGGACAATATGTCCCAAGGGCATCAAGCCAGCGGAGCTTTTTCAGGGTCACTTCCTTTGCTTTCCCTCCAGACACCTGCAGGCTTACCCCACCTGGTTGATTCACTTGTTTCATCCCAGAAAAAGAACCAAAGATTTTTAAAGACTCACCTTCATCTCAAAGAATTTTTTTTTCAAATTTACTCCACATTTCCTTTCAGAAATAAGCAGTCCTTGCCTACTGTTAAAAATGGGGATCTCTAGACCCACCCACGCTCACTCCCAATACTCTGATGCATTTGGTTGGGTTGAGGAAGGGAATGGACATTTCAATGGACACACTGGCTAGCTTTGCTATAGGTGATCCGCACTTTGACAAGCAGGGTCTTGTAGAATGGTACCCATCCTAGACCCAACTAACTCCTCACGCCCCTCTGCCGTTAACTCCCGGCTCCTGTCATATATTAAGCATGCGCTCACACACTCTCAAAGCCAACGTCCAGCCCTTACACTCTTTTGTCCGCAGCACTGAATAGGGTTTCTCCCCTCCAGATTCCATGATACAATATACAAAGGCCATATGTTTTCAACATCTTTCCCAGACACCTCTCTGAAGTTTGCTCTACAGTCCTATTTAGAATTCCCTCCTTGATGTTTTGTTTTTTTGCAGCACCACAGTTTATATAGCATGTGGTTGTCAGCTCCAGTTGCCAGAATGAACTTCCAAACCAGACACAGTTTATGGGAGGAAGGGTTTAATTTCAAGCTTACAAACACAAGGGGAAGTTCCATCAATGGAGGAAGAAGTTGGCTCTCTCATTCATCATTCCAAGCAGAGATACCACTAAACAACCAGCCCCACAAGCAAGCACAGCCAGCAGCAAACAGCAGGGAACTGCACCAAGAAGCAGGGACCCACCTAGAGCTCAGACTACTCTGCATACCTTTAGGCTGGAATCAGATCCCTCCACAGTAACACCTTAGGGCTGGACCCCAGGATCCACCCCCAGCAACACCTCCTCCAGCCAGGTGGCTGGAAATCCAAGTTACGAACTTTAATAAAACACCTAAGTCTGTGGGGAGGAGGGGGCAGCACATTCAAACTACCACCCACACAGCATTTGCCCAATCTTGAAATAAATTTCACATTACCTTAATTGCTAAACTTATTAATGTTCATTATTAAATTGTGAGATATTCTAAGGTATAAGTCACATCTGACTTATCTTTTGACCCAGAAAAGGGGTTGGGACTAAAGTATCTGTTGAAGAAATATGTGTAAGTAAACTCCCTTAACAACTCCCTTAGCATCTCTTTTTTCTACCCTTAGGTCACTGAGACAGCACCCACTTCTGATCTGGACATAAGATACAGTTCAATTAGACAGAAATACAGGTGGCTATGAATGTATCCTAAAAGGGCTGTTCCATCAACTTTGGATTAAAAGAATTTATACATGTTAAAGTTCTTGTATACATGATTCTTAACAGAATAATCCAGAATCTTGACCATAATAAACCAGAGATAAATATTTAAGTATAAGAATACTTAGAGTTACTTATATTGAAGAACCTTATAAAAATAACAAATTGTTTCCTTAAAAAGTTAAGAGCTGGAGAGATTGCTTAGGGCTTAAGGCACTTGTCTGTAAAGCCTAAGGACCCATGTTCAACTCTCCAGATCCCATGTAAGCCAGATGCACAAGGGTGAGGCAAGTGCAAGGTTGCACATGCCCACTAGTTGGTGCAAGTGTCTGGAGTTCGATTGCAGTGGGGCTAAGGCTCTGGCATGCCAATTCTCTCTCTGTGTCCATTTGTATATTTCTCTCTGTGTCTCTCTCTAAAATAAAAAAATTTAAAAAATCAATAACATATATTACTAAACAGGTAGAAACCTAGGCACCATCATGTACAATGACAGTATAAACCAGAACACCATGAAGAGTACAATGTGATTGCTCCTACTTAAATGTAAATGGTCTGGATTCAATTCTGCTATTTCATAATCTTTCTTGGAGAAATTCACACACAGCTATGTGGTTGAATGCACAAAAAATAAAACTCATAGCAGCATCAAATATAATAGAAAAGTTATATCAGTAAAGGTATGGGTGGATAAAAATGTATGTGTTCATACTACAGGATAACATGCAAATTCCAAAATCTGGCCCTGAAAGTTGATAATACAGTGGCCATAGGAGGAAGAATGGCCAAGAGTGGACTCTTTTTACTTCTACTGTCCAAGTAAATGGATTTCTATTCATATATCATTACATTATGGACACATTTCAGGTTAGACATGCTATGTTTTGACGAGCGCATCCTATTGTGTCTTTTAAATTTAAAAGTACTATATTATACAGTTATCTTCATATACAGACCCTATATAATTAGCTTAATTACAAAACTATAAAAGGAAGCTCTTACTCTAGTGACTTGGGAGTTAAGGAGGTACATGTAAATGAGGTTGTAAAGCTCAGGATTAAATGGCACACTTTTAATCTCTATTATCCAATATTATTTCTAAGAGGGACTTGGATGGTCTGGTACAGTGAGCATAAAGTTGCTGTTTGCTAAAAAATATGTAGAGTTGCTCACGCTAATCAAGAGACTTTTCAAGAAAGGTTAATATGGGTTTGGTCAGATTCTTCTCATTGTCTTCCTCTTTGCATGGCTCTGGTCTCAGCATGCCCCGGCTACACTTGTCCTGCGTGATCAGTCTTCCCTTCCAGAACTGATACCGGCTAGGAAGTCCTGACTGGACAGGCAGCTCCGCTGCTCTATTTATTCTCCAGGAAGAGTTACATAGCACTGTGGCTCTCCATCTCTCTCTCTCTGGAGCTGAAGGCTCTGAGAGCTGTGTTCCTTGCCCAAGCTGAAGGAGAGAGCCATGTTTTCAATCCTCTGTAAGTGGAAAGGGGCTCATGATGGGAGACTCAAGCTAACAGGAATTTTGTCTTTCCTTGGCTTCTACCTTCTGAAAGGAACACAGACTCCATGGTTGTCTCTGTTTTTGTGACTTCTGGGGCTTATGCAACTTGAAAAGCTCTCTTTGGAAGAACAAGTGGAAAATTACTAGTAAAGGTTGCTTGGATGCCTCCTACATCTTGGAAGTGGCATGCATGTCTGGGGCCCTACACTGCAAGCTTCCACAGACTCTGTTCAATCCTCTCTGGTGGATGTGCAATTTCAGTAGAGGTGTGTCTGAACCAAGGGTATGTGGATGGTCCCATGATTTTTCATCAACTGCCTGGGAAATCAAACAAGCATGGAAGGCATATTCAGACTCTGAGTCCCTGGGATGGTGGTGAAAAGAAGGTACTAACTTGGGTTACAGGGATTGACATTCTGCCCTAGATAATCCTGAAAGATTCATCATGTAAATCATAGGCAATATAAACCAAATCCTTGCTATTCTATTTCCTAGGCCTTAAGTTGAAGCATTAAGTTGTTTTCTTGCAACCTTTCTAAATTCTTAATATAGGCACTTAAAGCTATAAATTTCCCTCTTAGGACTATCTTCATTGTGTACCAAAGGTTTTGGTATATTGTATTTTCATTGTCATTTGATTCCATTAATTTTATTTCCTTCTTGATTTCTTTATTGACCCATTCATCATTTAGTAGTGTGTTGTTTAGTTTCCATGATTTTGTGTATATTCTATAGCTTTTATTGCTGTTGATGTGTAGTTTTATCCCATTGTGATCAGAAGAGTGCAAGGAGTTATTTTAATTTTCCTGTGTTTGTTAAGGTTTGCTCTGTGTCCCAATATATGGTCTATTTTAGAGAATATTCCATGTGCTGCCGAAAAGACTGTGTATTCTGCAGCATTTGGGTGAAATGTCCTGTAGATATCTGTTAGGTCCACTTATTATATGACCTTATTTAATCCAGATGCTTCTCTATTTAATTTTTGCCAGGATGACCTGTCAATTGATGAGAGTGGGGTGTTCAAGTCACCCTCTACAACTGTATTCGGTGTTATAGGTGACCTTAATTCTAACAGTGTTTGTTTGATGAAATAGGGAGTCCTCATGTTGGGTGCATAAATGTCTAGGATTGTAATGTTCTCCTGTTGGATTGTTCCTTTAATCAGTTGTTCCTTTTGTATCTTTCCTAACTAATGTTGGTTTGAAGTCTTTCATGGCAGATATTAGGATAGTGACACCTGCTTGTTTTCTAAGCCCATTTGCTTGCAATACCATTTCCAACCTTTCACCCTAAGATAGTGTCTGTCTTTTATGGAAATGTGGGTTTCTTAGAGGCAACAAATAGAAGGATCCTTTTCTTTAACCCAAATCCTTTAAAGATAATAAAAGGTTGAAAGTCTATGCTCCTTCCCAAATTCATATGTTGACATTTTAACCAACAAGATTGATAGTATGAAGAAGTGAAGCTTTTGGTGGCTGACTCTGCCATGGGAGTGGAACCCCAATAAATAGAATTAGTGTCCTTATAAAAGAGGCCTTAGAGACCTCTCTAACCCTCTCCATGTGAGAAGATAGTTATCTATGAGGTAAGAGGCACTGGGCACTAAATCTGCCAACACCTTAATTTTATACTTTCAGCCTCCTGAAATGTAAGGCATAAATTTCTGTTGTTTATAGAACCACCACCAAGGTTTTTTTCTAATATTTTATTTGTTTGTTTGTTTATTTAGTTATGAGAGAGAACAGGCACACCAGTGCCTCTAGCCACTGCAAATAAACACCAGACACATGCACCACAATATACATCTGTCTTATGGGACCTGAACCTGAATCCTTAGGCTTCCCAGGCAAGAGCCTTAACCACGTAGCCTCTCTCCAGCCCATAGAACTACCACCAAGTTTATAGCATTTTCTTATAGCTACCTGAACATTTTCATACAAAAAAAAAAAAAAAAAAAAAAACATTAAAACCTGAGCACCCTTTAGGATCCTCAACTTCCAGGTGTTCTGTTGGTTCCCATTTTATGACAAGATTTCAGACAAAACTAGTTAAAACAAAAGTAATATTACTTGTAAAAACTTTTCAAAATATGTTGTATCTATGTTTTAACTGAAAAAATTTAAGTAGTAGATTACCTGTAAAATGGGAAGTCTCCCCTAACATCAGTAGTGTGACTAATGAAGTTAGTGAACTCCCAGGTCCCCACATCTTCAGAGATCATACCGTGGAGCCCCCTAAACATTCACTGTCAAGAGAAATAGTACTTTGCATTGTGGCTAATGAATAATGCTTATATTTGAGATCAGTGTCTTAGAGCAATGTGGATCTTGAGACTTAAGCTTATAAAATCATGAGGCCTATAAGAGTCAAAGAAAAACAAAATGCCATAACAAGCCCCCTTTTTAAATATTAGTGAAGACTAAACAAATAGTGAGGCTCACTCTATAGATAATTGCATAAAGAAAATAGAATAGGAATTTTAAATTGCTACTAATAATCTTATTCTAGCTTTTTCTGTCATTCAAAGATGTGTTCCTCGGGCTGGGGAGATGGCTCATTGGTAAGGTGCTTGCCTGCCCAGCATAACCGCCAGGGTTTGATTTACCAGTACCCACATAACACCAGATGTACAAAGTAGCATATGTGTCTGGAGTTCAATTTCAGTTGCTAGAAGCTCTGACACGCCCATTCTCTCCCTCTCTTCTCTCTCTCTACTTGCAACTAAATAAATAAGTAACACATGTATGTGTGTGTGTGTATATATATATATATATATATATATATATATATATATATATGATGTGTTTCTAGCACCTTCTCTTGTATCTTCCAAGTAGTTTCCTGTAGCAACATTGAATACCCATCACCATACAGTGTACGAACTCTTAATCTGGATGTTTCTTGGCCAGCCACTATCTAGATTGACACAGTCCATACTGAAAGATAAAAGACACCCCACAAAGCTTATTTTCCTAAAGGACTGTCCTGAGAACTCCACCCCCCCTGAATGGTGGCAGCCTTTCCAGTTTCTTTCCCTATCTGTTTGCAGGCTTTCAGTTACTCATGTCAAAAAGCCTTTCAATAGGATTTTTGAAAATATTCATAGACTAGGGATGGAGAAATGGCTTAGCAGTTAAGAAGCTTGCCCACGAAGCCTAAGAATGCATGTTTGATTCTCCAGGTCCCCCATAACCAGACACACATTGACACAAGTGTGCAATGTTGCACATGTGCACAAGGGGGCACACGCATCTGGAGTTCACTAACAGCAGCTGAAAGGCACTGGTGTGCCCATTCTCCCTCCCTCTCTCTCCCTCCCTCTCTCTCTCTCTCTCTCTCTCTCTCTCTCTCTCTCTCTCTCTCTCTCTCTCTCTCTTAGTCTAGTTAGACTAAGCTAGTCTAACTAGTCTATTTGGGCTGTCTTTAGTGAAACCTTGATCCAGCAGTTCAGTTCACACAACAGAAAGTTTTTCTCTGTCCTTTATTATTTCCCAGAAGCCAACTTCCTCAGAAGCCCAGGTTCTCCCCCTGAAACAACCAGAAAATGGAGGGTTGGGGAAGAACAGAAAGTGGAAGGGAAAACAACAATTGAAAAGGGAAGTCAGGTGTGGTGGCACACACCTTTAATCCCAGCATTCAGGAGGCAGAGGTAGGAGGATCGCCGTGAGTTCAAGGCCACCCTGAGATGACAGAGTTAATTCCAGGTCAGCCTGGACCAGAGTGAGACCCTACCTCGAAAAACCAAACAAACAAAAAATTGAAAAGGGAAAAGAAAAGCCAGTCACAGTGGCTCACATTTATAATTTCAGCATTAAGGAGGCTGAGGTAAGAGGAGTGTCTTGAAATCTAAGTCAGTCTATGCTAGAATGAGACCCTGCCCTCCCCCCCCCCAAAAAAAGGAAAATAAAACTAGCTTTTAATTGTTAATTTCTTACATCTTCACATAAACATGTCCAATTCCAATGTTCCCATTAGTGCATGGATTCAACCTCACTGGACCACCTTGTCACATGTCTATCTTAAACCATCCCTATCATCAGGTTAATAGGTGAAAATAAAACAAGTGGCTTACTGAGTTAGCTCAGGATAAGATGATATGATATTTTATTTTACTGATGAGAATGCAATAGAAGTAACTTCCCCCAAAGAAAAAGCCTGCTGCTGTTGGCAGAAAGGGGGAGGAGCATAGAGGCTAGGTATTGGAATATTTGCACCAACTAGTTCACATTACCTGCTGTTATTCCTATATGGACAAGGGAATCTAAAACTCTAATGAGCATTTATTCACATGTATTCAGTTAAAAATAATAGTTATTCATAGCATCCCACTGTCTTTGCTCCCTGAATAAAAGGGACCAATTTATCACTACTTGAAGTTTGGAAAATTCTAAGTTTAAATACTGTGTGTACAGAATTTCTTCTCTATGGGGACACCATGGTCCTTAAAGACTTCTCCTATGTAAAAGAAAGACAAGCACCAAAAAGTTAATGATCTAAACAACAGAACTCAAATGTTCTTCCTAGTCCTTTTAAAACCATTGTTGTTTGAGATCTTTCTGCTTTCCTTTAAAAAACATTGATAGCATACAAAGAATTTGGGTTCATTTTTCAAACAAATTGTTCTGTTTCTCTGCCTTCCTTCTTTCTACCCCCTCTTCCTTGTGCCATCCTCAACTACAGCCTCCTTTCCACTTTCATGCTGCATGGTTCCTTTGACCCTTCCCCTTCCTCATCACTTGTTGTCCCCTTCTCATTTCATCCATCCACTCTTGGATCCACTTATTTACAGACATACAGACTTTAAAGTTAAGACTGGAGTATGAGAGAGAATATGTGGTTTTTTTCGGGGGGCCGGCCTTTCTGCACTTGGATTACTGCAGTATGATTTTTCAAGTTCCATCCATTTTCCTGCAAGTTTCATAACTTCATTTTTCTTTACAAATGAACAAAATTCATGTGTATAAGAATATGTGCTGCATTTTCATTAGCCAGCCATCAGTCAATGGACACCCAGGTTGATTCCATTTCCTGGCTATGGTGAATCACTCCAGTCAGAATAGCTGTCATTAAGAAAACTAATGACAACAAAAACTGGTGAGGTTGTGGGGATGAGGTTGGTGGGTGTGTAAACTGGGATAATCCACTATGGAAATCAATGTGGAGGTTTCTCAGAAGGCTAAATATTGAATTATCTCATGACCCAGGTAGGCCACTCCTGGGCATATACTCTTTGGACACTATACCTTATAGCAGAGATAGTTGAACATACATGTTAATTGCCACTTCTCTGTTCTTCCTATTCTTTTTTAAAATTTATTTATTTGTTTATTTCTTTGAATGAAGAAAGAGAGAGAATGGGCACACCACAGCCTCCAACTGCCACAAAAATACTCTAGACGCATGTGCCACCTTGTGCATCTGGCTTACATGGGTTCTGGGGAAGCAAGCAAGCAGCTTAACCACTAAGCCATCTCTCCAGCCTCTTCCTATCCTTTATAAAGAGTTCTAAATTAATCAGACTGCTTATAACCATGTATGACTTATGTGATATACATTTAAATTTTCTTAGGTAAGTAAGTTTTGTTTCTTCACCAAGAATTTATGAAATTACCAAAAAGGATGATTACATTTTAAGTCATTCAAATATAAGAAATATAAGTACATAAATCTTAATGTGTGTAAGTTCAAGATTATTACATTTACTGCAGTAATGACCTTCAAATGGAAACCAACATAGATTATTGTGCCCTGTGTCTTGGTGAGCCAGCTATGGATCTGACTTTTCACCATTCTAAGAAACCAAACATAGAATTAAAGAGGCAAGAAAGCAGTAAAAGGAACTTCCCTTTTTATATGTTACCAGAAATATTTTCTGGAATACTCTTTGTGGGGTAAGTCATTTTACCATGAAAAGGCTGTTGAACTTGCAGATGGTTGAAAATGTACTGGATGGAGAGGAAAGAAATTTGAGTTCTTCTCTCAGTTCTGTTCCAACCAGCTGTGTGACCTTGGACAAGTCACCTTATATCTCTGTTTCCCTTTCTTCAGTTAACAGGTTGGCAAAGATTGCCTTTGCAAGTTCCCAACCCCAAAAGCCTTAGAAACTTGTAAAACAGGCATTCAAAGGAGAGAGCTCACTTTACTTACATATCCAAAGTGGTTCATTACCATTAATTTTCTTCCTGGGAAATTGATATCAGGTGATGGGCATAGAAAGTTTGTAGAATGATTCTGAGTTTTACAAACAAATTTCCATGTACCTTTTTAATTTGTGATTATGTTAAGTAAGCAACTCCCTTTACACTTTTATTCAAAAATAACAAGCTGTGTTTGAAATGCCAGTATACACCATTTATTACGCTCTCCAACCCAAACACGAAAACATTTGTACTTATGTTATGACTTCACCTGGTGGCTTTCATTTTCCCCAACATAAAGACAGGGTGAAGCAAAGTAATAGAAAAATAGAAAACATCTTTGTCGGAAAATGAGATTGCAGCTGTGTAACTGGAGCACACAACCATAAATCAGAATGTCAAATCCAAAACACATGACTTTTTGCAAGTTCTCCATGTGCGCTCTAATGTGATTACAGCCTGGTTGCTATTATGATTTAAAACAAAGTCTTTCATGCTAGAAACAAAATGCGGAATGTGAGCCGCCTCGGGGAGAGAGCTGCGAGCTAGCTAGCGACACAGCTCTTGCTGTCATTGAGGTGGGCTACAGTATTTCAAGCCCTGGTTTGTCAGGTGTGAGAGAGCAAGAGGATACAAGGGGAAGCTTGGCAGAGGTCTTAACATGAGGGACAAATTAGCCAGGGGTGCTCGGCTCAGCTTGACAATCTGAAATGAGCTTCTTTCTCCGTGTTCCCCCCCCCCATAACACTTATTTTTTTCTTCAACAGAATCGCGAAGCCAAATACAAATATTACAGAAGTCATTCTTTCCTGCCCATCACATAAACAAATGGCCCAGCTGTTATTGCTAAGATTCCAGTTTGAAACTTGGACTTTCTTATATAAACTTCAATGTAATGGTATTTAAAGTGTCATAGGCAATAAGCATCTAATCCTACTCAATAAATTGTAGACTCGTTGCATGAACTCCTAGAGCTGTTAGAGACAGCTGTGCTTTTTTTGTAATTTAAGTCATTTCCAAATTGGGCAGCTCTCCAGGTGTATTTTCAGACAAACAATGTGTGCTAGAAAAAGTGATGTTCGGAGTCTTTCGGCAATGGGATAAACACAGAAGAGGACAAGCTGAGGTTTGACTGGGGCCCCCATGGGCCTTGATCTCCAGAGGGCAGGTGTCAAGGTAATACCCAGCACCCAGTCCTTGCTCTGTGAGCAAGGGAGGCTGGACATTTTCCCCCAGCACCATCACTTTAGCAAACAGTTCTTGGGCCAATGCCATTGATGGGTACAGGAATAGAAGCTAACAATTTAGTATTTCTCAAAACAGAGCTACCAATTTCAAGTGCAAAGATAAAATCAAAATAGCCCCTCCCACACTGGCATCTTAGGGGTGGGTCAATGTAGTGTCCAACCTTGTGATGTCTTTGAAAGAGATCATGGGGCCACAGGGTAAGAAGGAATTGCAAGAAGTCATTCCATCGAGCCTGCTATCTGTATGTAGTCTGACAATAAAAGTGCTTAAAAATCAAGTAGTAATTTTTTATATCCAAGTCATCAGCAAATATTAAATCAACCTTCTTCTAGTATGTAAAAGCTTTGAGTAGGAAGGGTGGACAGGGAGAACAAGCCTTGGGCCATGCTTTGATGGTGGTAGATGGTCCAGGAAGACCATTGCAAAGGCTTGCTTTCTGAAGCTCGTTCCAGAGCAGAGAAGCAGCAACACTACTCTCATTTCTATTTGGCAATTATCAATGTTTGCTTTGTGCCTACAAGATCTTACCCACTTTTATGCGATCCTGTCATGCAGTACTATGCGTTATCTTTCAGGCTAAATATATCTGAAGTCCACCTCATTATCAGGATCTCAGAGAAAACAGAGAAAAGCATGGGGCTCACATGAATCACAGACCTAGGGCTCCCTAGAGCCCTGTGGTGGGCTGAACTTCATCACAGGCAAGCAAGGCCTGAAATGAATCCACACTTCTTGCAGTCGCTAGGGCAAGCTCACAGGTGGAAAGAGTTTCAGGCAATGACTCAGGACTGCTGCTGGCCCAGGTGGACAGCTATACCGGACTCCCCCAAACTGTTAGAAATAACCTTCTGGATCTCTGCCCAGATCCTTGCAACCCCCCCTCCCCACCCACCCACACCACCCCCCAAGTTCACTTTTACATGCATGGCACAGACACTTTCAAGTTTAAAACTTTAACAATGGGACCTCCCTTCCTCGGAGGACTCAGAAGGAGCTCCTGCTGTTCCCCTTTGAGAACCAAAACCTCAGACCTGTCACCTCAGCAGAACACTTCACCTCAGGAAAAAGCAATGGTCCATTTGTTTCTAGTTCATGGAGCAAAAGCCCCCGGGCTTTGCTCTGTTTTAAGGGGAAGCTCAACAGCTCTGCGGAGATTAAAGACCAAACCAAAAACTGTCTAGAAGCAAGTAATCTCCCAGTGCCACTTCAAACAAGTACAGCACACCAGACACATGGTATTTGTCAATCTATCAGGCCTTCTGCTAGCCAACCTATCCAGAGCCCCATTTCTGTCCATGAAGGAGCCTCTAAAAGCCTACTCAAATGTGAATCAAAACTACAGATACAGCATTTGGAATTCCGTTCTCAGGGCAATTTACCCAATGCTACAGGTAGCATTTTTAAATACATGCATAACTCCCCACTAAAATGCTATTTGATGTTCACAAGCATGATTTTGAAAGGAAGGACATGCCCCGTAGAATGGAATGGTGGGTAGTTTTTTTTTTTTTTTTTTAAGCTAAAAGCTGGAGAATAAAATTATTGAAACCATCTCCTGTTCTACTTTAATTTTCACCAGCTTTTTGCTAGTTTACTTTAACAAGTAATGTTTGATTGAATTCAGGCCTGCTTTTGTTTACAAAATGAACAAGAGCCAGCAAGTCGTGGCCTGGCTAATTTGCACATCCACTGGCTTGGTCTCCTCCCCTTTAAACAAAAATCTGGAGTTTGTGATTTATTGTTGATTTGGTTAGCTCAAATGATTTTGATGGCTAGAATCTACCTTCTATCCCATCTTTGAGTTTTCACCAAAAGTACCCAATTGGTTTCTGCTATGCAAGGCCAAGCTGGTCCCTCATTCCTTAAACAAAGGCATAAGCAAAACACATCTACTTCCCAAGATTGCGGATGCCAATAAAAAGGGCTGAGAATAAAAATTCACAGATTGGAGAAGAGAAAAATAAGATGTATAAACCCATCTTTAGGAACTAAACTGACCTAACTGTTGATAGCCAATCTCTTTGAGCCTTTGGTAGCTATCCTCATTTGACAATCAGGTAAACCCAACATTCTCAACCATGCAGAGCACCAGAATCTTCTTGAGAGCCTCCTTCTATGCCTCCCACTTTAAAAATTGTGACATGAAAGTCCATGGTAAAATCTATATGTTTTCCAAACCTTGAGCAATCGTCTAGTTAACTAGCCTTAGACACTTTCTTCTTTGCTTCTGCTGAGATTCTCCAATTCTGAGGGCTCTTCTTGAAGGCTTGAAGCTGGCTACGTGTAGTTCCTTGTATAAGCAGGTAGGTAAGTAACAGGCATAAGACTTCTACTTCATTTGTCACTTGTGTGAACAGCCCACGTGAATGCTGCTGTTTGAGCCTGCTCCCCAAGAGCACGTCAGACTGCCCATGGTCACATGACTTTCACAAGCCTATAGTATGCCTGTAGCACTCCAACCCCCTTCAACTCCCATGTTCCGACGGCAAGACCAGACGCATTCCCGGTCTCCTCCATCCTCCATGCAGACAACCTTCCTTCTGCAGCCTAGCCACTGCTCTTCCGTCTGATTCTTTGGATGCAATCCAAAGGGAACAAGGAACTTACCAGTGCTACTGATGTTGAGAGATGGACATCAAGCTCTGAAGGGGAACTATACCTACCTTGTCCCCTCTGTGAATCTCTGAAGCCCAGGTTCACAGATAGAACATAAGCAAATATTTAAGAGATATTTGTCCAAAATACAAATGGACGTCCAAGTCAAATTTTCTCTTGTAATAATCTATGAGTTTCAGAACATGCTGTCACCAGGTGGGAATAGAAAATCATAGAAAGGGAAGGCCACCCAATTAATACTGATAAGGAAGCTGAGGTCTTAAAAAGTTATGGCTTTGGCCTGGATGGATGGCTTAGCAGTTAAGGCATTTGCCTGCAAAGCCAAAGGACCCAGGTTTGATTCCTATGTACCCATGTTAGCCAGATGCACAAGGGGGTGCATGCATGCATCTGGAGTTCTTTTGCAGTGGCTGGAGGCCCTGGTGCACCCATTCTCTCTCTCTCTCTCTCTCTCTCTCTCTCTCTCTCTCTCTCTCTCTCTCTCTCTGTCATTCTCTCCCTCTTTCTCTATCAAATAAATAAAATAAAATAAAATATTTTAAAAATGTTATGACTTTTCCAAGGTCAATCACAGAAGCAGGATGGCAAATTTCAAGTAAGTGGAAAGTCCAAAGTATATTGATATTTTGGTGTCTTTTTTTGAGTACTGATCTATAAAATAATAAGGCTTCCAACACTGCAGTATGGAATATGGACAGGGAAGATACCTACAAAGTGCTTTCTGACACATTACAAGCATTTAATATTATTATTTTCCCCATTTAATATTCCTTCTCCAAGTCTAATGCATGACTTCCAAGCATGTCTTCTATAATCTGGCTCTATTTTTGTCAATCTAACTGGATTTGCCATTATTGGTCTAGCAATGTAATTCCGACATTAACTACACAGGCAGGTCAGATTTCACAGGGTTAGAGCACAGTCCTCCACAAGATTGCCCTCACACTGGAAATCAGCCACAAGCTCTGGGGTTACCAGGCCACCTGCACTTCTGATTAACTAGCTAAAAGCCCTGAGGTGCCCACTACTCCTCTGGGTTCAATAATCCAATTGAACAACTCACAGAACTCAGGAAAACACTATGCTTTCAACTATGGTTTTCTATAAAAGATACAAATCGGGACTGACAATGAAAAGACACATAGATCACTCAGGGAGCATCCCTAACACAAGGCATCCAAGTCCTCAGGACCCTTCATCATTTGCACTCCTCGGTGTGTAGCTGCTGCCAAGAAGTGGTCCCGAGGCCCAGGTGCACATACTTTTAATTGAGATTTCACTGCATGAGCATTATTGGTTGAATCATTGACCATATGCATCAACTCAATCTCTAGGAACCCACCACTCCTCCCAGGTCACATGAATGTGTGGGCCAAATGATCTAATTAACACAGACCATCCTAATCACATGGTCCCAAAGTAGTCATCCTTCACCCTAAGTCATCTCTTAGCAGAAACTCAGACGTGGAGTTGAGGGAGCAGTTAAGCAACAAAGACACTCATCACACAAGAATTTCCCAGGATGTAAAGGTTATCTCTTAGGGACCAAATGCTTCATCATATAATAGGCCTCCCCTCTAGACTGGTCTTCTCTTTCTCCCCAGGAAGTGGTCAGCTCTAGGCCAGTACCTGTTACCTTGCTTAGCTCTCCTTTGTTAATACTCATCTCTACTTATCTGTTATCTCACTGGTTAGACTGCAAGAACCTTAAGGACAAGGACCCTGCTGTCATATTGACTCTGTTTCACCAGTTCCTCACACTGATCCACAGCCACAGCTAGTATAATCAAGTACTTATTGTGCATGCCTTCCATTTCTGTGCCTTGGTCATAGGCATGGAACTGATATTGTCAAACCTAAAGCCTAGCACCAAGACTGGGGTAGTGGCAGTTATTACAAGTATGAAAACATGATAGGCTAACAAGGAAAACCTTCTAGTCACTGAAAAAAAAACGTAACATGATTTGAAATATATTTTACCTCAAAAGAGTGATGGTTAAAGAACTAAAGGACAGCAAAAAGTGAAAGGGGCTGGTTAATCTCCTTTAACTTCTAGCTGAGTTTCATTCACCTTTACCAATCATGTTCTTTAGTTCAAGTTCATTCTCCTAAAATATGCACTCATATTATCGGCATGTGGAATTCTATTCTAATTGTCATACAGCATCCTTTACTCTAGAAGTAAAGAAGTTAAGTGATTTCTTTGTAAAATGGAATTAGCAATTTTAATTTGTAGTGATAAGCAAAACCACCCTAGTTCAATCAATAAAAATACAATAAGCCTCTGAGTGCTTTTAATCCATTTCTTATAGCAGAGCTCAATGGAACTAATATTTGTATGAAAATATTTTCCATAGACTGATAGTATTGAATTGAGACCCATTTCTTCACTTCCATTGGTCCATATTTTGCTCTCCATCGCTGTAGGTTGCAAACTTAATCATCACTATGGTAATAAGTGTGCCTTAACAAAGGAAAGGTTGGGCT
Organism: Jaculus jaculus; assembly: GCF_020740685.1. Lineage (NCBI taxonomy): Eukaryota > Metazoa > Chordata > Mammalia > Rodentia > Dipodidae > Jaculus > Jaculus jaculus. The sequence continues at coordinate 108,076,045 of NC_059108.1, read as the reverse complement.
GGAGAGATGGCTCAACAGTTAAGGCACTTACCTGCACAGGCTAAGGATCCAAGTTTGATTCCCCATTACTCACGTAAAGCTAGATGCACAAAGTGGCACATGCATCTGGAGTTCGTTTGTGGCAGCTAGAGGCCCTGGCATGCCCATTTTCTCTGTACATCTCTCTTTGCTCTATCTGTTTCTGTTTGGGAAAAAAGGAAGGAAAGGAAGGAAGGAAGGAAGGAAGGAAGGAAGGAAGGAAGGAAGGAAGGAAGGAAGGAAGGAAGGAAGGAAGGAAGGAAGGCTGGCTTATGGCATATCATAGCCAGAAATGGTATGTGTGATCAGAAAACAGAAATCCATTAGAGGGAAAGTAATAATCAATTTTCTACACCATATTAGTGGCAGAGGTGGGCCCAGAATCTCATCTTTTCTCCACTTAATAATTTTTTTTTTCTGTGTCACTTTGGGCTACTATCTTTTCTGTGGGCTGAGGTTGACAAAAATGTTCAGTGAGTCATGACTATTATTTCTAAAGGACTTGTCTGTCTAACACACAGGCATACTCCTGACTAAATATATACTCTCATATATTAGTCCTATTTGTGTAGCCACATAAATTATATATGGTTACTTACACAGTTTCTCCATACTGCGAAGTCAGTTTGTCCATGTTTCATCTGTCATTCTGCAATCTCTCCCAATCCATGTGCATAAAGGTACAGTCTTACACAGAAGACTCTGTAACTTGTCACTCCCCTATTTCACAAAGTAGGCTTGTCTCTTAGTTCCAGATTGAAAGGCAACCAACTGTATTGTAAGTAGTTTTAAAAAAACTGACTTGGGAAGAAAACAATATATGGTTACTTACACAGTTTCTCCCTACTGCGAAGTCAGTTTGTCCATGTTTCATCTGTCATTCTGCAATCTCTCCCAATCCATGTGCTTAAAGGTACAGTCTTACACAGAAGACTCTGTAACTTGTCACTCCCCTATTTCACAAAGTAGGCTTGTCTCTTAGTTCCAGATTGAAAGGCAACCAACTGTATTGTAAGTAGTTTTAAAAAAACTGACTTGGGAAGAAAACAATATATATCTTCCAAGGACATTCAAACTTTATTCTTGTTTGCACTGAATTAAAGAAAACAATATCTAGCAGTTATATTCATTTGCCTTCTAAACAACAGTGACTGACAGTAGTTCATGTTAGCACCTCAACTATGAGGTAGATTAAATATGTGTGTGTGTAAATATTTGTGATTCAAATTATTTCACTTTGAACTACAGTGGGATGCATTTCTTCCTATTTTATGTTTGAGGTAGCGCAGAGTGTTTCTGTTCAGGTAACCAATATTATCACTCAGCAATAACTAGCATCACTGTTTGAAAAGCAAATCATACTATTCCTTCCCTATTCGAAAGCCTCAAATGCTGCCTACCACACTTAGATTAAAATCAAACCCACAAACAATAGCGTATACAACTCACAGAGTGTTGCCCTACCTTCTCCGACATCACCCATTTTGAAATTTCTTTTCATTCATTTTTAGACACTGTGGCTTTCTTTTAGTTTCCTCTTAATTCTGCTATTTCAGGGCCTTTGCATGTGCTTTTCCCTCAGTTGGGAATGGTTTGCTATCCTACTACCTCTGCAAAGACTCTTGCGTCTTTGTGTCTGTACCCCTTTGTGATAGCATTGCATTATTCTTTCAATAGAGGCTGTTTGTTCTAAAGGTCAAACAGTCTGACTAATATAATGCAATGGAAGTGTCATAGTTTGGATAAGTGTCCTCCAAAAGTGCATGTGCTAAAGGCTTGGTCCCTAGCCCATGGTGCTATTGGGAAGTGGTAGAACCTTTAAGAGATAGGGGAGGGTCTAGTGAAAGGACTTCAGCCACTGAGGATGTTGACATTACAACTTGGGGAGTCTTTAAGAACAGAAGAGCCTTTCTTGGCTATTGGGTAGGCAAAAATATAATATAATATAATATAATATAATATAATATAATATAATATATATAATTATATATATTATATATTATTTTATATTATTTATATTATATATAATATATAATAATTATTATATTATATATAATATATAATAATTAAGGTGTCTGACATGCACAGTCACACAAAACTTCCAGAGTCAGTGGCTTCTGGGTTCTTATCTTATGAATTTCAACAAATGAAACCCACAGAGCAGAGGATATCTTATTATAGAGCTCAAGAGAAGGGAAGAAGATAGAGCTTTTGTTCAAGAGGAGGCAAGAGCAAGGTTCCAGAAAATAGGAAAGCCCACCTAGAGACTCAGGTCAGGGTCTTCTATGGATGTTTACTAGATGGAGGCTGAACTGGTTAAGCTAGACCTAATGTTAGGGGACTAGGCTCCATCAAGTTCTTTGGAAAGGAAGTCATTTCTGTACATACCTAGGGAAAGGAATTGTCCTTCTTGAAAGGCAGGGAGTTAGTACCTCTTCTAAGAAAGAGATAAGATCATATCCTTTTAGCTTTTCTGGCCTCTAGCAAAGTGGAAGCTGCAAGGACTTTTAAGTAGAAATAAATAAGGTGGAAAAAAAATCAAATTTTTCCCTTATAGGCACAAAGACATTCTTCATTTTTACTTTCAGGGGCTCTGATCCCCCTGAACTGTCTCAATGTGTCCTTGAAGGGGATATTAGGACTGTAGCCCTTTTTTCTCTGTTATGGGAAGGTAAAACAAGAAGTAATATTCCAGGTCTAAAGTGACCAAATAGCTTTTGTTCTCAGTATTTAGCTGTTCTGTAAGATGGGCAAATGATCTTGCTGAGGCGAGCACATGCAGATTCTCCCAGAGAACAACAAACTTATAGAAGAGATATCATGTGAAGGCAAACCAAGGTGTCTTAGCTAAAAGACAACATCTGTACCCAAACATACTAGTGGAGCTCTTTTGGATTCTCCAGTGCCTGCTGAGTTATAACCCTATAGAGCAGTAGAATCATCCTGTCTAAACTCTTCCAAATTCCTGACTCACACAATTATAGGCAAATGGTTATTATTTTGAATTTATCACATTTTTGTCATACATAATGAAATTTATTATGATTATTTTTGTTTTGTAGTTATATGGGATCCAGTCATACATAGATTTTTGTCATTACTACCATAAGTGATTTTAGCCTAACCTCAACATTCCAGAGTATTTTTGCATAATCACTAGTCACAGCTCTATATCGACCAAGCCTTTATGACCTCTCTTCACTGAGCTAAGTTTTGCTTGTGTCAGAGGGTCACATAAATGGAATTATATAGTATATAATACCTTTAGACTGAAATCTTTCAGTTAGCATTGTGTCATTGAAATTCATTCCTGTTGTATGTTGCAGCCATTACTTCATTTCTAAGACAAAACACCTGGTCAGGAGCAGCTTATAGAATGAAAATGGTTTACTTCCAGCTTACAGCTTTAAGGGTTTCATTATGATGGGGAGAGCATGGCAGAAGCAGACAGCTAGGCATCACATCTTCACATTAGTGTAGAAGAAGCAGCAAGAGTGAGCTGAGTGTAGCAAGTGGAACTGGGCCATAACACCCAAACTCCATCCCCAATAACACAATTCCTCCATCAAGGCTCTACCTACCAATAGCTCCACATCTTTTCCAAACAGTGCTACCAACCAGGGATTAAGTATTCAAAGATGAGAGGTTATGGTGGTTCAAACTACTGCATATGCATTAATCATTTCTCACTTGTGGTTGTTAAAGAAAGTATCTTCTTGTATGGGGCAACTAGCTACTAAAGAAATGTGAGGTTAGTTGTAGTTTAGGGTAATTTTGAATAATAAAATTTTAAGCATTCTTGTAGCAGTTTCTGCTTGAAAATAAATGTTCATTTTTTGTGGGGGGAGGATGTTAGGTAGCTAGAGAAGAGATTGTTGGGGCAAAAGCAAGAGCTGTGGCTAACTTTGTAAGCAATAGCCAAAGCAGCTGTCCCATTCTATGCTGATGCCAGTAGCGTGTGAGAATTCTAGTCCTTCCACATCTTTGGCAACTCTTGCCATTTTCAGTAATTTTTAGTAATTCTAGAAGACATGTAGTGGTAACTCATTGTACTTTTAATTTTCATTTCCTTAGTGACTAATGCATCTTTTTGTGTACTTATTTTCCATCTGGTTATTGCTTTCGGTGAAATATTGATTGAAATCATTTGCCTATGCTTTTATTGAATTACTTGTTTTCTTAATATCAAGTTTTTTAGGTTCTTCTTATATTTTGGATGCAAACTCTTTGTCAAATATGTGATTTTCAACTATTCTCAATCTAAGGTTTGTCTTTGAATCTTATTAATTCCAATTTTCATCTTTTCCTCTGGTTTGGGCTTTTGGTATAATATATAAGAACTTGTGTAGTTCAAAGTCATGAAAAATTTCTCCTGTTTTCTTCATAGAGTTTGATAACTACATATTATCTATTTAGATTTATATTAAATAATTTTTTGTATAAAAGATGTGAAATAGGTTAAGGTCTTATCCTTAGTATATATCTAAATATTTTCAGTTTTGAAAATAATAATGTTGCATTTTAAAATGTTGATTCTACTTGTTCTTTGCTAAAGTATAGAAAAGTAGTCAATCTAGAAAACAATTAACCCTTCAGGTCTGGAACTTGCTAACTTATTTATTAATTCCAGAAGCTGTTTGTAGACTCCTTGGGCATGTATATATACATATACATACATGTATATATATATGAATATTATGTGTGAAGTATAATTTTATTCTTTTACTATATATATCTTTTATATTTATTTATTGCCTTATGAGACTTGCTAGGACTTTTATGTGATATTAAATACAAGTGGTGGCAATGTTCCTCTTCTGCAGTTCATGATTTTAGGGGGAAAACACTCATTCATCATTAGGCTTATATATTAGCATATTAAATTATAAACATTAAATATTTATATCCTTTACTGTTTAGTTTTCACTTTTGCTCACTGAACTGGGAATGGAATTCTGGGCTTTGTACTTGCTCAGCAAGTGATCTAGCATTGAGCTACATTTATAGCCCCAATAATGCTGTCTAAAGTTAAGTCCTTTCTCCTTTGGTTATTGGTGGAGATCTTACTTCTTACCTCTCCCTAATTTTCTCCATATTCTCTGTAAACTCTTTGGATTTTTAAAAATATATATTTTTATTTTATTTATTTAACACAGACAGAGAGAGAGGCAGAAAAGAGAGAGGAAATAGGCATGCCAGGAACTCCAGCAGCTTCTAAGGAACTCCAAATGTATGCACCACCTTGTGCATCTGGCTTACATGGGTTCTGGGGAATTAAACCTGGGTCCTTTCGCTTTGTAGTAAGTGCCTTAACCTCTAAGCCATCTCTCCAGCCTATGGATTTTTTTGTTTGTATTTATGAGACTTTTATTTCCTCACTTGGGTAATTAAACCTATTCCCTCATTTTAACATAACTTTTAACTTGCTTCTTGGCAATTTTCATATATGTACATGATGTATTTGGGCCATAATCCCCCTTATTAACTTTTGTTGCCCTTCCCGTATCCCCCTTTCATTCAATAATTTCTTTCTAGCTAGGCCCCCTTTCATTTTAATATCTTCTTTTTTTTTTCTTTTTCCCTCCTCCATCATCCATGACAAAATATTGATGTGCTTAATATTATGCAGTCTTGTGCAAGAAATGACTGACTCTATGAGATCATAAACACAGCTGTCAGTTCATGTGTAGAGGACAGCATTTCAAAGTACTCCTCCCCATTCTCTGGCTCTTCCATTCTTTCCATCACTTCTTCTGCAATATTAGTTTTTTTTTGTTGTTGTTTGAGGCAGGATCTCACTCTAGTCTAGGCTGTCCTAGAACTCTCAACAATTTTCCTACTTTAGCCTTCTGAGTGCTAGGATTAAAAATGTGAGCCACCATGGCTGGCTATCAGAGATAAATGGAATGTTCCTAGTCATTGTTCTGGAGCTCTGTTGGTCCATCTGCTCTCTAATGTGACCCCTTCCTTTAAATCTATCTACTTTTTTTCAGTTTTTCCTTCCATAAATTTCCCTTAGAGTAGATTAGATGCTTTCGAGCGTGCTTTATTTCCTAGACTCACCCTTATCTCAGATTTTGGTTCAAGCTTTTCTTTAATTAGAGCTTTCAAGGTGCAGAAAAACCCACTCCCTCTCCAATATTAGTCCCTGCTAGTAGAAATTCCATCTGTCCCTGCTTTCCTGAGAAGGAAGGCCTGCCACCTACCTTGTTACAGACAGAATATGAAACCTGACAGCATGGAACCATTATGGAATAATTCATGTGGTCTTGCTGACTTTATTGATTACATTACAATTTAATCCAGTGCAAAAATTTTGATTTTCAGTACTATAAGGAATAGATTTTTCTGCCTTCCAAATAGATTACACGAAACATCATTTAACTTTTGCTTGGTGTTATTTTAAAAATGATTATTTGCTGGGAAATTATAGAGGGAGAATAATAAATCTTAGCTAATTGAGAAAGATGATTTCTCTCCTAAAGAAGCTAAACAGTGCTATAAGATTGTGTTTTCTTGTTGATGGTGATTTTTTTTTTTACATTCTCTTTTCTACTTCATGGGGTTTTGATGTTTTTTCCTTTTCCATGAGGGTATTAGCTTCCTCTTGATGTAACTTGTTTTTTAGATTTTTTTTTTTAGATTTTTTTTTAATTTACTATAAAATTATTTTAAAAAGCAAAGGTGTTAATTTGCCTTTAGATCTTAAAACTTTTTTCTTTTGACTTCATGGTTACCTATGATTTGAATTTTTATAAAGTTTTTTTAATGTTCTCAGTAAATTAAATATAACTTTATAAAAATGAATTGAGAGTGCTTATCTCATGGGATGTTTGTGAATATTAAATAGATGAAAAACAAGACTGGAGCTCAGTGCAGAAAGCATTTGCCAGACAAGCATGAATACCTGAATGTGGATCACCAGAAGCCATGTAAAAGTCAGACATGGTAGCACACATCTGCAATCCAGTATACCTAGGGGCAGAAGAGAGACAGAAACCCAGAAGCTCATGGTCCACATATCCTGATGAATGCACAGTGAACAAGAGACCCTGCCTCAGACAAAGAAGATGAAGACTGACACTCAAGTAGCCCTCCAACCTTCACATGTGTACCATGGCATGTGTATGTCTTCATTCACACACAGAAATACACAGTGTGTGTGCATGTGCATACACACACAAACACCAAAAAGAGATGAAAACTATGTAGAAAAGAGGCCCATGCTTTCTAAGTCCTCAGTAGACTTTACTTACAGTAGGTTTTTCCTATTATGCCTATTCTAGAGACCATCCAACTCTGTATTCCCAGCTCCTATCAGAAAGCTCTCTCCGGGTGTTCTACATGGATCTCAAACAACCCCAGCACCTCCTATCTGTCCCACTCAAACTCATTCCTCCTCTCATGTTTCTGAATTCTGCCAGTAGTTCTATGAATTGACCCTCATGTATTTGGATGTTTTGAAACACCTTTGATTTTTCTTCCTCTGGTCTTTGTCTCCCAACCCAAACATCTCCCAAGTCCTTTCTATTTTATTTATTCTATGTTTCTTAATTCTTCTAAGACTTAACTTACCTCTTCATACCCTTATTCAGGGTATTACTGTTCATTTGGACTAGTAACATAGGATCTGGACTAATTCCATGGTATATTAATTAACTCTCTTTGATTTTGAATTCTGTACACTTCATACTGATTTTCCCCAAAACCATGTCAAATAATCTCTCCTTCCTACTCAATGCCTTTCTTCGACTATTAATTGACACTGGTTAAGGCCTTCCACTCCAGTCCCAATATACCACTGCAATTTTCATCTGTGATCTAGGAAACAAACTTCTGGGAATGGCTGTGAAGACATTTGTAGAAAGGTTTAACTGAGAAGAAAACACCATCCCAAATGTGTGAAGCTCCATTCTATGGGTCTCAAACTGAATAACAAGGAGAAAACAAGTTGAGCAGTAGCATTGGGTTGTCTCTGCTTCCTGACTGTGGACACAATGCAACAAGCTGCTTCAGGCTCCTGATAGCATGGTTCCCCCGCCACGATGGACTGTGCTCTCACACTGTGAGCCAAATAAACCCTTCCCTCTTTATGTTGCTTTGTCAGGCATTTTGACACAAAGAAAGAAATCAATATACCTTTCCTTACTTTTAGCTCTTTAGATAATTTATTTACTTGTTCTAAAGTAAAAATAGCAATATTCTAACTTGAAATCCTAGAATTTTTTCTTTCTATTTTTAAATGCATAAGCTATAGGAAGAGTGCTTTGATCACCCCTATCTGAGCTTCTAGGCAGTTGTTTTTAGTTGACTTTTAACAGATTCTCGGCTGTATACCAGATAGATGAAATTGAAAATGGCTGAGATTTTTATAGGTGAAATTTCTTTCCAATAACGTATACTAACCTATATGCATATGAATATGCACACAGCCCTACACAGAGACACACTTCTATAATCACTATACATACATGTATATGTACGTATGTATGTATTACACATATAAGCAATATTTTGGAAGTTCAACAATATTAATTCTTTAACTCAAACATAACAGATATCAGAGAAATACTTCTACATTTTCCTTTACATTGGACATTGCAACTTGAGAACAAGAGCTAGTGTTGGTTTTCAGACAGAATCCATTTAATTAATCATACTATTTGAACAGCTGGAGAGGCCATATATTTATGTTAGAGCTTAACATTCTTGCAAAAAAATTGTCAAGTGTGAATCAAAATAATATTATTTCACTTTTTAATGATATACTTTTATCTTTACATTTTATTCACACCTAACCTTATAAATCAATACTTTCACTCTTTGAGGCATATTATTACCTATGTTTAAATGTTTTTAAAAGCACTATCATTATGCAGTGTGGTTGAGAAAAGTTATACTTACCACAGTAACTTATTTGGAAAGTGTGAGATTTTCCAATTTTTGTTTCTAATTTTGGACAGCAAGAGACAGAGTAGAAAAGAAATAGTTCAATACAATATGTTTGCCTTCTTGGTGTTTATCAGTAGAAATGGACCTTCCTCAAAAAAAATTTAAAAAAATAAATTAAAAGGTTAAGTTTGTCTCAATTTAGCAGTAAAAATTATACACAGATAAATGAGGAGACAATAAAATTGGATTCTTGTGTTAATTCACCCAAAAACATATTTTTAAAGAGAAATCTTTATTAAAGCATGCCGACTGATAGTGAAAATAAATAAATAAAACTTTTTAAACTAGCTTTCATGCTATATGCTAGTTTGTATTTCTGGGGTGGGGGGAAGGCTGATTTGACAGAAAAATTTTGGATCCTACCAGAACTAATAGGATAGAAAACGCCAGAGAAAGGGACAATTATTTATATGAAAGTCTCTCATGAACGCCATCCACAGTTTTCCTTTGGGGCCAGAAAGCGTGGTCAGGGTCTCCTCAGGTCACGCTGAGCCCTCAGGACCAAGGAACTTTTGAAATTCTCACGTAGGAGCATTTCTACCCTGTTAGGTTTGGGAAAGGAGCAGGTAACAGAAATGAGGCAACTTAGACCTGGCTGGCATGGAAAAGTTTACATTTTCATTGTGATTAATGTCATTGAAGAAAATAATTTGTGGTGTTTAGCCACTTGCATAGATAATGCTGTCACTTTGACACTTAGGTAATATTCTGACCAAGGCAGGGCACGTGTTCTCTTGGGATAAGCCCTAAAGTAACCGCTGCAAATGACCCAAAGGTTTCCGAACCCCCTCAGACTTCAGATTCAAATGAATCATTAACTATGGTCCGCGTGACCCCCAGGTACTGCTGAGACTTCCTTTGCCTTTCTGCACTGTCCATGCTCTTTAATTTCAATAAATTTCATCTGTACAGGAGCATATGTTACTGTATTCTCTGTGTTCTGACCACATAGAAGTGCCCTTGTCCCCTACCACTGACCATGGGCCCAGGGCAAGATAAACACCAAAGCCTTTTTGGCCCTCTTGAAATTTGACATTTCAAGAGAAGAGATACAGAGATAACTGGAAACATGGGCTTAAGAACTCAAAACCTTGACGTGACACATGAACCTCTTGGGTACAGTTCAAGCGAACCTAACAATACCCACCTCCTCACTCTTCGCACTGGTTGCTCGTTCATTCATTCCATACAGTATTTATTGACCAGCCAGCACAAGGCAAGTTCTTAAGCACTGGAGTCATATATGGGTAAACAAACTCAACACTGACCCTGCCCACAAAGCCCTCAAAACAGTAGAATAAAAAGCCAAATAAAACATAAGCAAATGTAGAATGGCGGCATGAAGCTCGCAGTAATTCCAGCTCTCATAGTTCCTGGATGTGATGTCATCGTGAAGGGCGGGCTTTCCTGGGGGGGGGGGGTTGGGCTTTGGTCCTCCCTGAGACCATGAGGAGTAGTTTTCCACAAGGAAGAGGAGAGCAGAGCGTGGTGAGTCAGAGGCACTGGAAAAAGGTCCTTGTGCCAGGAAAAGAAAGCATGGGGGTGGGGGGGGATGTGGATATGATGGGAAATGAGGCTTGACAGGGAAAGGGGCTCAGACCCTGCACAATTTGAAGGCCTCTCTAATGAGTTTCATTTGAGGTAAACAGCAGGAGTTACACATATTTTGAGATAATTACCCAGAAGTGCCATGTCCAGTCTGGAGAAAGGAAAGATAGATCCACATGGTCTGGGACCCAACGTGGTTGAGTATATAAAGACACACCCGCCATCTCAGTGTACATTTATTGCTGGGGACAGCAATATTAAGAGATGGCTTCTTGAATTGGAGCCAAACCACCACTTGGTTAAAACAGGGAAGTTTTGACTAGCTCTACTAATAAATAATGAACCCAATATCCTTTGCCTGGCCTCATTCTTTCACATAAATTCAATATGTTAATGCATCTGTAACAAATTAAGTGTCTCTTAAAAGTCCCTTAAAAGTCTCCAAATCTTTGAAAATTTAGAGTGCCTATGGAAAACAAATAAGCAAAATCCTTGACCTTTTCTCTATTCATAAGTAAGATCAATGGACTATGCCAAAGACCCAGAAACCTTCTATTCTCTCATTTTTAAAAGGAATGTGCTTTTATGAACCCAAAGAAAAATTAGAGGTCTTTAAAAAAAAAAACTAGCTTGTTTGGTTAGCTTTTGATAATGAAGTCAAGAGAATACTGATATATACCAGTCGTAATTTGGGATAACCTAGTCTCTAAACTCACACTGACATTTGGCATATGTGACCTGGACAAACCTTGGAATCTAACAGTATCAATATAATGGGAAAGAAAGGAAGGGAAGAATTTCTATTTCTCATCAGTCAATATCACAAAGCCATTCTGCCTTACAGTGACTATTTTCTATAATCCACTAAACTGATCTGTAATAGTCAATAAAATAGTTAAGACCATGCCTGAAAATCAAGTAGAATCTTAGTATAGAGAGTAGGTGCTAGTGATTTGAAAGGCCATTTTAAGTAACAAAGTTCATTTTTTATTTTGGAAAAAAAACTACTGAAGAAAGGAATGAAGAGGGAAATGCTACTGAAGAAATACCAGAAGGAGTCAGCAATTCTGAGTTTTTCAATTAAGTTGCCAATCTTGAGGCTATTATGCTGCTCCCTGAATCAAAGGGATTAACAATTTTCCTCTTAGCAATTAGAAAGGTAGAATTTTACCGTGGAAGCACATGGGGAAAGACTGTACAAGAAGTTAGAATTAAGTAAATCTCCACTGAGGACCACCCAAGAGGAGCTAAATAAGGGGTTACTTTCAAGTGGGGCTGGGATCAAAGATTGAGGGAGATTAGAACCAATAGGAGGTTAAAGGAAAACATCTGGTCTTTGGCAGTAATCACCAATGGAGAGGTGGATCTTCCTTGTAGAGTGAGCAGCCCATCTGCCTACAACCCTGCAATGTGCCAGGAATGACAGTTCCATGGAGGAGGACACCTCTATCGTTCTGCAGAAAAATGCACTCAAGCATCCTGAAAAATCAGTTGAGGATATACAATTCAGAATTAGAATTCAAAAGGGATTTTTTTTCCTATTAGGGCCTTAGGGCATTGATACCCTTTACATTCCTGACTCTAGTGGAAACCATCACTGGGGATGGTGAAAATGGTTAATGTCTTTTGGGGGAGAAGCTTTGGCAGCTGGGAAAGGAGTTGATACCTGTTAATGTTGACTTTAATTAACTTTCCTAGTTTGGCCTTATAGAGTACATTCCCATGTCTACTAAAGCAGGAGATATAATAATGGGAGGGAGGAAATTTGAGTATTTTCCTAATAAAAAGTCTTTGATGAAAAAAGCACCTTATTTTAGAATGTTCTTGCTTTCTAATTTGAGTCTTTTAAAAGAGGAGCTACCATTCACATGGTTCCTTTCCAAAGCCTAATTCTACCTAATTTCCTTTTCTTCAGAGTATTCCGAGGAATTACTTACCTAAAAGACTGACAAAACAGTTCCAAAGTAGCATCTTTAAACATGCCAATTTTATGTTATCTCTTCCAATCACATTTCCTTAGAAATTCAAGGAGGAATTTTTTTTAAAGGATCAGAGCAAGTATATCTGGTTGACTGTATTTAACAGGAAGTCAGCTGGGATCAGATTTCCTGTATACTTAGTCATGAGACAGGCAGGGCTGTTTCCTTACTCAGGTCACAAGTAGAAAGAGGGTTTTTACTTTCTTTGTGCCATCTGCCACATGACATTTTCATCAGTGATTTTCAAGGAGGGATAGTCATAGACAGTGAGGTCTGGAATGGAACTCTGACATACCACCTCACTCATATTTGCCATGTGAAATCAAGAACCAAAAGAGCCAAAGATGGGCATAACTGGAGCCATTTCTGGTTAGTTTCCCCTGGAGATCTGGTCATAGCTCACAATGTCTCCATTATGTCATAATCCCTCTTCCACTCAACCTCTACTGAGGCCACCATTTCTCACCCATCTGTCTCAGACAGTGGAAAGATAGGGCAACAAGAACCAAGTACCTCTGCCAGGGAATCCAGCAACTGTATAAATGGGGGCTAGAAAAAGGGAGAACTTACATCCAGGGGGTATTGACTAATACTTTTTATCTCAATTATAAGAGGATTTCCTTATTAATTCAGCCAAATATTTCCCCGTCTAATTTTTTTATTGTCTTCTTTGGATCTCAGGAACAAGAGGTTGAGAATTATAATCCCAACCTGTGACTCAATGCTCAATGTCATCATCTAACTATGGAAGGATTTCTCTCTCTCTCTCTCTCTCTCTCTCTCTCTCTCTCTCTCTCTCACACACACACACACACAATCACACACACACACACACACACACACACACACACACACCTCTTCATCCCCACACTCATTACTCTCCCTCCTATAAGTGTCCCTCTAATGACTTACTGTATATCCTTGGGTCCTTGGTTATTGCTGTGCATGTAATGAATTGAGCATCTTGCTTTGTGAAGTTTCTATTTCTAATGCATATAAGTATTATTACAAATAGTAAGACCTACGCATTCTTCTGGCCTTTGTCACCTTAACTTGCCATAGATCATTATGTAGAAAGTATCATACCATTTCACTTATCCCTTACTACTAGTAACAGGCATCTAGTTGGCATCACTACCAGCGCTACCATATCTGACATTGCACTGAATAGTCTCACCTGTGGCCATCTTTAGTCAGTGGACTAATAATTTCTCTTGTGTCTAACTGAGAGACTATTATGTTATAGAACAGATACATGCTTATTTTCATGACATTCATGTAATACTTTCTAGAATGTCTATACCATCCTATATAGACACTGCTTAGATCCTTATTAGCACTTGGTATTCTAGGACACATTATTTCAGATCAACCCAGAGCTTTGTGCATGCTAGACAATTGTCTACCATAAAGCTACATCCTCAGCTACTAGTGGCTTTTTAAAGTCTTTCTGATGTAAAATAGGGGTTCTTTCTTTGTTAACAGTAGGGATTTTGACTTATCAACTAAAACTATTATTTTAAAAATAAATTTATTAGAAACTAATATGTGGGCATATTATAAATTCCTCATATTCCCACCTCTTTTTCCCCCCTCTCCCTGCCCCCATTCCATTGATGGCCCTTCTCAGTGGGGGTATCATACCCACTGTGGGCTCATGAATGCACAAGTCTACCATTGTCAGGAGGAGAACACCTCACAGTACACCTTTTCCCCCTGCGACTTACATTCTCTCCACCCCATCTTCTACAACATTCCTTGAGACTTGGCGGATGTGTTATGTCTCCTTTAGCATTGAGCTCCTGGTGGCCATTTGTTTCTTCTTTGATGAGTTTTGAGTCTCCTTGGTGTCTACCACCATCTCCATGGACATTTTCTCTGGTAAGAAGGGAGAGCAGCATTTATATTTAATTCGCCACTTCCTCTGCAATGTAAAACCATTATTTTTTATGTTGCATGTTTCTATTTTGTGAAGGTATTTGTAATTACTAATTACAGGAAAGTCTTTTTTTTAATATCTTCAATGGGTATTTGCCAACATGAATTAGATGCCAATAAACCATTAGCTCTATAAGCGAATAAGCTAAGTAGTGTAGACACTCACATTTCCCTTATTCCTGTACAACTTTCAGATAGCCACATGTGCTGCTTAAAGGAACAGGCTACAAACTAGACTGTCCTTAGTTCTGTTTTCCCAACTATGGGAATTTAAGCAAGTTGCTTAGCCTCTTAAATATTAATTAAAGATGATAACAGCAGTCTTCTGCTTAAAGAACTGCACGGGGATCACCCTTTGATTAGTGCTTTAAAGATAAATGTTCAATAAATTCCAGCTACTATTGAAGTTTATCTTGGTAATAGCATCAACATTCTCCTTCAGGGATCCAGCATCTCTCATCCTCTGTCCAGTTGACCGAGGTGACCTGACCCTTGCAGACATGGCCAAAGTAGATTCTATACAAAGTTAGAAGTTTTGACTTGAACTATTGGGAAGATGTGCAATTATTTTCTCTGAAATTCCCTCAGCTAGTGGCTGCATGCCTGGAAAGGCTAGGAATCATCAATATAAGGAAGCCTGACTGAAATTAATGCCAACACAGAATGATGGCAAGAGGTCGAATCACTGTGATGTTATTTAAGTCCCTGTATCTAGTTATGTTTAAAACTTATTTCCTATTATATGAAGCAATATATTCTCTTCTTTACATAGCACAGCTAAAACAGGATTCTCTTATTCATAATTGAAGGAGTCCAATAGCAAATTATAGTCTCAAATGCTTGAGGACTAAGCCTTTCCTTAATTCATCCAAAACTTTTATTGGATGCCTATTCTATTAGTCACGATTCAAGACACTGTGATAGAGCATTGTGAACAACAGTATCAACAACAACATCAAAAATATTTTTGTTCCAGTGGGGGAATGCAGAGAATATATAAAATGATAAGGATAACCTGCATGACCTGAAAGTATGAGCAATTGCACATGCGTCAGCCTGATATCAAGATCATCTTTACCTTAAGAAACATGTGCTCTGGGCAGGTACCACTTCATTAGCTTTTAAGCAAATGCCTATGGGAGCTTATGGCTTTACATTGTCATCCCACAGGGCACTGCTTCTCTTGCCAACCATTTCTTCTACAGTAAATTAACCCTGGTTAATATCACAACCTCTGTCCCAGCATAGCAAAGAGATACATTTCAAAATCATTTTCATATAAATTGGGCTCTGAATACCTGGGAAATCACATTTCTTACTAAGATTGGGGTCAAATTGTCTTCCACATGTCAGTAGCAGCCTGTCTACCCACCTCTTTGTTCTGTTTTATCTGCCTGAACCCCATACCAACCCTTTGTAATTGGTATGGTGCTTTCTTGCTTGCTCTCAGATTCTGATTCTTTTTTTTTTTAAATTTTTATTTATTTATTTGAGAGCGACAGACACAGAGAGAAAGACAGATAGAGGTAGAGAGAGAGAATGGGCACGCCAGGGCTTCCAGCCTCTGCAAACGAACTCCAGACGTGTGCGCCCCCTTGTGCATCTGGCTAACGTGAGACCTGGGGAACCGAGCCTCGAACCGGGGTCCTTAGGCTTCACAGGCAAGCGCTTAACTGCTAAGCCATCTCTCCAGCCCAGATTCTGATTCTTGTGTGGCCACCATTACAGATGAGTGCCACCCACCTGCAATTTTGGAGAAGGTCACATCTTATCTGGCTAGTGGAAGTTCAAGCAGGGATAAACCTGCTAGAAAGACTGTTCACATTGGGAGTGACAGTAACAAGGAGTAAAGCCCAGAACCAAAGTGGGTAGGCTGGGAAAGTGAAGTGCATGCTGGATATTGGCATACTGGAGGAGGTCACTAGGAAGACTACTTGAGAGATGTTAAAAACAACATGGAAGGGGGAGAAGAGGAATGGAAATAGAACTTAAATAGAGGAGCTGAGCTGCCATGCTGTTTTAGTAGGAAATTTAGAAGCCTGCAGAACATTCTGAGAATGGATACATCCTGAAAACTTTTGTTAATATTTTATTTTATTCTATGTATCTATTTGCAGACAGAGGTAGAGAGAGAAAAATAGACAGAGAAAATAAGTGTGCCGGGGCCTCCAGCCACTGCATGTGAACTCCAGATGTGTGCGCCACTTTGTGCATTAAGCTTTGCATGGTACTGGGGAATTGAACTCTGATTGTTGGGCTTTGTAGGCAAGAACCTTAATTACTAAGCTATCAATTCAGCTCATTTTTTTTCTATTTTTTTTTTCCAGGTAGGGTCTCACTGTAGCCCCAGCTGACCTTGAACTCTGTAGCGCCAGGCTAGACTGGTACTCACAGCTATCCTCCTACCTCTGCCTCCCAAGTGCTGGGATTGAAGGCGTGAGCCACCAAGCCCTGCCCTCCTGAAAACTTTTCCTGAATTGAGGTGAGAGGAAGACCTTTATACTCTCTGTCATTGGTGGGGACCATTTTGAGATTGTGATGCATGACTACTTAAAGAGGGTTTATGAGTAAGAGTCTGTGTAAGGCCTCCCAGCACTGTCACTGGTGGTGTGCTCTAGCACCGTAACCTCAGGGTAAAACCTCTGGTCCTGAGAGGAAATCTGGCAAACCAGCACAACACCCACCAGAGTCAGGAGGCTGAGGGAGGAGTGCGGGCAGCCACAGTGCTACAGAAGCAATCAGGAAAGGCCTGGTACCCAGGCATGGCACCTGTTTCAATCCTCTGTTTACACATTCTCATCGATAGTAATGTGATTTAGAATTTATTATCATAATAAATTTAATTGCAGTATTTCCCCACATATTGTCAAATTTTTTCAGCTCTTAACTCAGTGTTGTTCTTAAATGGGAACCAAATAGAAGCTGGAAAGATGACTCAGCAGTTAAGGGACTTGCCTGGAAAGCCCAACAACCAAATTCGATTCCCCAGTACCCAGGTACAGCCATGTTCACAAAGTGATGCATGCATCCGGAGTCCATTTGCAATGGTTGTAGGCCCTGGCATGCCCATTCTGTCTGTCACTCTTCTACCTCCCTCTGCTTGCAAATAAATAAAAATATTTTTAAAGTCAATCAAATAAATAAAAGTCATTGAATAGTGATTGAAAGCATGAATAACAAAATGCAGAGTTGGTGATCAAAATGAGTGAAATAATACTATAATTTATTTTGTTTATAGGGCTGCATATGTTTAAAAAATCTAATTATTTCATTACCAATCTTTAGGATAATTTCAAATTCTTAAAAATATTTATTTATGTATTCATTTATTTATTTAAGAGAGAGGGGGGAGAGGAAGGGAGAGAGGGAAAGAGCAAGAGAGAAAAAATGGGCACACCAGGGCCTTTAGCCACTGCAAAACTCCAAACACAGGTGCCACCTTGTGCATCTGGCTTTACATGGGTACTGGAGAGTCAAATATGTGACTTTTGGTTTTGCCAGCAAGCATTTTAACTGCTATACCTTCTCTCTAGCCCTGATATTAAATTTATTCTTGACCAATTTTAGCTGAGCAACTTGTACTAACATATTACACAGACACAGACTCAAATGAGAAATAATCCTTAGTGTCAACAAACTTACTTACTAAGGATCCACAAATATTGAGATGCTTGAGCCTGTCTTAGGCCTCTGATGGTGCAGAAGGCTTTGTAGATGAGATAGACTTGCTTTGGGCTCCGGAGGATGAATTGGTTCACATAAAATTAGTGTGCACGGGTTGGAGAAGTGGCTCAGTGGTTTGAGGCACTTGCTTGCAAAGCCTAACCACCTAGGTTCGACTCCCATTAAAAGTTCTGTAGAAAACCCACGCACAGGCACCTTTGTATCCAGATATTCCCATTATTTTATTATACATAAACCAGATACACAAAGTGGCACATGCATCTGGATTTTGTTTTCAGTGGCAAGTGGTCCTGGCATGCCAATTCTCTTTCTCTGTCTATCGCTTTCTCTCCCTCCCTCCTTAAATAAATAAATCTTCCATAAATAAAATCTTTTTTAAAAATAGTGTGCATATTTTAAGCTGGGACCCCAGCAGTGGGCGGATGGAGAGTAAGTTGAGTGGATTACCAGGATGATGGAGCAGTTTGTGGAATACTGGGGACACTAAAATATGGTTTACTTTTGGGAATGTCCCAGCAAGTCAGAACTACCCAGATACCTGAGTCCTGTGTGCGTGTGCGCACGTGTGTGTGTGTGTGGTGTACCAGGCCCTCACCTGCAGTTGCTACAGTGGAAAGTCAGGTGTCTGCTTCGTGACTCTTCTACCCATTCTTGGTTAAGCCAGAGTCTCTTACTGATAGGGCTTGCTGTCTGGGTGTCTGCTCCCCTAAGGGCCTGGGGCTATAAATGCGCATAGCCATGCCCCACTATTTACATGGGCCCTGGAGATTTGAACTCAGGTAGTCTCTGGCACTTATGCCTACAGAGAAAATGTACTTAACCACTGAGCCATCTCTCCAGCCCAGCACCTGAGGCTTAAGAGAAAAAAAATTCTAGTATATTTTTAGTGCATTTGTTAATTTTATTTTATTCTGTCGAGAAATGTGCCTATTCTATGATAATATTTCACTTGTGGACCTCTGTGTTTTTTATTTGGTCCTGCTATTTTAGAAAGATAAATATTCATAATCATGTGTGAAGGTCATCTTGGCAATTATACTTGTTTATATATAATACCAAGGTTATTCTGAAATGTCCTAAACCTACTCAAGGGCTTAACACTACCTAAACAATTCTATGGGGTGACTGTGTTTTTATTTTTTGTTTTCAGTGGGGGAGCTCACATTCTGAATACCCATGTGAGAAAAGAAAAAACATTCAGAAAAGTTTGTTGGGCTAGTAATAACTAAACTTCTAGCTCTACAGGGTGCCAAACCAATTAACAGGAGAAATAATGGAATCAAGTAAAAGAGAAAATCTATTCCATTTTCAACATTGGTGAGTATGAGGTTAACTAGATAGTACTTCTTTAAGATAGTCATGACTTACAATGATTTAAAATGAGTATCAGGCTGGAGGGATGGCTTACTGGTTAAGGCATTTGCCTGCAAAGCCAAAAGGACCCAGATTCAATTCCCCAGGACACACATTAGCCAGATGCACAAGGGAGCTCATGCATCTGGAGTTTGTTTACAGTGGCTGGAGGCCCTGATGTGCCCATTCTCTCTCTCTCTTTCTCTGAGATATATATATATATATATATATATATATATATATATATGTATAGATATAGATACACACATATATATGTAAATAATGAGTATCGTTTAATTATAAATATTGGTAGGAATAATTTGAGATTTTATATGAATTGTAAAAGTACAAGAAAATCACCAGTATATTTACTCGGATATTTCCATGACTATCTGGTTTTATCCTTTGGGAACAAAACCAACAACAGCCACACCTCCTCTCTAGCTGGGGAACAGAACATTCTAACTTTTTTCTTTCTTACCTGAGCCTTAGTTTCCTGCTAGGTTTCTAGCTAAGTCGTCTTCCAGCACTTTTGTGACAAGCTCACAGCTCACACAGAACAGGAAGATGGACCTGGTGATGCCGAGCAGGGCAGCCCCAAGTTCTTTTGAAGAAAGCTATGATTAATGTGTTCTCACATCTCCCTCAGCAGGTTATGCGTTGGAAAGATCTTTCCAGAAGATTGTCCAAAGAGAGGGAGAAATTGGTGCAGGGCAGTTTCATGAAAGTCTTCTTGCTGCAGGAAAGCCATCCAGACTGGAGCTTTGCCAAAGGGCATATTTTGGCTTCCTGCCAGGATTTTGTAGTGGGGAAACATTATGTTGAGGGACTTCCTTTGCTCTAATGAAAGCTTACTAAAGGTCAGAAAATTATCCATTTTACCCACACACAGAGTCTGACATTCACAGATTTATTGTGGCTTAGGAATTCATGACACGTCCTTAGAGTTTATCCTGGATGACAAAGAGAGTAGAAATATGATAATGAAATCATTATACATAAACATTAGTCTTTTCTGCACACTTCCCTCACACTGTCCTACACTCTTTAAAAAAAAAAAAGGTATAGGTAATGATTTGATTTGCTTCATACTATAATTCTTTAAATAGCTCCTAAAAATGATTTCCCAACAGAAACATAATACCATCTGGCTCGTAATAACTAAACCTGATGTACCAAAGCATAAATATAATATTTCTTCTTCACAATTTTAAATTAGGTCATCATATTCACAGTTTCATTTTAAACTACACTTTTTAAACAAACCATTTGATATTAAGGAAGGGAAATATCACAAAGGCAAATTGGCTGCCTCAATAATTCTTTTATGGTCTTTTTTATTTTAAGTGCTGCAATGAAAGAAAATTAATGTTTTTTGTTGTTCTTTGTTAAATAAATAGAAAAACTCATGCATACAAAAATGTTAAACTTTAACAAAGCAATGTATAGTTTTTATTCTTTTCACAATTAAAACTTACTTCAAGTCCTTTTCATTCACTCCCAGGCCTACGACCACCAACCTAGAAATAATTTCTGTTTTTAATAGTCCCCATTAATATCTATGAAAACATAGTAAATGCATAATTTTCACATCAGGACATGGAACCACAAGAAGTGAATTATTATATGAACTACATAAAAATAATCTAGCATTGCCAATGCTTGCCAAACAAAAGTAGCCTTTGTCATTTTCATTCATTCAATAGATTCACCAAGCATCCACCAGATATGTTGCAGCAAGACAGAATTTTTTTAAAGTTTATTTATTTTCAAGCAGAGAGATAAAGAGAAGACAGACATACAGAGAGAGAATGGGCACCCCAGGGCCTCCAGCCACGGCAAGTACTCCAGATACATGCACCACTTTGTGCATCTGACTTTACATGGATACTGGGGAATCAAACCCAGGTCATTAGGTTTTGCGGGCAGGCATTTTAACTACTCTCCAACCCAAGACAGAAGTTTTAATGGCAAGAAATATACAATATGCCACTCCTGTCTCAGAGAAGCTCAAATTTAGTTGAAATAATGCACAACTTTGCACACACACACACACACACACACACACACACACACAAATACCCAGTCACATGTGATCAAGGGCCTGATAGCAGACACAGTATACAAGGTCATTGTGGCTCAGAGAAGTTGTAATCACTATTATTTTTAACAGTCTTAGTTGTCATGGAAATGGTGGGCACTATTCCAAAGGGTAGAGCAATGGGTAAAGATTCCACTCCTCACAGATGTATGCATCTAATTGAAAGAAAATTCTGTTGATGCTCTGTTGCCCTGGATAAATATTTTGATACCTTAGCATCCCTCTTTCTTCTTACTCTCCACTCCACACCCATCAGCTGTGTGTGCTTATAGTTAGTTGCCTGTTGCTATGATTCCTACATGTTCTGCCAGAGGAATCCTAAGCGAAAATGAATCTTAACCTCTGAGCACCAGAGAAAATGATGTTACATTAATGACACATTCTTATGCATAAGGGAGATGACCTCCTCAAGACTGCAAAAGCTATATGTACCTGTGAATATCTGGATACAAAGGTGCCTGTGCGTGGGTTTTCTACAGAACTTTTAATGAGAGCTGTAAACCAGCCTTTGGAGTCACAGCAACCCACTGCAGAGTAACTTGAAAAATACAAATGGATGACATAAGTTAGAGGTAAATAGGTCTGCATGTTTTGTAGTTAAGTTTTCTAATATTTCTAAACCTACTAATTTAATCTATTTCTTTGCCCTAAATATATTTTTTTTAACTTTAAAATTTTGTTTTTAATTTTATAATTTTTATTATCATTTAGAATTGGTACTAAAATGATATGTTGTATGATTGAGATATGTAATCGTGAGGAATTAAAACCCAGCAGAAATAACAGGCTGTGCCAGATGTGATCATACATACACACCTAAGTGCCAGCACTGGAGAGACTGAGGCAGGAGGTCATAGTCTCAAGGCCACCTTGGGTTACATAATGAGAACCTGTTTCAACCTCATCCTACTTTCCACTCCCACCCCTGAGAAATTTCAGGATGTTCACAATATAGAGAAAATTAGTTTTGTTTTTAATGTTCCCAGGTTTATACAACAGTGAGAAATAATGGTCCATGACCCGAGGCAGGTGACAAGAATAGATAGTAGACACACACACACACACACACACACCACACACACACACACACAATCTCTCCAGAATATAGAACCATTTCCCTATTTCTTTAAAATCTTTTCTGGTTTGTTTTCTTCAGAGCTTGACTAAAATTAGGATGTTTAACATATGTTAAGCCTTATTTGGAGAAATCAGGCCTTATATCTTTTCTTAACAAATTGCCTGCTCTCTACACTAACAACATGGACATTGTTTTTATATATCAAGCCAAAAAATTAATTTATAGCCTGTTATTCAAATTAGGCCAGCTGTGAATTCCTCTCTGTGCAGGGAGGTTTTATGACCATCCATTCTTAAAGTTGACAGTTGTTCAAGAAACATGTGTTAATTTTACCAATTGAAATTTTATTTATTAAGAAATACCATGTACTCAAGAAGATATATATGAATTGCATAGGCTAGCTTTGTTGAAAATGAGTAATCCAGACCTTAGAAAGATATAAGAAGGGCCAAAATACCCCTTCAGATACTGAAACAGTAGGATTTATTTTACCACTGAGGTTAGAAATACCCAAAACTTTATTCTGGGCCATGAGTATTTAACCTACCAAAGAACTGGAAGACATTGTACATTTCTGAGGTGAAGCAAAGTTGTGTTTGGTTCAAGAAGACATATAGCTATAAAGCATATAGGCAAGAAAGACTTGAGAGATTAGGAACAGACTATAAGAATCCAGTCCTTGGACTGGAATAATGGCTTTGCAGTTAAGGCGCTTGCCTGCAAAGCCTTAGGACCCAGGTTTGATTCCCCAGTACCCACATAAGCCACATGCACAAGGTGGCACATGCATCTGGAGTTCGTTTGCAGAGCCTTGAGGCCCTGGCATGCCCATGCTTGCTCGCTCTCTTTCTCTCAAATAAATAAAAATATTTCCAAATTTAAAAAATCCACTCCTTAAATTTGTTCATCTCTGAGATCCTAAAGAAAAGAGGTGTGGGATTTTTAACTCAATCTTTCTTTTCTTCTAAGAACCTGCTTTTATTTCCCCTTTTCTCTTCTTACTCTTCCTCCTTATCAGTCTTTTCTGTGGTCAGTTTGGTTGCCACCCAAACCCACAGTGACACCTGCTGGCTAATCAGAAATGGCCAGACTGAGTCCTGACAATGACCCACATCAGAAGCAATCCAGTACACTGAGGCAAGCATTAACTAAAAATCCTTTCTGAAACTAAGAAAGAAAAAACCGAATGACTACTACAAAGGATATTTTGAGATAGGAACACTTTTCAGGAAAATCTGCCTGAACCACTCCAAATACAAAATGTAAAGCTTGTATGTGTTTTTACCTCATAAAAATGAGCCAAAAGTACACTCTGTACCATGAACCAATTATCAAAACTTAAGAACACAGTTATACTAATCATTCAAAGTAAGTAGCTTTTAAAGAATGTTCTTCATAAGCTTTAGTGATAGTCCAAACAATTTCATGTAGTTATCACTTAATAAGGTCCCCAAAAGAAATACAGGGCACCTAGGACACGAACATTTCTTCTTCAAAATTAGTTACCAGCTCTCTAACAAGAAGGGTTAAAAAATTAAATTTAAGACATTCTTTCTTATCATTTTGCAAGGACTTCCAATGCTTGGTCAACTGTCTTTACTAAAGAATATTCATATTATATTAATCCTAGGCATTTACACATTGGTTATTTTGGCTGGATACATTTTTGAGGATGTTTACTTTATTTCAAGCAAATCTGTTTCTGACCTAAAAGTACAAATTCTAATAAAAACAAAGACAACAGAAATTTTTTTTTTTTTTTTTAGGAATAGTCCATCTTCTTAAAATATTTACACTTTTCATTAGGAGGTTAAATCCTAGGAACAATTCTCCATACACATGTTCATATTTGAAACAAGAGGTTGTCCCCAAGGACTTGTAGCAGCAAATGTGTATTGGACAAAAAATAAAAAAAAATAAAAAAATTGGCCTTCTTCTTTCTTACTCTGTGTTCTCAAAGCCAAGACTTCATTTTAGCATGACCTTAGAAGAATGGTGATACTTTTAGCATTTCCTGGTATTTGGTGGAAGGAATGTTTTTATTTGACTGCAGATGTCACTCCGTTTACAGGAAGGATTTGGTAACGCGTTCATGCCAGTACTGCACTTACCCCAGATTTTTGCTCTGTAGGAAGAGCACATGTCAAAGCTCACTGTTTGTTAAATGGAAAAGATTCAGTACACCAGAAGCATCTATTATAAACATTGTGACTTCGTGCAATTTACAAAATGTTCTATCTCCATTAAACAATAAACCCTTGACCCCAGAGATCAGTTTGGGGATTCTGTGATTTGAGAAAGTAGACATAATGGATGGCAATAATAAATGAAAAGTTCAAGAGGTTAAGAAAAACTGTTTAATTATTTCTCTAGAGCGTGGGCTGCAAGAAGCTTTGCATGTCTGCTTTCTTCTCCATGGAAACGCCTGCATGGAAGGGACCTGCTGCCATTGCCACAGCAGGGCATCAAAGCAGGTTGCTGGCCCTCAGCTGTGTTTATGCGCAAATGGTCTCTAGATACCCTTCCATCTCTGAAGCACTGCAGTTCCTGCCAGGAGAGATCCAGTGCCAGTCCCAGGCTTAGCATCTGTTTCACAAAGAGCTGGGATTTGTTAGCATGAGAAAACCATTGCTCATCGCTGCTTCCCAGCTGTGGCACTAGTGCGTGGAGACTTTCTGCCTTATTTATTTGTTGAAAACGATGTCCTCTCCTCTCTTGGAAGTTCTTTTATATAACTAGTTCTGGATGCAAGCCCCTGAGCCCTTAGTCCCAGGACCTTGAGCTGTTTGTTAGCTAACAAACAGCTTCCACACTTGAACTTCCCAAGGTCAGGGTGTCTGCCTGAGGGCAGCATTTGTCAGTTCTCAAAGCACCTTGTTCTTTCTATATCAGATGTCTTAGAAATAGATCAAGTCCACAGACGTGGGATTTGGTTGGAGAAATCACTAGACACAGCTCTTATTGGAGCCTTGGAGGTCAGGTGAAACACCTTCCAGGAGGAGAATGACTGGAGGAGATCTGCCAGGAATTCCTCACAGTACCTATGGCATGTTCAGAGCAGGAGCCAGGGAAGAATGCTTTGTAGGTCCACATGGGTTTTTAAGGACAGCACACAGGCATTCTCGTTGCCAAATAAAGGCAAATTCTTGAGTACTTCCTAGCCCTCACCCCGTCTCCAAAACACTGACAGTAAACTGCCATCTGTCTTACTCCATCTAGACTTTTGGGATCCAGAGGTGGGGCAGTTTGTCAAATGAACGTTGGCTTCTGAACTCTAGCAGAACACATGAAGCTGAGATAGGGGAAGGGAGAAGATCCTGGCTGTGATTTAATGTAAGCTTTAATGTAAGCACTGAGTTTGGTTGTTGCTTTTTTTTTTTTTTTTAATGAAAATCTAGAAACACACACAGAAACCAAGCCTTTAATGAAAGAATGGTAGCATTCCTAATGTGGAAGATAGCAGCATGGTTCATGAGAGAAGTGAAGCTGACATTTTCCTGCTGTCTACGCTGCCACAAAGGGGCTATGCAGAATAATGATGAGAATGAGAACTTTGAGTAAGAAAGTCATGGACTCCACTATTCTCTGTGAGGTTCATATCTCCAAGCTTTAGCTTTCTAAACTGTGGCATAGTGATTATAATAGTTCCAACACGAAACTGCTGTACGGATTAGCTGACACTCTGCACACCAGAGGCGTAGTATGGGGTCGGGTGCTGCTCAGTCATTGCTGGAAATAGCTATGACAATTCAGCTTTCAACTGTGGAGATGTAAAGCCAGTCTTGACAACAAGGTCAAGGTTTGTACCCCAAACAAATATCTTTCCTCTTTTTGGATTCAGAATCTACCTTTAGGTATCCCTGAAATAATCATGAAATATCTCTTGTTTACTAATCTATATGGATTGGAATAAGTTTAATGAAAAAAAGCTATGTCTTAGGGCCTTTTTATTTTTCATTTTAGCATGAACTATACTAACTTCCTGATGAGAGTGAAATGAAATCTCTGTGGCCTGTGCCTTATACCTGAGACACATGGGGAGAAGTACATGAGTGGATACCCTGGTCCCCACAAGTAAGAAACCCAGATGAGCCAAAAGTCAGAGGCAGACTGGAAAGAATTTATCAGGCCACCATGCTCCACCTACTGTAATCAGAATTCTCCTAAATGGAGAGAAGCCAAGTGATGAAGAGAGGGAAGACTAGCAATTAGGCCAACGAGACCCTTGCCTCAACCATAACACTTACAAAGACAACACAAACCTCAGTAATTAAGATGAAAATATTTCAGTGTAATGCTTAAAGTTAAAAAAAATATAAAGACCTATGATGGGCAAAATATAACTGTAAACAAAGATGAGATATATGATTCAGGTGCAGCCAAAGCCAAGACTAGGGTATCAAAGGAAACCTAACCTTAGTTGAGCTGAGTAGAAAAGCAAAGCATCCCAGGCCTGTTTCTGAGAGGTCTGTACCCCAATACTGTAACCCATACTGCTTTGGAGATAATTTGAGAGGTAAGCTCTGTGCTGTTCTTAGTTCATTCAAAGCAAATTTTTACTTTCAAATTCAAAGGGGGAGGGGGCAACCAAAAAGTGCCAAAGGTTTCTTGAACATAGATCTAGTATTTACTATGCAATATTTTGGCAAATAAAGGGGTAAATGATTCCAAAGTACACAGATTACATTTCCTCACATATACATGGTTTTAGAAAATGAAAGGGAAATGGTGCTTTGAACAAAATACATCTGGGCTCTACTGAACCCCAAATATTTCAACAATACTACAAAGCTTGCCAAACTCCAAGTGTTTCTGGGTTCACAACTTATGACAGGAAGTCTGTAACTCAATTTTTCCTTCTGTAAATAAAAGACATCTCCATATCATATCAACCCAACATCTATACCAGAAGGAAAGACAGGAAGGCAACTATAGTTCTCTGGAGTCATCAAACAGGACTACCACACTCTTAGGCAACAAGATACCAGGTGACCTTGGGGTCCAACTAAATGATTAGTATCAATTTTGGTGGAATGCTACACTTTCTCACAACAAGACCTTGGTAAAATAATAATAGCAGCAACATTGAATCTTTACTGAAATCTAAAAATACACGTGAACTTGTGAGCATTGATCTGTCCAAATTTAAATAAAAGCACGTGAGCAAGACGATGCTATGAGTGGAGAGCAAAGCAAATGAGTTAAAACAACTACCTATTATGTTCAGGAGGAAAATCTTTTCATCAGATATAAGCAACATATTTTCCTATTTTTCCTAGACCAGGATTAGAACAAGCCATCAAACAGACAGAAATTTTGTTTCTAAGTCAGAGAGCTCAAAGTAGCCCACAAGAGCCAGAATATGAGCCAGATATTTGAAGTTCTCGGGTTGGCAAATGGGTGAGCAGGGTAGAGTCACGATGTTCCCATCTGTCACTTTGTTTGGTTCACTCATTGGCATGAGAAACCTGACACATTCCTTCAACTTTGGAAGCAGCTAAGTAGTCTTATGGATCAGGGTTTGTGAATCAACAAAGAGGAATGGCGTTTAATATTTAAATGTGTCTCATGTAGCCATTAAAAATCTTTTACGAGTGTTAAGCCATTATTAAAGCAAGATGGGCCGTAGGTCATGGACCCTTTCATGGCACTCCCACAGTGCTAATGAGTCAAGTAATATCTTTTCACAGTACAATGGCTGCCTCTAGCATCAAGTTCAGTGTGCCCATGTAGTTAAAAATTCTCAAAGAAAAAAGTTATCGTGAGAGTTATACTACCCTGGAAACCTTTTCCTTTTCATTGTGTGGACAAAGGACAGTTTAAACTCAATATTAGAAAGAGACAGGGCGTAGGGGAGAGGTACAGAGGGAGAGAGAGAGAAAGAGTTTTCCTGGAGGAGCTAAGTAGGTAATATAGACAACATCCATGGGTAATAGTCACACACATGAATGTCTGCAATCCACCAGGCCGCATGCATTATATCCCCAGAAGATATTTGCCTTATCTTGCTGATGGCATTAAGATCCACTCTTAAGGCATCCACTGGTCCAAGAGCAACTTAAGGGAGAACCCAAGAAGGAGAGAACACTGATGGCCAAAGCATTAGAAGCTAATAAAACAAGATGAACACAGTGCATGAGAGAAATATACGCATGGATGATTTGCACTACAGAGCAAAGTGTTTGCAGAGTCCTGCTTTAGTTGTGAGTGATAGGCTGCACTCAGCAAAGGAAAAGCTTTATCACACCCCACTGCCAACCCATATTCTATAGAGAAGCAGTCACATAAATGAACACTAAAATATTTATATATGTAAATGTCCTCAGCCACTTCCTTCCCTGGGCCCTAAAGAAGACAGACTCCTACAGTCATCTGCCATCAGAACATGACATTGGCCACCGAGAGTAACCGAATGGCAGCTCACATACTGTGGGAATGAAACACAAATGTCTTGTGGTTTGCAGATCATACATCCAGTACAAAATTGCCTAACAGCCTATTTTTATATTCCATCAAACATTCATTAAAATGCAAATCATAAAGGCTTACCTGATGTCATCCTGAGTCCATTTTGATGGTATCTGCCTTTTTATGGACACTGAGAACAAAAGAGAAAACAATTCCTGGTCAATTTTAAGCACATTAAGGTATCAAAGCATTTGGAAGAAATGTTCATGATTGGGAAATGAGAGCAAGAGGGCTGCCGTGTGGTTAGATGTCTTTTCACTCGTTTATCATGGTCACTGCAGTCCTATTAATCATAGTGTCACAATATGCAACAAAAGTACATCAACCTTCACTGATGCTGCCATGACTCCCATTGTTGTGCGAGGCAGAGAAGGCTCATTCAGGATGCCCTGAGGTAAGAACTATGGGTGAGTTGAAATTAGAAGACAAAGCAAAAGAAACTGAGATCGTTTTTGTTATAAGTCTGAATATGAATATGTACATACTTGTATTTGTGTCTGACCCTTTTCTCTAGAGACAGCAGTGATCGTTATTCACTCCTTCTTAACGCATCTCTGCTTTATTCTTCCCAGTCTGTTGATCCCCAAACCCATCATTTCAGCCTGCAATTGTGGCCCTGGCCCCAAGTCTACCTGTGATCTTTTGAGACACTTTCCAAAGCTAACTAACTGAATTCTAAACTCCCAACAAGAGAGTGTATCTGATTCCCTCCCACAACCCCAACTATCCCTGCTGTGGGGTTTCTGAAAGCCTAGGGACAGCTTCTCTTATGTACCCTATCCCTCCAGCAAGTTCTCGGTGGACAATGGAGTCATTGACTCAGGACAGGCTGAGAAGGAACCTGCCAAGCCAGTTTCCAATGCAAAGGGCATAAAAATAACTAACCTTGACACCAATGAGCTACTGCTGTCAGCAAGTACCCAGCGCAGATGGAGGACAAGTAAAGGTGGCCATGTTTCCCACTTCAGTCTTGAAACACTTCAGGGGTAAGTATCTCTCTTGTATTTTTTATTTTTAAAAACTCTCTGACTTTGGAAGAGCATTGTAAAGGAAGGAAGGAAGGAAAGAAAGAAGGATGGAGGGAGGGAGGGAGGAAGGGAGGAAGGGAGGAAGGAAGGAGCACTTCCTGCTAAGAAGTAACTAGAAGCAAGCATTTTTTTCAGAACAAAGTAGGTGGAGCAAGATAGCCCTGGAAAGAAGATTGGTGACAATTAGTACTGATAATCAAGGCATACTTCAAAGAAACTTGGAGCAAATATTCCCACACCCCTTGTGGGTAGAAATGGCTGTGCCAGAGTATTCCATAAGACAATAAGGATGACACTAGAGGAGAATCCCAGGGTCAAGGAGATGCTACGGCTTGTTTCCCATCTGCTGTTGTCAGCATCACAGTAAGCCCGCCCTGGGTCACCCTTGGTAAACCGGGTTTTGCAATGCCGCTTTTAGTATATGTATGTGTATTGACAACCCTAGGTCAGGGGTTGTCAACTCTCCTTAGTGAGGAAGACTTTAGGAAGGAATGTCCAATGGAGCTGAGAAGATGGTTCATCTCTTAAGGGCATCTGTTTGAAAGGAATATCCAAGCCTTTATCATGTCCTTATTACCACTTGTGGCCATAACTATGCATGTATTAATGAGATGTATAATAATATCTATGCTATCCTTGCTCTATGATAGAACCTACATACACATCTGCTTCATTTAAGGTGAAAATAGATTAATTCTGTTGTTTATCCCAAGGGCCTTGGGCAGATAGGAACACTGCACAGTGAACCTATCTGCAGCTTTTTCTTCCAAAATGTCATGTTAAGTAATTACCTCATCCCTTACTGTCTCATTAACCATCCCAGGGAAAGGAAGAAAGAGAAAAATGGGAAGCAACTTCCTAGATTCCAGCTTTACTCTTAGCCCACTGTAGAAGGAGGAGGGGGAAGGGGAAGAAAGAGGACAAGGAAATGTAGAAGAAGGAGAATGAAGGAAGAGAGGGACAAGGAGGAGGGTAGGGAGAAGAAAGTGGCTCAGAATTTTCTAATAGAATATATATAATTACATATTATGTGTATATATATATATATCAATAATTATCTTTTCTAAAACAGAAAGAAGACTAAGAAACTGTGTCTTGGAGGAACTAATTCAAGACTATCTGAAATTGTCCTTGATTGCACTGGAACTTGAGCTCGGCAAGACAATGAGTTCACAAGCTCAAATTGTTTCCCTAGAGCCCAGTATAGTGTTTGCCATAAAATGACTGATTTAATATTTGTTGAATGACTCAATTAATCACTGGTGATAGGCAGGAAGGGAGGAAAGGGCAAAGGGAGGTAGGGGTCACAAGTCACATTTTTGCAGGATTTGTCTCCTATCTCCTATCTCAAGTGCCACTATGCTACAGAATTCGATTTTGAGCATCTTACCAAACACAGCTCTGACATAATGTGGCATGTTACACAAAGAACTTCCAAACTATTTGAGTCTAAAGGAACAAGGCACAGTGGCCTTTCTCTTTGTCCTCAACTAAACAATGTGTAGTTTTGAGACTCTGGAATCACTCTCAAACATGTCTCCCCTTATGAGCTGATGCTTTCAGAAGTACTCAGTCAACAATAAGACAAGTTCAATATAATACCAGAGACCTTACCAATGAGCAGTGATGGCATTAATTATGAATAAGGACCCTGTCTATATTCTGATGGCTGAAGCTTCATCATTAGAGTTGTAATTCACTGTCTATCAGCTCTTATCAATGTCCAGTTATACAAATGTTTACAATGAAAGGCCTTGATGATTAACATCACATAAATGTGTGAATAATTGAGAAGTTACTCTATAGTACACAACTCACCAAGCTTTCTTTCCAAGTATGAAGAATGTATTTAAAGTTTAACACTAGACCTCAAATGTACTTGAATTACCAGCAAGAAAAACATACAGCCCTGCAAACAAAGCTACCCAAAACACTCTCTGACTTACATTTATGTGGAAAACTGGAAATAACTCAGTCATTCTAGAAGTTACTTCATCTGCTGAAGATCCCACTATGGGATGGAAAGGTAGCTCAGTTCTGCAAAGCCTAACAACTAGGGTTCAATTCCATAGTACCTAAGTAAAGACAGATGTACAAAGTGGCACATGAATCTGGAGTTTGTTTGCAGCATCTAGAGGGCCTAGCATACC
Source organism: Jaculus jaculus (assembly GCF_020740685.1). NCBI lineage: Eukaryota > Metazoa > Chordata > Mammalia > Rodentia > Dipodidae > Jaculus > Jaculus jaculus. The sequence goes on along the minus strand of NC_059108.1, from coordinate 108,043,748 downwards.
CATACTCTCCCCCTCTCTCTGTCTCTCCCTGCACATAAATAAATAAAAATATTTTTAAAAGATTCCACTGCATTTAAGACAAGAAGATAAATGGAAAATCATTCCTGATAAAATGGATCATAAGGTTGACTGGATTGCTAAATGTATGTTGCAAATTTGATACACTCAATATACAGAAAAGTGAGATGTTCAGATATGCATGATCCAAGGTCACACAAGAGCTTATTATGGTAGTCTCAGTACATTTCCAAGAACTCAGCAATAAAATTATTTAGTTCAGTGTGTTCTACATAAAGAATACAATTAAGTGCCTACCAACTTTCTTGGGATGCAACTAGAATTGAAATGAGCTCGCAGTTGTGAAAATTCTACCCTTTTCTATAATAAAATATATTTCATTTAATGTAATCTTAAATACTTAAATATTTAATTACATGGATAATTACAAACCATTCTAATATGAAAACACAAAGAAAATTGTGGTAAGAACTTAAAAATAATATAACCATGAAGATTCAAAGACCTTAAAATTTGAATCCATGTTTATATTTAATGTAATTGCTTTACAATCCATACAATACTCCACATGAAGATAATCTTAGATTATTCCTCTTATATTGATATTTTTGTAATTTTAGCCCATCCTTTGAGACATCTTCTACAGATACATTTTAATAAATTCTTTATCCTAAGATCCATGTTTATGAAAACTAATTTTTTTTCACTGAAATAGAACAAATTTTTACTGGCTTGGAATTATACACATAAGGTCCTCATTTCTAAACATTTATTGATCTGCTTAAAGTTATTTTAGCCCCTTACTTAGATGACAGCAGGAAAATGGTAGAAACTCAGTACTATCAGGAGTTGAAGGCCAAAGCTTCCCGTTCTCTCACAATGAGGAGCGAAGCTCAGAATTTAGTGATTTGTTCCAATGGGCAATACAGTGACAAAGCCCTCCCACATACACTCTACACACGAAACGAATCCAAGATCAGGTTGCCATCCTTATGGTGGGGAATAGACATGGTCCCAAGATGACTATTGCCCATAGTCTATAGCCTCACGTAAGAACTGTTACAAAAATGTCCAGCACTGGAAAGGCAGGGAGAGGGCCTTGGTATTGTTTTTAGAAAAGTACTTTATTCTGTCAATTTAGTTTAGTTTTAACCTATGAAGATATAATGTAAAATAAAGTAGATTACACCTAGTCCTAAAGTTACTATAGCTGGGCATGGTGGTGTACACCTTTAATTCCAGCACTTGGGAGGCAGAGATAGGAAGATTGCTGAGAGTTCAAGGCTAGCTTGAAACTACAGAGTGAATTCCAGCAACAAAAGGTTACTATAGACTTAACAGGTAAGCCCCAAAACATCAGTACATATGTGTCTATCTATACATCTTCCCAAGTTAATTTCAAAACAAATCTGTCTCAACATGATACTTTAATCTTACCTTAGAAAATGAAGGGAAGACATTTCTGCAGTTTATTATTTTGGGGGTGGGGGACAAAGTTAGAATCAGAGATATGAAAGACGCCTACAGACTCCTAGCTAACAAGTGGCAGAATTGAGGCTAAAAGCTTATTGCTCTGCATCCCACCCCACCCCTCCTGCATTTTCCACACCACTACACTGTCTTGACAAGCTTACTACTTTCATATCCTTTTGTTATGTGCGTGGAACAAAATGAAGGCTACATGCAAGGTCACAAACTTTCAGAATACCACTACAAACCAATTCTGATCCATGAGATACAGCTGCTACCCATGGTGGATGCATTCACCACCCACTATCAAAACCACGATCAGCAGCCTATGTTATCGGCAGGATCCTCCAGCTACGGTCGATCGGGCATTCCATACACACTCCTCTTCTTTCCTAAGAAAACCAGAAACACCTGGACCGCGTTAGGTCACTTCTGGGTTTCCACAGCTGTGCCTTATGCTTCTCCCCTCTTAAGGAGTTGACATTCTGGAAACATCTTGACATTCAGCCAAGAAAACAACAGCCTTTAATTTTGTACATGGACATTTCTATATGTCTGGCAAATCAGTGGGGAGAGTGAAATGGAAATTATTCCTTATGGTGTAAAAATAAAAATGTGAATGATCAAAAAACAAAAGAGTCATGATTTTGTAGTAAGGCTATATGAAGGAGAAAAGATATTTCCCTTCTAAACAACCCTCTTCAGTATAATTATTTTGTTTTGTTTTGTTTTAGAGGTGTTTTTTTTTAAGAAGTTCTCATTATGGACCCCTGATTGGTCTTTAACTCACTGCATAGACAAGGATGGCCTTGAATTTACAATGATATCTTGCCTCTGCTTCCTAAGTGCTGGGTTAAAGGCTTCCATCACTAAGTCTAGCTTAGGGCTTCATTTCTTTGTTTTAATTTAATTTTTTATTGACAACTTCTATAACTGTAAACAATGTCCCATCGTAATTCCTTCCCTCCTCCCACTTTCCCTGTTGAAACTCCACTCTCCATCATATCCCCTCCCCACCTCTTTTATTTCGATATCATCATCTTTTTAGTGGCCAGTGACTGAGTTCAGGCTGACTCTTCCTCCAGGGCCATCTGTGATGTAGGCCATGGAACTGTGCCTCCATTCTATAGATCCTTTAGCATGATTCTCTCAGAGGGACACTTGAAACAATCTCACTCCATGCGGAGGACAGGGGCCAGGGGTAGGATGGCCCTGCTTATCTTGTAATACACTATTTCTCTGGTTGAAAAGCTTCTGATGTCAATTAGTCATCATTTTTTTTCATGATCCTACATTCCATACATATAATGTGGAGATGTAAAATATCCAAGTCATGGGAAGAGCACAAACATTGAAGTTGGCAAGCTTCAGAGCAAATTTGACATTAACCAAATACCATTTACCTACCCAGGCTTGAAGCAGAAAATTACCATATTGAAAACAAAGAAAGGAAGTTTCCCTCCCAAGGGAGGTGAACGACTCTGAAACTGAGTGTGAAACAAGAGCTCGTTCATTTTCTGCCCCATAGCACGAACAGGCCGAGGTACATGGAGGGATTGGGTGGCAAGTGCAACATGTATGATATATGTGCTTTACCCAGGAGGCAGAAGCCACAGGGAGAGGGGCAAATTCACCTGCTACTGTCTAATTTGCTTGGGCAAATTGTTTTAAATATATATATATATATATATATATATATATATATATATATATATATATTATTTTCAATCAAGTCTAGCTACATGCTTGTATACAGAGATGAGAGCAAATATGTCTCTTATTAAAAGTCCAGGACTAGGGCTCAGTAGTAGAACACTTACCTAGAATGCATGAGGCCCTGTGTTCAGACTTCATTCCTAAAAAGAAATCCTCACATTTTAAAAAAGATTCACATACATAAGTAATGTGGGTCTCTTCCCCATGGTATATTTTAATTTCTTCTACCACATCCACATAATGACTTTGACTAAGTGATGGCCAATTAACAGCAGATTCCCTGCACCAGCCTCTTTCTTGCAGTTGTCCAGAACTTTCCTCTATTTTCCCTGATGCTGCATCATTCTGGTCTACCCAGCCTTGAACTCCACTTTGCCTCCCATCAGCCAATCTGTGGGTGACCACATAAGTTGAATGTCAGCACCACTGTGTGCTAGTTTTAAGCCTTGATGTTTCCTAAAAACAGCAGAGCAGAATCACCCTTTGACTTTCTCCATTCTTGGACACCCAGATCATAGCTGCCTCCTCTCCCTATCCAACTATAGTCCCCAGAACCCAAATTACAACTCCAGCCTGACTCAGATCCCACTCCCCGTGAAGTTGGGGGGTGGGCTATATGGTACATATGTATTATTGCTCTTTTGAGGGGCAGCTGGTTACCCTATCAAGGTGTCTCCCACCATGAAAATAAAAAAGAAGACTACCCTCCTTATGAGAGGGTCATAGGAAATAAGGAGATGTTAATGAATCTGTAAGCAAAAAATGAAGAAGAAAACAAGGCAGCACTGAAGAGTATGACTGTCTCTTTATTCTTTTTAACCTTTTAAATATTTTATTTTTATTTATTTGAGAGAAAGAGGTGATGGATAGATAGGTAAGTAGATAGATGATTGATAGATAGATGATTGATAGATAGATAGATAGATGATTGATAGATAGATAGATAGATAGATAGATAGATAGATAGATAATAGTGTGCCAGGGCCTCCAGCCACTGCAAATGAACTCCAGACACATGCACCATCTTGTGCATCTGGCTTACATAGATACTAGGGAATAGGACCTGGGTCCTTTGGCTTTGCAGGCAAGCACCTTAACCACTAAGTAATTTCTCCAGCCCCTCTTTATTCTCAATAGCCATAAGCAGTGCTAAGATTGCTCCTATGCATATAACTCTGCTGCCACTCCTCAAAGACACTTTAACTATCATCTGCCTTCCCTGAGATCACATTGGCAATATTGATATTCACAATAGCTCAGAAGGCAATTCCAAATGCAATCAATCATTGTCAGGGCCACAGAAAAAGCCATTAGGCAAATCTAATTAATATGTTTATGCATTTTGCTAGGAAGGTGATAACTATTCAAGAGGAACCCCCATTCTTGTTGGTGGGAATGGAAATTAGTGCAGCCACCATGGAGTTTCCTTAAGAGTAAATTTAGAAGTATTCGTGAGACCCCCAGACCACTCAGACTACCTGATAGCTACTAATGGTTGCTGGAAGGGGGGAGTCAGGTTTGTCAGTGGCATATCTACTGGTAAGGTGCCTGTTCCACGATAAATAACCTTTTACCCATGATCGCCAGCAAGCCTAATTTTAACTCAGTGGATTATAAACAAAGGCAGGAAAGAAAGATGGAGATTAATGGGGAAGAAAGAGGGTGTTAATGGGATGGGAAGGGACAAGAGAAGGTACCTGGGTGAATGAGATCAAAATATATCATGTACCTGTATGAAAATGCCAAAATAGAAAAAATAAATGAAAAATTAAAAGTAAAACTATGATATGATCCATTTATACCACTTCTGAATATATACCTGAAGGACTCAAGCCCAGCAAACCACAGGTAATTTGAACACAATGCTAATTGCAGTCTTATTCACAACAGCCAAGATATACAGCCAGTTTAGATGTCCATCAACAGATTAATGAATAAAAAGATGTATGATATTTATGCATAAATAAGCACATATTGTTCAGCCATGGAAAAGAATAAAAGACCATGATTTGCAGGAAAAGGGATGGAACTGGAGATTCGTGTTAAGCAAAAAGGAGGCAGACTCAGAAAGATAGGTATCATTTTTCAGATATGGAATCTATATTTCTTTTAAAGTGTGAAGTAGAAAGACTACTCGGGAAAAGGAAGGGGACCGGAGGGGTTAAAAAAGACAGTAGAAGTAACAGGAAGGTAATATGATCAAAGTATATATTACATATGTGTATATGAAATGATATAATGAAACCCATTATTGTATACAATAAACATACACTAATCAAATGTTTTAAAAAATATAAAAATTGGGCTGAAAAGATGGCTTAGCAGTTAAGGTGCTTGCCTGTGAAGACCAAGGACTCATGTTCAACTCTCCAGGTCCCATGTAAGCCAGATGTGCAGTGATGCAATCACGCAAAGATGCACATGAGCACAAGATGGTACATACGTCTGGAATTCAATTTCAGTGGCTGGAGGCCCTGGTGTGCCCATTCTCTCTGACTCTCTCTCTCAGTCACTTTCTCTCTCTCTCTCTGGCAAAAAAAAAAATTAAAATTAAAAAGTTATATAAAATAATTATTTTAAAATATCATAAATTTTAAAATGTAAATATTACCTATTTTTTTAAAAGAATACTCCTCATTCTATCAGAGACAGTATTATAGACTGGGGAGATACCTCAGTTGGTAAAGTGCTTGCTGTGCAAGCATGACGATTTGAGTTTGATTCTAGAAACCACATTTTTAAAAGGCAAAGCATAGCACACACTTACAATTTTATGGCTGGCAAGGTGGGGACAGGAAGATCTCTAAGGCTTGCTGGCCAGCTAGTCTAGCTTATTTGGTGAGCTCCAGATAAATGAAAGATTCTGATTCAAAAAGGAAAAAAGAGGGCTGGAGAGATGGCTGAGTAATTAAGGTGCTTGCCTGCAAAGATTAAGGACCCACGTAAAGCCAGATGTACAAAGTGGCGCATGTGTCTGGAGTTTGTTTGCAGTGGCTAGAGGCCCTGCTGTGTGCATTCTCTCTCCACTGACCCACCTCTTTCTCTCTTAAATCAATACATAAATATATTAACAAAAAAGAAAAAGTGGATAGCATTTCTAAGGATGACACTTGAAGTTGTCCTCTGGCCTCTACATGCCAGTGTACATATGTGGATCCACCCCATAGACATGTACACACATTATAGATGAGGATGGGATCTTAGCATTCTTAAAACTAGCAGTGAAACAATTGAGAAAGCAAGGCAAGAGAAGTGACTCCTGGACCCCCAAGTGTCTGAGCTGGGTATGGCATGTGGCTGGAGAGGATCCTATAGAGGGAAGCTATGCAGTAGAGAAACAAAGACAAGAGCAACAGATACATCTCACAAGGAAACTAAGAGCTAGCCAGGATAGACATGCACAGTGTGCTGGGTCCAATGTATGCCCAATCCTCACCCGGGTTCACTCAGCCATTGTTTTCAGCTGCTGATGCCCTGTCAGGAAGTGACCCAGAACCAAGCTCAGCTACAAGCCACTGAGAGGTGTCGATCCTCGCCAGAGAAAACTATGTCTCTATTCATCATGGAAGTCTGCATGCTGGGCTAGTGGGGCCTGTTACAGCATCTGCTCCTGGAATTCTGAATAATTGGTGGTTATGACCCAAAACATATTTCTTCCGATCTCATGTTTGAAGCCTCTTGCCAAAGGCTACATTTTTAAGTCACTGTGACCTACCATGACACTCTCTCTCTCTCTCTCTCTCTCTCTCTCTCTCTCTCTCTCACACACACACACACACACACACACACACACACAGGCTCATAGGAGTTCTACAGGGTGCAGAAAGTCTACACGGCAATACCCTTGGCTTGCTTCTACTTGCTGGCTGCCTTGTATGCTGACACATAATTGGAGTTCAGGTTTGCACAGGGCTGTGGTACAGAGAAGTTATGAAGAAACACTGGCCTCTGGGAAGCAGGAGCTGATGGATCCATCCTTCTCTTTCCTCTAGCACAGTGTTCTGGGTCATAGTAATTCATCTCTGAAGATATCCTAGAAGACTGCTCCGTGATCAGCACTACTGCAAAGCTGTAGCTGGCTTGGAAGGCAGAAGGCACCCTTTACATTCATTCTCCCTCCCAGGCATGTTCAATTTTTCCTTTACTATTGTTTCTTTCAAATATTCTCATTAGGGCTAGAGACATGGTTTAGTGGTTAAGTCACTTGCCAGTGAAGCGTAAGGACCCAGGTTCAATTCTCCAGTTCCTACATAAGCCAGATGCACAAGGTGGCACATGGGTCTGGAGTTTGTTTGCTGTGGCTAGAGGCCCTGGTGCACCCATTCTGTCTCTCTTTCTCCCTCTCTCCTCTCTCTGCCTCTAATAAATAAATTTAAAATATTCTCATTAAATGATAACATGTCTTTGTTTTGTTACCATTTTAAGGAAAATATTTCCTCATTAAAATGGGCCAACATAGGTTACATCTTTTCCTCTTGCACCATGTGTAAGTGGAAAAGCTGAAATTAGAAGTTATCTACCTCAACCACAACACATAGGTGAAAAGAGAACCCCCCCCCCCAACTATGAGGACAAAGGAATGAGTGAAACCAGGAGGAAGCAAAGATAGACACGTCTAAACTCCAAAAGAAGAAATGAGGGTGAAGATGGGACCAAGCCAGATTCTGGGATTGCTAGCTGTCTGCCATCAGAGGATACCCAGCGTTGCTCATCGTTCAGCCTGCCACCTTTTCATCACAAACACGCAGTAACCTCCAGGCTCCATGATCCTGGAAGACAAAACTGCCTAAAGAAGGTACCAACTTGGGGCTGGGTAGATAGCTTGGTTTGTTTCCATGTAATTTTTATTCAGTTCTCTGTGCCTTCAAGTACAGTGTTTCTAAAACAGACCCAACACTTCATTGGCTGTTTCACAAAAAAATTTCTCACACTAGCCCTTTGATGCAGAGATAAAGACTAAAATTTAAATCAGTTACAATAATTCTTGTGTTTTTTATTACCTACATAATTATCCCTTCCTTCTATAGACCTTTTATTCAAGAACATTTCAAATTTAAATTTCCTCTACATAAGAAATGCCCATGGGGAGCCGGGCGTGGTGGCGCACGCCTTTAATCCCAGCACTTGGGAGGCAGAGGTAGGAGGATCGCCATGAGTTCGAGGCCACCCTGAGACTACATAGTTAATTCCAGGTCAGCCTGGGCTAGAGTGAGACCCTACCTCGAAAAACCAAAAAAAGAAAAAAAAGAAATGCCCATGGAACAACCTGGGGGGAAATTCCATGAGCAGCCACAAAGAAAGGTAAGTTTTAGGACATTTGTATCTATTTTGATTTCTTATGCTGCCTTAAGGTTTTCATACTGTACAGAAATGAAAAAATAAAAAAGATAGCCAATGTATGTTTTCTAGTTCTAGCTCATGGGCCACAAAATAATTTTCTCCAGTTTTGAGGAAGATTGGCCACACATTGCCAAATAAATCTGCTCTGGCAAATTGTGTGTGGTCTCCCTGGAGAACTATTAAGCAGATGATATAATAATTTCCTTGGACTCTAATAATCTCTTTGCTCATCTCCTTGAATGCCTAGACTAGTCTCTACATCATGTTTGAATTCAGGCAGCACTACTCTGTCTCGTTCACCCTCCTATAGACACCCTTCCCACAATTCCCTCACTCTACCATGATCACAGAAGAGCATCAGTCCATAACGAAACTGCATAGCCAAGATGCAGATGTGGGTCAGTCGTTGAGCACTTGCCTGGTGTGAGGCCTTTACTCAATCTCTAGCTCTGTTAAGTAAAAAGTTAGGAAGTAAGCAAATACATAGACACACATACATACATACATATACACATACACACACACATACATACATATCCACCAGGGCAATCAAAGAAAACTAATAGTATACAAGATTCTAGAAATGAACAAGCCTATATTAAAAAAAAAATCTTTCCTTAAAAATGTGAGTGTTGGGCTGGCTGGGAAATGGCTAAGCAGTTAAAGGCACTTGCTAGTCCCAGTTTAATTCCTGAGGCATCTAAGTAAAGCCAGGCACAAAAAGTAGTGTGGGCATCTGGAGTTCATTTGTAGTGACAAGAGATCCTGGTGTGTCCATACATATACACACATGCACACTCAAATGTGCAAATAAATAATTGGTTTCTAAAGCTGAGTATGGGCACATGTTTGTCAAGGAAGAGGAAGTGCTCAGAATCATTACTGGAGACCCTTTCTTTCTCTCCCTCTCTTTCTCTGCATCTGCCATCATTGCCAATATAAAGCTTTATGGAGATTAAGGGTAGCTTTGGATAGGAAAATAAGTAGCCTGTCCAAGACCAAGAGCCTGGCCAAGAGGTTTATGTGTGTGCTTGTGTGTGTGTGTATGTGTGTGTTTGTGTGTGTGTGTGTATGTGTGTGTGTGTGTGTGTGCACGCATAAAAAATTGCCGCTCAACTTTGTGCTTTGATTATGAGGCTGGTGAACCCTTCAATGACCAAAAATACATCTGTGCGGGCCACGGTCACTTGGGATTCTGAAGCTGCCCTCAGTCTCCCTGACCAATTGCCAACTGGGACCCAGCTGGAATTTGAACTTCTGCTTAAGCCATGTGAAGGCTGAGGGCCATCGCATAAGACAGCACTGATCACAGAAGATACATGGTTATCAAAGCACTCCATCTTCCTATGAAATAATCACTACTGCTTGAGAAAACAAATCACATGCATTAAAAAAAAAAAAAAAGAACTTGTCTGTACAGAAATAGAGCTTAAGGAACCTGATCATTTGGAAGAGAAAAACATAAATAAACCTTTCTTGGCTTCCTTTGTCCTTTAAAACAATTTTAAGTATTTTCTTTTATTTACTTTGATTTCAATAGTGCCTTGGCATGCACTCAAGTCATTTGAACATAGCCAAGTGGTTCCCGTGGCATCCAGAGTACAGAGACCAAAATGCTCTCTGAGAAGTCCAAGGAAGGGCTACTATTCACTTAAGCACCTTTTGTATTAAGGAGAGTTGCCACTGTGTTCCTCTTATGAATCCAACTGCTTTTCCTTTTTTATTTCTATTGTCTTTTCTTTCATTTCTGGTGTGTATTTGTATATGTGAGTACAGGTGTGCATATACGAAGATGTGCATGTAGAGGTTAGTTTTCTCCTTCTGCCTTGTTTAGGGCAGGGTCTCTTATTGTTTTCTGCTGCTTTCATCAAGTCACCAGGCTGACTGCACTGTGCACTTCCGGCATCCTTTTGTCTCTGTCTCCCATCTTGCTGTCGGTGCCCTGTGATGACAGATGTTCGCTACCATGTTCAGCTTTGTGTCAGTTCTAGGGACTCAAACTAAAGTCATACCACTTGGACGGCAAGCCCTTTCACCCACTGAGCCACCTGCCCGGGTATGAGTGTGTTCTGTGCACTGTCAAGGGTGTGAGTGCAGATGAGTGAGGGCCGCAGCACACGTGGAAGGGCGAGGACAACCTCTCGTGTTGGTCCTCACCTTCCAGCTTGTTTGAGGTAGGCCCCGTTGTGATCTGCGAGCATGTCTGCATTAGGCCTTGCCCTCAAGCTTCTGGACGTAGGAGCACTGGGCCCACTCGCAGCTTTACGTGGACTCTGAAAAACCAAACTCAAGACCCCACACTTGCCCAGCAAGCTCTTTATCTGCCAAGCCTTCTTCTCTGCCCTTCATTCATTTTTTAAGTAATTAATTAATTTATGTTTATTTGTAAGCAGAGAAAACTAGAGAGAAGAGACATAGAGGGTATGGTGGGCCAGGGCCTCCAGCCATTGTAAACAAACTACAAACGCAGGTGTCACTTTGTGCATCTGGCTTCATGTGGGTATTGGGAAATCAAATCCAGATTTGCAGGCAAGCACCTTAACCACTGAGCAATCTCACCCTCTTTATTATTTTTGTTTTGAGACAACATTTCATGTATCACAGCTGACCTCCAACTCACCATGTAGTCAGTGATGATTCTGGAATTCTGGTCATCCTCTTGCCTCTACCTCTCAAGTGCTTAGATGACAAGCGAGGGAGCATGCCTGAGTTTTGAGGTGCTGACAAACAAAGCTAGGGCTTTGTGCTTTCTAGACAAGGCAAGGACTCTGCTAACTGAGCTACATCCCCGGTCGAGCCTTGTTCTGTAATTGCTACTGAAATTGATTGAGAGCGAACCAGGAAGGAGCGAGCTGGGCTGTTTGACAATATTCAGTGTGGGAAAACAAACCTATGTTGTTTAGGTTTGGGGCTAAGAGTGCTGCAGCACCCCACTGTCGAGGAAACCTTTCTCCAAAGGAAACTGTTGTGAGGGGTCCAGACAGATCGCAGCTGTAAAGCCCATCTGCCTTCATGGGTGGAGGACAAAGGAAGTTATGCAGTGACTTCCTCTGTGATTCCTCTCCTTCAAATCTATGCTCAAGGGGATAACAACCTGACTAAAAGAAAGGACAACAAAGCAAAGAAATATTACTGGGAGACACGGAAAAGGAAAGAGATAATGCACTCAGAAAGGAAAAGAAAGCAGATGTTTTTCTTAAAATATTATATCAAAAATCCTGGTAAAGTTGTCACAAAAGGAACTGCTATGTGGAAGATGATCATGACAATACTATGATATGGACGATGATCATGACAAGACTTCTGCATGGAAGGGCTGTCTTGGGGGACTTCTCAAAAGAAAATGAAGCCTAAGATTCGGCATTGTAAAAGAAGGAAAACAATAGAGTTGTCTATTACTAGAACATGCAGCATAAATAACTGTGTGCTTTTCAACACAAGACATATTTTAACAGAAGCTAGATGACTCCATCCTAAGAGAATGTCTGTTTGGAATGATAATGGAACAACATTTCCAGCTAAAAGCTCCTATAATTCTCAGAGCACTGGCAATTATGATTAAAGTTTTTTAAAATTAAAAAAGCTGGAACCAAATAATCAAATTTACCCAAACTGACTTTCAAGTAAAAACGTTCATTACTTGTCATGTTTGCCAAATGATTCTTTGAGCATATGCACCCATGTGCTTTCAGCAGTGGTACCAAGATGGATTAAGATGTTCTCGTGGCACGTGAATTATTGTGGGATCCTACTCAAGAAACATTTTTACAAATATACAGGATTTCAGACAGTGATAATTTTCTATAAAGAAAATGAGGGCTGGAGAGATGACTCAATCCATAAAGTGCTTGCTACATAAACATGAGGTCTTGGGCTCTGAGCCGAGGGCTCACATAAAAAAGTCAGGCATGTTGGTACGTGGCTGTAATCCCAGCAGAGGGCAGGTGGAGGAGGAGGATCTCTGAGGTTCACTGGCAAGGTCAAATGGCCAAATTGGTGAATCCTGGATTCAGTTGTATCTCAAAAAATAAGATGGACAGTAGTTGAGACAGTTTATGTCAACATCTGGCCTTTACAGAACATGCAGATGTACATACTCTCTCTTTCTCACACACACACACAACCCAAAACACGCATAGGTGTATAAACACCACACGCACATACACATGCAACAATGAAAAGGAAAAAGTAAACGGCAGAGTAATAGAACAGCCAGTAGAAGGGAGGTCACTGCTTTGCCAGAGCGGCCAGGGAGCTACACTCTTGGAAAATATCATCGGAGTGTAAAACCTGAGTGAATCCAAAAGGAGGCCATGCTGAGATCTATGAGGAATAGGGAGGGAGTGCTCACGAGGAAGGGTTCCTTAGTCACAAAGCCTCTCGATTCAGAAACAAAATGAAATGAAGTCCGTGAGAAAGGCAGATTCGGGTCATGGAGGGTTGTGCAGACTACGGCGAGACATTTGGATCCCACTCCTATGGCCATGGAAAGCCAGCAAAAAATGACATCAGAAAAGTCATGTGGTCTGAATTATTTTGTTCAATTGCTAAGACTACTGTTACAGCAAGGCTGTCAGGAGTCAAAGGTCAAAGCAAAAGAGCTTCCATCCTTAGAAGGACACAGTTCTAGAAAATGATAGCTGGGTTAGTAACTTGCTTCAAATGCATATTAACTATTCTTTAGACATCACACAATTGAAGAGTATGTTTGTGCATATATATTTATGTATCTATACCTGGCTATCTTAAAAAGTATACACAGGCTATTTTTAAAACTGAGAACAGGAGTTAACTAGAAAACAACATTTTATAGCCATATGGATCACATTATGGAGAATTTAGTTAAAAAAAAAAGGTAAGATAAACAAAGGTTCATTTTATTTACCTCAAAAGTGCTCTAGGTATTCTGAAGGCAGGTCAAAAGTCCATCACTTCTGGTTCTATCATTAGTTCTCATTGACAGTGAGATGAGCAATATGACAGCAACAGAGATGGGCCTTCCTCTCCAGCTGTAAGAAGACAAGATGGGAGCAAGCCACAGACTCAACCTGTAACCTCTTCATTGCCTGCCACAGAGCCACCTAGATCTATTCATAAAATAAGAGAGAGGCTCCTCTGGGTTTATTAAACAGGAGAGAAATAAAAGCTAACTGACAACACATTCATTATCATTGCTTTACATTTTAATTTGAGGACAATTTGAAATTGCCTGGAAATTGCAGGCTATAGGGACCCATTCATACCATGTGTTAAACATTGGTTTAGGTGCAGATGGATAAACCATCAGTCATTTGGCCTTAGGTGGGAAATCTTTGCTTAAGTCATCTATACTCCCTAGTAATAATCCCACCTGCACTAAGCAGGATTCCTAGGAGGTTTTTTTTTCTTTTCCTGTGACTTGATATTGAGAAATAATATGAGCAGAGAAGTTTCATAATAGCACTAAAGAACCCTGTCATTTCTAGCAAAGAAGAATCACTAGACAGCATGAACTGTCTTCTGTCTGGAGCCTACATGATGACCAAAGTAACTTGTGAAAGCCTGGGTCACTCAGAGTCCTGCAAGAGAGCAGCGAAGTTAAAACAAACAAGAGAAAAAGAAATATGGGTGTTGTGGGGTGGAAGGCAGGGAATAGAACCATTGAAATGGACAAAGCAGTTCCCAAGGTTTCAAAACAATTCCTTTACTGAATTTTTTCAATCCATTCACACTTCCAGGGGTCCTGAGCCTTTTGTGTCACCCTCATTTCTACTGTAAAAACCTCAAGGAAGACTGTTGTCATTTTGTGTCTATTGAGTGGTTTAAGCTCAGAAGCCATTCAAAATACCCCTCTTGGGGCTGAAGAGATGGCTCAGCAGTTAAGGCCTGCAAAGTGCCTCTTATTGCCTCTTTACTTGGGGCTGCAATACTACTCATAAGTTTTATGAAAAGTGCTTGGAGTTGTGCATGGAACAGGGTAATGTTTCTTTTTTTCTTCATCATTATCATCACCATTAAGATACCACTTTCCAGGCTGGAGAGATGGCTCATTGATTAAGGTGCTTGACTACAGAGCCTGATAACCCAGGTTTAACTCTCAAGAATCCACATAAATCCATATGCACAAAGTGCTGCATGCATCTGGAGTTAATTTTCAATGACTAGAGGCCCTGGTGTATCCTTTCTCATATTCTTTCTATCTCTTCTCTCTCTCTCCCCCTCTCTTCCTGAAAATAAATAAATACGATTTTTTTTAAATTTAAAATTAAAAAGAAATATACAACTTTCCAATATCAAGAAATGTGTGAGGGGGCTAGAGAGATGTGGTTAAGGCACTTACCTAAAAAGCTTAAGGACCCAGATTCAATTCCCATGTAAACCAGATGCACAAAGTAGCACATGCATCTGGAGTTCATTTGCAGTGGCTTAAGGCCCTGGCATGCCCATTCTCTCTGTATTTCTTCTCTCTGTCTCTTTCTGCTTGAAAATAAACAACTAAAAATATTTTTTAAATGAAACATGCTAGTAAATGTTGACCCAGCATTAGTTGGGTTTTTGTTGTTGTTGTTGTTAGTTTACTGTAATATAGATGTGCTCTTCAGTGATTTCTTTTCATAGAATTCAATAAATATTTTTCTCTGTTCATGTTTTTGAGTACTTATCAGGTATGTGGTCAGTCTGAATGCTAGATGAAAGCACCCATCATAAACCAGGTAGACAGAGCTTACATTCCAATGTGCAAGCACTACCTCATGCTCACCTGTGTTAAGGGTCATTTTAGAGATGTATCAAATAATAACCAGTCTCACAGAATGAAAAACATCTCACATATACAGTTTATTGGTCAATAGGAATGAGATTAATATGTTACTGTCCACTATAGCTATGTCTTGATCACCTCATTTTTTGCAGGGGGTGGGGGTGCAGCCCAACAGACTGACCTTTTTTTTTTTTCATGAGAACTAGAGAGAAAGGGAGAGAATTACCATGCCAGGGCCTGTAGTCACTGCAGTAGAACTCCAGACATCTTGTGTACATGTACGACCTTGCGTGTTTGCATCACCTTGTGCTCATGGCACAAGGCACAAGTGGAACATGGGTCCTTAGGCTTCACAGGCAAGCACCTTACCACTAAGCCATCCCTCCAGCTCTTGATCACATCCTTCTTACGTAAATATCGGTTTTATGAGTCACCAAAAAACTTCATGCTGAATTTTCTGCTATTGGTCTTCTTTCCATGGTGACTGATTAGTAGAAACATATCCCGAGGCTCCTTCACTGCAGACAGTGACACGTTTGACTAAATAAAGGGAATATACACAGTATGAGTGAGCCCAAAAAGAGATACTATAAAGATTCACCAGCAGGTTATTTTCAAACACAATGCAAAGAAGTGTCAAATCACATTCAATTACAATTTTACTTTCACTAAGCAATATCAGCCCAAAGAAAATACCTAAAAGTTATGCACTTTACCTTGGCAAAGAGCTCTGACACCCATTTGCATGAGTCTGAAAGATCAGAAAACTGGTCTCGGGGTAAATGGTGAGGACACTTAACTAAAGCTCAGTGGTCAGGATCCCCAGCCCATGAGACCTACAGACAAGTCAACAAACCTCACAGGACTCCAGTTCCCACTTTCAGACCACGGAACTAGAGTTCCTGCCTTGTTTATCTCAAAGTAAGAATGCAATCATCGTGGGATATGGAGGACAGTTTCATGAATAGTGTGGTCTTAAAGCTGAAGTCTGGCCTATGTAGAGAGGATAGAGATGGCGTTTAAAGGACTATATTAGTCTAGGATTTGCTCTAGGGAGGGAATGTTGTGGATGCTGGATAAGAAGCTTCTGGAAGGCTGTTGATGCTAGAGATTGACCTCCACATATCAGGCAATCAGAAGATGGGTCACATGGGGAGCAGGTACAGGCTAGAAACCAAGGACACAAGCTGGAATTACACAAGAGTAGATTAAACCCGTGGTACTAGACAAAAGTCGCAAATTTAAGCCCATCAGTTGGAGAAACGAAGGATGATCTGATCAAAATAAAGCAATGGCAGACACAGCTGCTCCACACTGACCACGAGGAGACCAAGGAGGTCCCCAACAATAGCCGAGCTACAAGATGGCAGTGTCCTCCTGCGTGTCCTCAGAATCGCCCAAGAGTTTTCTTTGTGGTTCTCCTGTTACCACACACATACAATGCTATTAATTTTAGGAAATGTAGCGCAGCCTAGCCAAGTTCATAAACTACCAAGCCATCACAAGTCCTTGGTTTGGATGGAGAAATTGATGAGGCAGTTTTCACGCACTTATTCAAGTAAATGTCACTAAGTGCTGACATGTCTGTTGTGGTGACAAACAAAAGCCCTGGGAGTCTTTCTGACATGTTCAAATCCAATGTTTATTGCTTTATAATTTGGGGACATTAAGTAAGGATGCCACTGAACTATCTATGATGTCAATCCCTTATCTTGTCTGACTCTCAAACATACAATCACACTTTTCTTACAGGTGAGATAAATAAAAGTAGAGGCAAAATGCTAGCATGGTGCCCACTGCATAATCAGTACTCAGTTAGTGGTAACTTCTATTGCAGAGGTCACTTGCCACCAACTCTGAAGGAATAGCCACACGAAAGTCAAATATCTGAAGAGATTCCCCGAAATCTTATCTCTCTACCCCATCTTAACTGTATGCTTCACAGGCATGCAACAGAAGTGTTTAAAGAACATTCTTGAGGCAAAAAAAAAAAAAAAAAAAAAAAAAAAACCGAATGGAACTGATTTATACATCAAGTCATACAAGCGATTTTTTTTCCTATTTTCCCAGCTGCTAGAAATATTTGCTGAAAGAACATTGGTATTTTGGAGTATTATAATTCCAAGTTGACTTGCATAGTGGGTTCATCAGAAAAAACACTTTCCATACAAGCCAAGTTATGCTGGACAATACACATCAAGAAGGAGTTATGAGTAGGGACTCTGGGGACAGGCTGCCTGGGTTCAAACCCTGGCTCCACTGTTGATGGTGTTTAGGTAGGTTGTGTAAATGAGCTGGTTTTCTACATCTGTAAGATAGAAATAACACCAAAATATATGTTACTGAAGAGGACTAATGAGTTAGCATGCATAAAAAAATGCTTTTAGAATTATAAGCATAGAAAAGTCATCATTGGGAGCTGGAAAGATGACTCAGCAGTGAAAATGCTTGCCTGCAAAGCCTAACAACCCTGGTTTGATCCCCAGTAACCACATAAAGCCAGATGCACAAAGTGGCACATGCACCTGGAGTTAGTTTACAGTGGCTGGAGGTCTAGCATACCCATTCATTCTCTCTTTCTTTCTTTCTCTCTCTCTCTCTCTCTGCTTGTAAATATAAATAAAATTTTGAAAAAGGCTCATCATAGTCATACATAGATTTCATATCTCTCATCTATGGCAGCACCTATAAACTCAGGTTCATCTATATCCAAGGAGTATACATCAAAGCATCAAGAAGAATTGATCTTCCCCCAAGGACCAGAATTCGATTCTCTAACACCTATGTTCCTACTGATTGTTGTCTCGCTGCTTCTCCTTGCCTGGAAAGTCTCCTCTGCATTGAGCATCCCACCTACCTACACCTAAGGACTCCATCAGTTCTTCTCAGTTCCTTAGCTGAATACTTGGGCCTTCCTCCTGGCTGTCTGTGGACTCCTGCCACACATGTGCCAGAGAAATAGCCCCTTAGAAAGAAATTCTACAAACCCTTGGCCCTAAAAGGAAATGATGACAGTGATTTCCATTACTTGTAACGAGTCAAGATAACAGGCGATGCCACAGCCTCACTTCTTAAAGAAGATGCTGTTCTCTGAGCTCTTTGCTCACGCTTGGGAAGGCATCAGATAACTGAACACTTGAGCCCTGCGGCAGTGCCGAGGCCATGGGCTTCCTCAGATGCTCTCCTTCCCACTCCTGCACCTGCCCTTCACCGTCACACTGCAGCCCGAGCCGGTCTCAATAGAGGTGTGCCTAATTCAGAACGCAGAAGCTCAAAGAAAGATTGCTGTTTCGAAAAGAATTCCTATAAATGATTTAGCAAATTTGAGCACAAAACCTATCCAGAGTGCTAGCACACTTGGCTTCAAACCACCCAGTTCTGGAGGCAAAGCTGTGGTTTTCTTGTTCCTTCAGTGAGCTGTGGCTACCATTTCCTCAGCCCAGCCCTTGGTGAGGCACGAACCAGGGATGTATTTCTCATTTGTGTATGCAAGTGGTTTCCTTGAATTATGAGCTCCAAAGTTCCAAGACAGTCACAGTCTGGGTGGCCACACAGGTATAAGTGCATTAAAGTCTGTTCTTAGCATGGATGGAGGAGTGAGGGTATTCACTTCAAACAACACATCTCTCTCTGGGAACAGATGAAGAACGCTCCACCAGGAAGAGGCTTATTTGTGGTCATAATGTGCTAAGCAATGGTAGAAGAAGCAGCACTAAGAGTGAAAATGAACACGGCTCCTTACAGAAAAGGAGCCTTTCCTCCCTTCCTCCTCCCCGAAGCACCTTAGCTCCTTGGAATTCACCAGAAATGTCAAAAGGGATATTGTGGCTTTCAGACATTAAGCCCAACAGCAGCAGACATTAAAATCTAGACTTTCAACAAGAATAAGTGATAAACATTAAGCGTGTTTTTGAGAAAGGGCCACATTGTTTTTGGCTCATTGCACAAAATAGGCATCAAGGAGAGAAAGGCCCCATCCTCTTCATATTTGCAAGGGGGAATCTCCCACTAGACCTGCAAGGTTACTTGGGTAGTGCACATGTATCAGGACCTGGGCCTGAGGCAGATGAGCCAGTGCAGACCACAGCAGGCCTGGACGTCTCCCAGAGACCAAGGTCGGTCACCCGCAGCATGGCCTCCACATGATTGCACACAGGGGAGGTGGAAGATGGGGAATTTGATTACATAGAACAAATGTAAGTTATTTTACTTCGTGAGATTGATATTCTCCTCTAAGCAGGTGCTTGAACCTCAACAATGTATTCTTCTAAATGCCCAGAGAACTCTTAAAATGTTATAACTGTTTTGCCTAAAAAAAAAAGTTAACTCCTATTGGGAATACCACTTCCTAATTGCTGTTATTCCTTCCTATGTACCTGGGAACAGAATTGTTCCTAATTGTATGATACATATTTGCCTATCAAAATACAATTGTCAAAGTGAACACCATCAATATGAGCTACTATTAATGCATGAATTTGATTCTGTCTGGTTATATTTGCACTTAAACTAAAATTTTCCACAGATGTACTGCTGACTATAGAATATACTTCTAAAAAGTTGCCAGGAAACCTTTGGAAATAAAGAATATCTTTCGATTGCTGGAAGTTTTCATTATTTTCAAGAGTCCTGAGATGAATTATTTCATAGAGAAACAATGTCAGCTCACAGAAAACCTAATAGGTAGAGGATATGAAAGAAATATAAGCCATGATCTTTGCCCTTGATTAAATTCCAGTTCTGGGGATTGTTTCAAGGCTTTAAATTTTCAGTTATTGAAGTTTCATAAAGGGAGGCCATCTGTATACTACCTAGCACCCAAGAAGTCTCAAGATCACTGTGCCTGGGAAGGTAGTCTGTGGTAAGCTTCCCTGGTGAGCTAATGGGTAATATCCTCTTCTCATTTCTGGGCAGTGGTGATGGTCTAGGACTGAGAAAACACTAAGGAAAGTTGAACAGTGACTCCTGATCCTCCTTCCACTGCATTCCGCATTAGACAATTCTTATTACTATAACAAACTACTTGAGGTTGGATACTTTTTTTAAAGAGGTTTTCTTAGCCCACAGCTCTGGAGGCCAAAAGTTCAACTAGAACAGCTCAGTCTTGGTCTCTTGTGAGGGCTTCCAGGAATGTGCCATCTCAGGGCAGATGGAACCACAGTAGCAGGAGCATGGGCACCGGCACAGGCACAATGGGGGGATATGGTGACACGGGAAGCCAGACAGTGAGGAGCTATCAGGAGCGAGTTGTTTTTACAAGAACTATACAGGGTATGTTAATCTCTACCTCCCATTAGGTTCTGCCTCCTAGATGTCCCACGCCTCTTAGCATGTACACATGAGAGTCAAACTTCTTTTATATGAATTAGTGGAAAGTGCATTTCAGCCACCTATAAAACTTAGCACCTTCTCGTGGTGCACTCTCTTTGACCATTCATTATACCCTTGAAGCCTTCTGGGAAAAGGCACACATGCAAACAAATACATGCACTCACATAGTTTCCAGTGTCTTAGGCTAGTTTTTTTTTTTTTTTTTTTTTTTAAAATCTCAGGCTTTCCATAGTAAGACTTCATTGTAATGAGCTAAATACCCTTAGCTGCTTCTCTAAACCCTTACTGGATTCATCCTTCTTTCTCTGTACCTCAGAAGATGAAACAGTCTCTCGGAGCCTCTCAAACCACACTGTGTCCATAGCCCTAACCGAACCATACTTAGTCCCTGCTGCATCCTGAAGAAAATGAAAACAAACTCACTGCAGTAAAGTTGTTTGTTCTGTCAGATCAGTTATAGCTGAGGACAATCCGACGTGGCTGAGGGGTCCTGCTGCTCTCCTATGCTGGTTTAAACAGCAATGGTGTGAAGTAATTTAATGGTAGTGAGCAGGGAATAATGTCCTATTCTCAGAACCTAGGGAGAGTTAAAATGCCAGAGGGATATCACTTCCCTGAATAGTTGAGTGTTTCCAATGGGATACATCCAGCTTATAACTCCAGGGCACTTGCCTACCCACCTTCTTTACACCATGCCATCTTCTCTTGTTTTCTGGGACACCATCATGCTCTCCTTGTTATGCTTCTGTATATTAACAACAAAAACATAAGGAGCGATAATTTATAGCTGTTGAGTGCATCATCTGTATTGGGCATAATGCTAACTAAGCATATTTCTGTGTATTAGCTCAGATGCTAAGCCTGAACTTCTCACTTTATACTCCCTCTTCAATATCTCATAGATTTATAAACCATCTATAACTGTGTCATTCCTAAATTATTGTCTGAATCCCAGAGCTCAATTGTGCTTGTCACATATATCACCTAACACTTAGGTGGAAACTTTTCTTGGATACTTTTGGCGCATCTAAAAGTCAGCACACAGGGTGTGGCTCGCTAGCAGAGTACTTTCCTAGCACGTGTGAGGCCCTGGGTTCTATCCTCGTCACCTCACACACATACAAAATTAACTCTTCATCTTTCCGCACACAGCAGGTTGTTCTGTGTTTAGATGCTTAGTAAATGGCATTATAGTGACACGGACATAGGCATCATTCTTGACACACTCTTCACTTAACTTTCATGTCCAATCTAACATCATCCCTATTTATATAATCCCCAAAGGTATGCCAAACCTGCCACCTCTCCACACACCTCTCCACACTGAACCAATGTGACCACTATTACTATTTGTGGTGGTTTGTTTCAGGGGTCCCCCATAAAATTATGTGCTCTGAATTCTAGGTCCCCAGCTAGCGGAAATTTGTAAATTGGAGCTTCCTGGATGTGATAGGCTTATGGGTGTTATAGCTAGTTTCCCCTTGCCAGCATGTGGCACACCCTCCTGTTACTGTTATCCACCTGATGTTGTCTAGAAGGTGATGTTCACCTTCTGCTCATGCCACCATTTACCCCTATCATAAAGCTTCCCCTCCAGTTTGCAAGCCAAAATAAACCCTTCCCTTCCAAAAACTGCTCTTGGCCAGGTGTTTTCTGCCAGCAATGCAAAGCTAACTACAACAGTAAAATTGGTACCAAGAAGTGGGGCTGTTGCTGATAGACCTCACTACATGGTTTAGGTCATTTGGAACTGATTTGGGGGAGGAATAGGGAAGGATTTGAAATTTGGCCCAAAAGACACCTACCTTGCAGTGCCACAAGTAACCTTGATATACTATTCTGGTCAGAGTTGAAAGACCTGAATGCAGTAAGTACTAAGGACTGTGAGGTTTGAAAGAAAGAACTTTTCCTGGACTGGGGTAGAAGCAGTTTGTGTGAGAGGCTTGCTGTTATGCTTGGGACCTGAGAACTTGTGCAGAGTTGCATTTCATAGAAATGGATTGGTATGAGCAGAGGGATATGGCACAGAAAAAAAAAAATGAAATCTTTGAGCCAAAACTGCTGCCTGTATAGCTGGAATTCTTTGATAGATTACAACCTCTGAGATTGGGCCAGCTGATCTACATTGGAACATCAGGAAGAATGCAGACACTTTTGAAGTAACAGGCCTGAATGCTGAAGTAGTGTCCTATTCTTCAAAATCTACTTTATTCCCCCTTGTGTTAACAAATTGGAAGCTCACCTGGTACTATGAAGTACAAATGAAAACAAATACAAGAAAAAGAGGGTTATTGAATTTTCAACACAGTTTTGTATTTTAGAAATGGCCATGGGCATTGTGAAGTAGACTTACTGGATTACCTGTATGGACCTTATTGAACCATGAGGATGAGCCAAGGGTTGCAGTGGAGACCCAATGGAGATGCCAGGACTATAGGATGGCTGCCAAGGAGTGCTGCCAGTGCCAGATGAAGTATTCTAGAACTGTTAGTAGCCTAGCTGAAGGGACAAAATTTGAACTCCAGAGACATATCACTAGTTAGAATTATTGAACTTTGAGACTTGTCACTAACTAGAGTTGTGGGTCTTGGAGCCACAGAGTTTGATATTTTCCCTGTTTATTTTAAATCTTGTATTGGTTGAATATATCTTTGCTATTTCCAATGCCATCTTTTATAGTGTATATGCTTATTGTAAGCCATTATGGGATCTTTGTTTTGTATTATGGCTCAGTTAAAAGACCCTGGACTATGGGGATGATTGAAAATCATTAGAGCTGATAAAAACTATGGGGACTTTTAAAATTGGACTGAATGTATTGCACTTTATATCATGGATGGTTATTAGTTATCAGTTTATGAGGCCAGAGGCAAAATGTGGTAGCTTCATTCAGGTATTCCCCACAAACTTATGTGTTCTGAATGCTAGGTCCCCAGCTCATGACAATTTGTGAATAGGAGCCTCCTGGAGGTGATGTATTGTTGTGGGCAGCCTTATAGGTGTCATAGTCAGTTGACAGTGTTTAACACATTCTCCTGCTTCTGTTGCCCACCTGATGTTGACCAGAAGGTGATATCCACCCACTGCCATCATGGAGCTTCCCCTTGAGTCGTTAAGCCAAAATAAACCATTTCCTACCACAAGCTTCTCTTGGTCAGATGTTTTCTGCCAGCAATGCTAAACTGACTACAACACCACCCTTTCTACTTTCATTCTTGCTTGATGTTATGTTAGTCTCCACAAAAAAGTAGAATAATATTTTCAACATAAAATGATCTCCTGCCTACTCAAAACTATTTCTCCATAGGAGATGAAATTGAGACTCTTTATGCAGACTCTTCCTGTATATCTAGCTTGGACTCTTACCATTTTCTTCTCCCTCTTTCTCCTCTATCCACTGTGCTCAGTTCCACAAACACTCTAAGGTCATCTCACCTTAAAACTTTCCCCAAATGCTCACATTGACCTCTTAGATCCTCCTTAAACCATACCCCTTATGAGGAGGGTGACTGTGTCATCCATAATCATCAGGAAAAACACATTAAAACAACTATGAGATTCCACCTTACCCCAGTAAGGATAGTAAGCATTTTAAAAAATCAAATTAAAACAAATGCTGGTGAGGATATGGAGAAATAGGAACCCTCATTCACTATTGGTGGGAATATAAAATGTTACAACTACTATGGAAAGCAATATGGAGACTCCTAAAAAGGTTGACTATAATTACCAACAGACTCAGTTATTCCCTTACTGGGCATTTATCCCAAAAGCACCAGGCCTCAGTTCATGGAGATTTGCTCAATGATGTTTATAGCTGTTTACTTCATAATAGCTAGAGCTGGAATCAACCTAGATGTCCATCATTAGATGAATGGATAATCAACATGTGGTGTAACTACACAATATAATTCTACACAGCAGTAAAGAAAAATAACACAATGAAATTTTATGGAAAATGGTAGAACTTGAAACAGATCATTCTCAGTGAACTCACCCAATCACAAAAAGATAATCATTGTATAGTGTCACTCATCTGTGGCTCCTAACCAGAATCTGCACCAGATGCTGGCATACATAATAAACATCTTGAGAACTGGACAATAGGGAGGATGGGGTGGGAGAGGAGGGTAAGGGTGCAGAGGTAACACAAAACTGGACCCAAATGATAATGGTACCATAAAATTCTATGTCCGAAAACACAGACTAAATGGTTGAACCTTCATCAGGTCCTTAGAGGGAACACCTGAATCACAGGGCCCTGGAGAGAGGGTATGATGAAGACTAACCTTAATCTTCTCTCTCTCTCTTTCTTTCTCTCTCTCTCTTTCTCTCTCTCTCTCTCTCTCTCTCTCCTTCTTCTCTCTCTTTTATATTACCTATCTTTTTCTTCCATCTTTTCCCTTGGTACTAGCCTGTAACTCCCAGTACCAACATGCAGTTAACATCCACAATGAGCTGTTGATCAGAGAGACCTACAAGGTTTCCCAAAAGAAGGCAGATTTCTGTCAAAGTACTTGATAACCCAACAAAGGGTAATGATAAGACCCTACTGCTGAAGACACCAAATGTGGTTGGTATACATGACTGGAATGTGGAAGAGAGCCAGTCCCCAGACAGCTAGCTCATCTAGTGTCAGAAGGTGCTTCATGAGTGGCTGGAGGAAAATGATCAACATCTGTCCAAGAAACTCACAATCTAAGCTATTCAGCAGCAAACAACCTGACATGATGCTCACACAAGTGCAATAGTGGCACACAGCCATGGTGGGCAACCAACTGCTCTTCTAATGGATCTGCTCAGTGGAACAGAACCCACAGCTGAATCTGGGAAACAAGTCAGAACCATATCCAAAAAATGAACCTGCTATCCATTATCAAGCTCCCACCAATTGTGGCCTACAAGAGGGCCTACACCTATTAAATTCTCTCTAACATAATAATGGCTATCCCATTTATCTGGTGCTGATTTTACTTTCTATTGGAGAATTTGCTTCACTTTTTAAGATGGACACAGAACATGAGGAGAGAATCAGCCCATCGCACCTAATCAGGGCCCTAGCTGAAACCATAGAGTGGGGAAATTAGCAAGAGTACTGCTTTCTTGGTGAACCTGGTACCAGCACGAGGAAGATAGACACAGAGAACACTCAACTCCTACCAAACTGATATCCAGAGACACAGAGGCTCCCTAGACCTCATCACTGAAGTAGACCTAAAATGAACCCAACATGGCTCAGGGAAACTTGTGGATGAGGGCCTGGAAAGATTCTTTAGAGCCACACATTGGGTCATTATGCACAGAGACATTGCCTTCTCCCCATAACTGATGGCTAACCCCACAATGCATGACCCACATTCTCCAATGATGAGGGTCCCTTCAGAGGGGAGAGGACAGGGAGGAGGCTAACAATGGTACCAACGTGACTGTATATACACTGTGCACATAACTAATTTTAAAAAAAGATAGGAAACAACTTCCTAGAACCTAATATCAAGATTGTCATCCTGTTCTTTCCGGTGGTGCTTCCTGTGTTCAGCTAGATCAGGATGAAGTTGAGGAGCTCCTGCCCAGCCCCATGACTGTCAGAAGCTCATTGTAGTATATCAGGAAAGCACACTTCATACTTTTTGTGAGAACTAGATGGCTACAGTGATTGCTGTTACTACCACTGGTGAAGAGTATGGAAGGATTATGCAGTCCAAATCAGAGGTGGGAGTGACAAACAAGGTTTTCTCATGAAGGTGTCATGACCCAAGGCTGAATGTACTTACTACTGAGTCAAGGGCATTTCTCTTACAGACCAAGGAGAACTGGGGAGGAAAAGTTCAAATCTGGTCAGGGCTGTATGGTTGATGTTGACAGAAAGTTCTAAACTTGGTTATTCCTGAATTTCCAGATACAATTATGCCTTGTGGTATGGGACCCTCCTCCAAAATAGAAGAATTTATAAACTTTACTCAAAAAAAAAAAAAGACATGCACCAATACGTTGTCAGAAAGCCCTTAAACATAAAGGTAAAATTTTTGAAAGAAATATGTACAATTCAGCGTCATGTTACCCCCAAGTGTCCTGCAACACAAATGCTATGTATTGCTCTAAAGAATTCAGATGCTAAGAAAAATAAGGAGGAGGTGGCAGAATATTCTAAACTTTTGTCTAAGAGAATGAAGGAAACCAAAGAAAGATATCAGGAAGAAATTGTCAAGAGGGACAAGCTTCAACTTCTAAGTCCAAGTCCAGTAAAAACACCTTTAAGGGTAACAAATAAGTGGTCATACTTTGAAAAAAAAGAGTATTATCCCTTTGCTTTTGCCATGTCATATCATTAAAAGTCAGTCACTTGGTCTAGCACACACTTAAGCAGAGGACTCATGGCATGAATGCCAGGAGGCAGGGGTAGCTGGGGCCTATCTCAGTGTTGTGTCTGTAATACTGCTTCTACAGCTATTCCCTTCCACCAACACACACAAAGCTATTTCTTCATTAAAAAAGCTGCATATATGGTAATGTACAAATGAAATGGTCATTTGAACAATTCCCTGTTATTGGCTATTTGTCATGTTTCCAATGTCCCACTAAATTTATAATAAATATCTGAACACATTCATTGACACCCTTATTCAATGATTTCTGGAGGACCAATTTCTAAGTGAGATTGCTGAGCCAAAACATCTATGTTACTTAATTGTCCATATATGCTGAGAAATTGCCTTCCAAAAATACTGTATACAGTTACCTTTCAAAAGTGTCCAATAATTTAAATTAGAATTATTATTATATTTTACTATTCCCCTTCCTCAATAACATTATCAATACTAAGATGGGGCCATTATGGTTCCTATGCCAGTGTTGCCGAGCCAGAATTTGAGAAAGAAGTGATGTCTATCAATGGGATAGTTTACTTAGTTCCTCCCCTCTTTCTTCATCTGAGAGGCAATGCTGAATAATGTATTAATTAATGTCTAAATTCAGTTTCTTTTATTGTGACAAAATACCTGAAGCTGAGAAATTTATGATGAAAGTGTGCTGGGCTCATGGTTCTAGAGGCCAGGCATTCTAAAAGCATGGTGCCAGCCTCTGTTTGGCATCTAGTGCCAGCCTTCTTGCTACATCACAAGGGAGAGGGCATCACTTGATGAGAACAATAAATTGTGTAGGCTCAGGTCTCTTTTCTTCTGAAGCCACTAATGTCAGTATGGGGGCCCACCCTTAAAACCTCATTTAATCCTAGTTACCCCACATATCATTCACTTAAGAATAGAGGAATTGAGTTTCTTCCTATTATTAGATTTATATAACATTTGTCATGAACCACTAATTTTGCAACAAATATCTTTGAATGCCTTCATTCTCACACTTACTCAACTATTTCTGGAGGGTGAACTTTGGTGAGACACATTCAAAACACAAAGCACTCTAGAGGCAAACAAAAGTGTAAATATCTATGTCTGCATGTATAAATGTCTTTCTTGATCACACAAAGTCCATTTTAGGTTTTGAAAGTCTCTTTAAAATGAAGTTTCTTCCTAGGGTGATTAAGGGTCCCACCTGTTTCTATCAGGTGGTTCTGCTGTTTCAACACATGGTCTCTGGATGGAATAAGGGAGGGAGAGAGAGCTGAGGGATTAAGTAAGCAGTTTTAACTACCTCAGCCAGGAAGTGACATACATCATTTCACTCAAAGTGCATGGACCAGAACAGGCACAGAGCCACACCCAAGGATTTTGGTGAGCGTTCAACTTTAAAAATCTTAATTTTGCTAAATATTAAGTAACTGACATCATTAAAGGTTAATATTAATTTATTTGGATAATTGATACTCAGATACACAATATGGTGATAAATGTATAGCTATAACAAATTGATGTAATATTTATTCAATTATTTCTGTAACAAAACTCAGCAAGTAAAACTACAATTTTATGGGTAATAGATCTCTCAATTGCCCCAGATGTGGTCAGAAAATCTGTACCCTAGCTCTGACTCTGGTCTTCCTAGTAAAGTCTTATACAAACATAAAAGTTAGGCTGTGTGTCTCTCATCTTGGCTGGCTCTGTTCAGACAGATGTGTGTCACTTTGCCATGCATGTTGAAACAGTCATTGTCAGATGGTGTGCTTTTTAAGTGGACACAACTTGGCACTGGACTTTTCCACCTCTCCTGTTTCTAATCACCCTAGCCTGGGCATGTCAGGGTCAGGCTTAAAGACTTGCTAGAACTGGATTCAAGATTTATGAGAACGAGATGTAACCAGGCCTCTCCCAGAGGTTTGGGAAGAACAGCTGGAGCCTGGCCCTTTGCATCATGACAAGAACTATTAAAAACCAAAGTAGTTACAAAAAAAATTAAAAAGATGAATGTTAGAAAAGCAAAAAGCCATCCAAAGGCATCTCAGAATCATGCTCACAAGGGACACCTTTACAGCAAAAGCACCCAGTGGCTCTGGCTTTCTACCTCCCTCACATTCCAAAGTCTTTATAAACAAGAAGTAAAGATCATTAGGTTGGAACTGTGGGTTTCTCCCCTTCACCCACTCATGAATGGAGTTGAAACATCCGCACTCAAAGCAGTAGAGGCTGTTTCATTCTCCAGGCCCCACCCGGTACTGATGTAACACACCACTTGTGTTTCACAGATGACTGCGCTGGAAGGGTCCCCCACCAGAGAGCGAAAGCTCTGGCCCAGCTCTCCTGGAAAGGCTGGGTGAGAGGAGGCCTGGGGGCAGGCAGGGATGACAGCTCACTTTGAGTATGCAAAGTTCACCTCGCCTCTCCCCTTCATGGACCATAACTGCCCTGCCCCGCCCCTGCCCCCACCATGGCAGCCTTGACCATCCATTACTTGAGAGTCCATCACTCATCACCAGAGAGCTCTGGTTTCTTTCCACCACTTCCTGCAGCCACATCTCCCTTCCCAGGCAGCACTGGGAAGTGTCTGCCAGCTAAGGGCCCACAAGCTCTGGTGCATCTGAAGGAAGCAGCAGCAGCAACGACAGGCCTGGGAAGAGCCAAGCCAAGTTATTCCGGGCTGCCCTAACGGGAGCCCCGCCGCCTACTTGAAGGAACTCCTTTACCATTGTTGTTAACTGTTGGATTTTCTTTTAATCTTGTTTTTTTTTTAACATGGTAGCAGCATCAATGCAGAGAATGTTTTGAATAAAATTTAATAAGCATTCCATTTATATAATTCCCCACCCACCCCAAAACTCTCTCACATAACACACCCGCACACACACATATACAGAGTTTCTTTCACTCCTAACTCACCTGCTTGATTCATTTATTTTGCCTGTCAGTTCTCACTATTACCTGCTATTTGAGACTTGCTTTAATTTAAAGCATTAAGCACTTAATTTCTTTAAAAATGTAAATGATATATCCAAATAAAGTTTATATGAAATTTCTTAATAATTTCATGGCACATCCTACAGATTATAAACACACTTATTGTAATTATATTGTTGTTTGTATAAAAGCAACTCCACTGAAAACCCTTTCCTGATGATGGTCTATGCCTGATACATCAATGAAATGAAACCAAAATGATTCTTGAAAGACAGTTGTTAAATAAATCTATATTGTTGCATGCCGACTGTTCTTTTTCTCCTATCTGGAATTGAAAAATGTCATCATACTCACTTATTGTAGGGTTCTTTTTTTATTAATTTCTCCTGGAAAGGGAGTAAAAGATATATCTCTGAGGTGCAGAAGTTGTGTAGTGAGCAAAAAGTAGAGAAACACTTTCTCATTTGTCTTCCCTTGGTGGGGAGGGGGGCATGTTAACTAGGCATCAAAAAGTTTGCACAGATTATTCAAATGAGTATGATTCATTCAAAGCCATCTTTTCCATGGTAAATATTGTATTGTAAAATGTTTACATTTGCTGAGAAGTAACAGCTAAAATGCATCCTTAAAAACAATCTTCTGATAGGACTGGAGAGATGGCTAAGTGGTTAAGCTGATTGCCTGCAAAGTCAATAGACTCAGGTTTGATTCCCCAGGACCATGTAAGCTAGATGACCAAGGTGACACGTGTGTCTGGAGTTAGTTTACAGCAGCTGGAGGTCATGGGGTACCCATTTCTCTCTCTCTATCTATCTATCTATCTATCTATCTATCTATCTATCTATCTCTGCCTTTTTGTCTCTTTCTCTCGAATAAATAAGTAAAAATAAAAAACATATAAAATCCTCCAATAAAGCTATTAATAGTTCTTTTAAAATATTTTTAATCTTAGTTCCCATGCTAAAAATGTTTCTTATTACTAAACAGATGATGGAAAAAATAAAATTTGAATTTATTAGCTTGAGATCAAAGATAATTTAGACATGAACTCTCGTTTGCCTTTTGTCTTATCATCTCCTGTACCTTTGGGGACACCTGGTTGGGTGTCTTCCCTCCAAAAGAATGCCAGGGGATTCCTGCTATACTTGGGTTTCATTAGCCTTGTACATGTTACTCTAATCACTGAAACAAAATACCTGATAGAAGCAACGTAAGGAAGGAAGGATTTATTGGCTCATAATTTGAGAGGATATGGTCCACCCTAATGAGGAAGGCATGATGGAGTTCTTGGTGGTAGGAGTGTATGGCTGGAACTCCTCTGGTATCAGAGGACCAGGAAGCAGACCTCTTAATAGGCTACACAACTTCCCAAAGCAGCACCAACATCTAGGGACCAAATGTGCAAATATATGAATATATAATGGATAATTCACATTCAAATCATATAACACCTTGATACTGGATGCTGCCCTATGGGAAAGTTCTTCCAGAAGAGGACTATAGAAAAGACAGTTGGGACACTTCAGCATCAGGTTAAGCAACTACCAAACCCAGAGCCAGTCATGGAGAAGCATACCGCCCCAGGTCCTTCTTCCTATCCTGTTTCCATCGCTTTACCACCCTCATTGCCTTCCTCAATTGTACTCCCCTGTGCCCTTTCTTTGCCCTGTCTTTTCCTTTCCCTCTTCTGTCCTGTCCCTCAAATTTCCAAGAGGAATCCATTGGCAAAGACCTACCTCATAAGGTGAACTCCAGATATGAAATATGTCCTTCCTAAAGAACCTGTGGTTTTGTGAAGTTAATTACCTTCCTGAATCAAACTTTTGCTGAGGAAATGGGTACTAAAGATGACCTGGGCTTCTAAACACCTACATCTGATAGGAGAGTCACGCCTGGGTGTCGATTGTTCCTACCCCATGGGACAGGAAGAATGATAAAGGTAACATATCAGTTCAGGCCTTGCCATAAAACAGAAGCCATCATATATTCTGACTATACAGGAGTTCATATAAAATTAGAGGCACACATGCTTGCTGGGTGGGGAGATACCAGGAAAGCTAATATAGAAGGTCAAGAGACTGGTCATAAGATATCACCCCACCCCTGGAGTGGGTATATAGAAGGGGACCAGAGCTCTCTGCAAGGGCTGCTGAGGTGGTACCTGGAAGAAATATAGGAAGCCCACAAAATGATAAGGCAAGAGTCTATCAAGAACAGAGACCTCCACCTTCACCTCACATCCAATCCTAAATGTCAGGAGGGAAGAAGAGAGGAAGGGGAGGCAGGAAGGGGAGGAGGCAGTCTCATTGACAATTAAAAAGCCTATCACAGGGCTGTGGAAATGGCTCAACAGATTAAAAGCTTATTGCTAAAACCAGAGTGCCCGAATTCACAGCTCCAGACTGCACATAAAAGCCAGGAGCTGTGACAGTCTTCTGTAAGTTCAGCACTCTGACAGCAAGATGGTAGACAGAGACAGGAGAGTTTCCCAGATGCTCATGAACCCATGCCTGCTGAACACGTCCGTGAACAACAAGAATGAGATACTCTGCCTCCAAAACAAGGTGGGCCAGGCGAGGTGGTGCACGTCTTTAATCCCAGCACTTGGGAGACAGAGGCAAGAGGATCTTTGTGAGTTCGAGGTCACCCTGAGCCTCCATAATGAATTCCAGGTTAGCCTGGGCTAGAGTGAGGCCCTACCTCAGAAAACCAAAACCTAAAACTAAAAATAAGGTGGAAGGGGAGAAGCAACATCCGACAGTTGTCCTTTGACCCCCATATGTGCACAGTGACACACACGAGCACAGGCACATGTGCATGCAGCAGGCACACCAAACAATGCAAAGAAGACACTCAAATTTAAAATGCTCCACCATAGATGCAGAAGGAATGTTTGAAGCATAGAAAAAGGTTGCCTAAATGAGCTAGAAGCTGGAAGAAGAGGCTGAAAGGTTTCATGAGGGAAAGTGCCTTAAACTGGTCTTAGGAATGAGTCAGAGCTAGGCTTAATGTGAAAGCCTGTAATCCAAGCACTTGGAAGACTAAGGCCAGAGGACTGCCCCAAGTTCATGGCCAGCCTGGGCTACCTAGTGAGTTAGAGGCAAGCCTGAACTACACTGAGTCAGAGTGAGCTAAGCCAAGAGAGGACAGGAGGCCACCAGGCCAAAGACACAGTTATGTAAGGAGGCTGTTCCTGTTGATTT
The DNA here is from genome assembly GCF_020740685.1 of Jaculus jaculus. Lineage (NCBI taxonomy): Eukaryota > Metazoa > Chordata > Mammalia > Rodentia > Dipodidae > Jaculus > Jaculus jaculus. The sequence continues at coordinate 108,010,644 of NC_059108.1, read as the reverse complement.
GCTCTTCCGATTGTGCTTCGGTTCTTAATTAAAGAATGAAATGATTTTTATTTCATTTTAAACTGACTCCATCAAGACCCCTCCCAGGGTTGCTTATTATCTGGTGAGCCTGCTTTTGACTTACTCAGCAAATAGCAATGAAGCCAAGGGATTAAGAGTGTTGGCTCTAGAATCAAACTAGAAGCACACGTCCATCACTTAGATTGTGTGTAAACTCAGGTGAGTCACCCAACTTCTCTGAGCCTTGGTTTTCTTGTCTATAATTATAGTAGCACCTTCTTTTAAGGTCACTATGAGCAGCAAGTGAGCTTTTCTATGACAACACCAAACATATTATCCATGATCATTCATATCCTTCTGATATTATCCAGATCCTAATTATTAATGTTTCATTCATTTTTATCACATATTCATAATTCATATGAGACTGCAAATAGAAGGAGCATTCATCTATTCATCATCAGAATGCTGATGGTGCGGTTTTAACCGTACTAATGTAAAAATAATGATTATTTACCTGCCAAGGCTCAATAAGTGGCAGAAAGAATGGAAAAGTCAGAGGGTAGGGAGGAAACTTTGAAACACTGTCTTCCACAAAGAAGTGACTGATATAGTCACGTTCTTAAAGTAGATGCTGTTCTCTCCAGAAGACCTACACAATATTAAGCCCATAAGTATTTGGGCATAGATGATGGAGAGCAAAAAGAATGAGACATCAAAATAGAAGAAGGGGCTGAAGAGATGATTTAGTGGTAAAGGCATTTGCCTGCAAAGCCAAAGGACCCAGGTTCAATTCCCTAGGACCCAAATAAGCCAGATGCACAAGGTGGCACATGTATCTGGAGTTTGTTTACAGTGGCTGGAGGCCCCCATGTGCCCGTTCTCATTCTCTCTCTATCTCTGTCTCTCTCTCTCTCTCTCTCTCTCTCTCTCTCTTTCTCTCTCCAATTAAGAAATAAAAATAAAATATTTAAAAAGTAGATGAAATTCTACTTGGGAAGAGGAGGGGATTCAGCGGAGTAGAGAAATGGGATGGGGACAACAGAGGGTAATGGGAGAGAATGATTAAATTACAATATGTTCATCTATTAAAATTCTCAATAAAAAGCAATGATTTAAGAATTACCACAGTAACATCTTCACCAGCCTCACAAAGGGCAATATTTCATCACGATTCTAAGATATATAATAAAATCCTCTGTACTCTAAAAAGTGTCAAATATTTTAGTGATGATTATTGCTTGGTTTAGTTTTCTTTTACTAATGCTCAAGATTCACCAGTATTTGAAACATGGCATTTACTCAAAGGCACTTCTAAACACCAACCTCCAAATTTCTCTTAAACTCAGATTTAGAAGGAAAGTGGAAAATTTTTTGAATCTAACAGCTAAGATTTTAAAGCACCAAATGCAAGAATTATAAACATCAGATTTTAAAAATCATGATCAAGGGGTTGAAGAGATAGTTTAGCAGTTAAGGCACATATCTGCAAAGCCTAGGGACCCTGGCTTAATTACCCAGTACCCACTAAGTCAGATGCACAAGGTGGCACATGCGTTTGGAATTTGTTTGTTGTGGTTAGAGGCCCTGGCATACCTATTCTCTCTCTCTTTCTATCTGCCTCTCTTTCTCAAATAAATAAATAAAATATTAAAAAGAATCATGATCAAGATATAGGAGGAAAAGATCATGACATCAAAATAAAAGAGAAACTGATTGAGGGGAGAAGGGATATGATGGAGAGTGGAGTTTTAAAGGGGAAAGTGTGGGGAGGGAGGGAATTACCATGGGATATTGCTTATAATCATGGAAGTTGTCGATAACATGAATAAGTAAAAAACTCCAGTGAAACTGCCCAAACTATTTTAAAATCTTTTTTCTATTTTTGATGCCATTATGCAGTTAAACTTAAATTTACATTTTCCTGTGTTTGTCCTCTCAAGTACAGTCATATGCATTTTGTAACAAAAGTTTGTGCAAAGAAAATTAACCTGTATATCACTACTTGGTAACCAGAGAACAGGCAAAATAATTATATACAATGATGAATACTGAGATAGAACTCAAGATAAAATTAATAATAAAATAATTTAAAATATAGGATTTACCTAAAATAGCTTCTTTATTCTATCTCATACGTATAATAAAATCATAGAAGTAAACATCCAAGAAGGATCAAGAGATGACATATCATTTAAAGGAGCAAGTAAGTCGGAGATGATGGGGGGACATCGGCTGTAAACAGTGAGAGGACTCTTGCAAAGTGAAAGGCTGTGGCTGTCTGAAGTTAGGCGTGGTATAAGGATCAGCATAGAGAAGGCTAGATTTTGGAATAATTTTTGGAAATAAAGCTGATAGAGTTTGTGATGGAGTGATGAAAACTTTCTCAGTGAGCAGAAGAAAGACAGGAGTCATGGAAGCTTCCCAATTACAACTCAGGGAATCCCACTTGGGGTACACATCTTGCAGAGGAGCCAGGAGGAAAAAAAGACAGTGAAGTCAGTTATAGCCAATCAAGAAGCAACCTCGTTTGGTCTGGCTGGTTGAGCCTAGATCTCTTTTCCTCATTTCCTTGATTCTGCTTTCACTTTTGCCCCTTTATTTTGATGTCAATGGCTTATGATCACTTAGATTATATATATATATATATATATATATATATATTTTTTTTTTTTTTTTAATTATTTGCAATCAGAGAGAGGGGGAGTGGGCACACCAGGGCCTCCAGCCACTGCAAATGAACTCCAGATGCATGTGCCACTTTGTGCATCTGGATTTATGTGGGTACTGGGGAATCAAACCCAGGCAGGCATGCTCTGAAAGCAAGTGCCGTTAACTGCTGAGCCATCTCTCCAGCCCCCTCAGAACAGAACTTGAGCAGCTCTGGATTTTAGATAGCGTTGACTTGTCTTATGATACTGAAGGCTGTTCATAGTCTGCCAGCTGGCATTAGCTGTGATCAGTAGACACATCAGTCTTAATTCTTCCATGAATAAATTCCATGATCCTGGGCAAATCACTTAAAAACTCTAGGTCTCAATCATGTTTTTCTATAAAAATGATGACGAGCTAGATATTTAGTGCTTCTTCCAATATTGAGATTTTTATTTCATATAATAAGTGGTTTTTCCTATAACCACAACATTTTCCAGGTTTGAGTACTTCATGCAACCTTGTCATGATCAAGTTTTACATGATAACATCATGTCTCATTTAATAACCACCAGACCACATCATGATGCGTTGGAGTTTAAGATCTATAGATATTATTATGAACTGAATTGTGTGCCCTTTTGGCCAAGGACTCACTACCTTTTATGGAAGAGTTTCTTCCATGTTCTTGGAAAGGGTATTCCTGTGTGATGCCTGGGTCAGCCAGCTTTTCTACCCTGGCCTGTATCCAACCTTGCCTCAGGCACAAACACTTTCTTCAGTCAAATCTGTTGCCTAGCTTTTAGAGAACTCTTCCCAAGCCTGGAATACAGAAACACCAAATGCAAACCAACGCCTCCTCACCACCGCATCGTGGACTTTAGAGGACACTGGCCCTCTACAAGTCGTCAATTCTCCCTATTGAAACAATTATTTGCAGCATATCCTGATTTTCAGCCTGCTCGCTCATCTTGAAGATTTTGCCCGTTCACATGTGAACGTTAAATAGACTGACAGGCAGAATTCTTTTGTGTAAACAACTTCAGATCCACTATTCCTTGGTGGTTGTGTCAGTTGTTTACGCTGTCAAAAAGCCACGGCTAAAAGTAAGGGAAGCTGCTGGTGCACAAGCGATGGCAAACCCTGTCAACAAGAGCCCCGGGAATTTTCTGAGAACACCCTCCTCCCGAAACGGCCAACTTTTGATGAAAGGGTCACCACAGGGGTGGCAGCAGAATCTAGAAGCACTTTGGGAGATGGAAAGGACCGAAGGGAGGGCCAGCCCCATGAGAAGATCGGCGCTATCTCATCACTCCCTCGCTCCTGCCTCATCCTCCCAGGCTGAGTTCGCTGCCTCCCAAGCACAGAGCTGTGCCCTTCCCTCCACGTTAGGGTTCTCTCCCTTCAGCCATGAAAGTGTCTTAATTCCTTATACTTTTCCTAAGTGATCATCTCCCATGACTATCCATGACTATGTGAACTACTTGGAATCTTTTTGTTGTTGTTGTTAGTGTTCTTCCTACTCCAGAGTTCAATCCTTTTAGGAAATATTTATTTTTTGTAAGCCATGTCATTTATTTCCCAAATGAGCAGAGTTGAGATCTAACTTGATCTATCTACTTTATATACAAATCTTTTTGGTTTTTTTTTTTGGGGGGGGCAGGGAGTTGTTTGCTTTTTGGTTTGTTTTCTTTATTTTTTTTATTTTCAAGGTAGGGTCTATAGCTGTGGCCCAGGCTGACCTGGAACTCACTCTATAGCTCAAGGCTAGCCTCAGATTTACGGTAACTCTCCTACCTTGGCCTCCAGAGTGCTCCGTTAAAGGTGTGTGCCACCACATTCCACCAAAGGTTGGGTTTATTTTTCAGCTGTACTGAAATATAATTTACATGTAATACAATTCAAACATTTAAAATGTACAACACAAATATATATATATATATTTGGTGATATGTATGTATGTATGTGTGTGTGTGTGTGTGTATATATATATATATATATATATATATATATATATATATATATATATATATATATATATATTTGGTGATATATCACCACAATTAAGTATTGAACATTATACCAAAATGAAATCTTATATCCAAAAGCATCACTCTTTCCCATTCCCAAACCCATCAAACCAGTCCTAAGCAACCATATATCTGCTTTGTATCTCTAAATTTTCCTGCCTTCAACATTCATATAAATAGAATTTTATAATATATAGTATTTTGTGACTTGCTTCTTCACTTAACATGATGTTTCCAAAATTCATCTATATTATAACAATCAGAATTTCCTTCTCTTGTAGTTTGAATGTGAAGTGTTCCTCATAGTCTCAGGTATTTGAACACTTGGTCTCCCAGCTGGTGATACTCTTTCAGAAAGTTGTGGAAACTTTCAGAGGTAGAATCCTGATGGAAGAAGTGGTCTGCTAGGGTGGACCTTGAAGTTATATAACCCAGCCTCACTTCCTGTCTCTCAGTCTCCTCTCTCTCTCTCCCTTCTTCTCTCTCTCTCTCTCTCTCTCTCTCTCTCTCTCTCTCTCTCTCTCTCTCTCTCTCTCCCTCCCTCCCTCCCTCTCTCTCTCTCCTCTTTTCCTTCCTAACAATGGATTCATTGTGACCAGCTCACCACCCGCTCATTGCCACTTTGCCTTCCCTGACATGGTGGCTATAGCCCTGGAACAGTAAGCTGAAATAAAACTCAGCCTTGCTTAAGCTGCTTCTTGTCAGGTACTTGGTCACAGCAATGGGGAACATAATTAACATGCCTTCCTTCTTATTGCCAAATAAAGTTTCCTCGTATGACTATGCCACATTTTTGTCATCTCTGTTCATCAGTTCATGGAAATTTGGGTTATTTCCAATTTTGGCTATTTTAAAGTGTGCTGTATAAACATTTGTTTACACATCTTTTGTACAGACATGCTTTCATTTATCTTAGATATAGTTCTAAGAGTAGACAAAATTAATGGTCTTGAGAGAAACTGCCAAGTTGTTTTCCAAAGTTGTGGCACTGTTTCACATTTCCCACTACCAGTATGTGAGGAGCTCAATTTCTCTGTCTTCTTGACAGCATTTGGTATTATCAGTGTTTGTTTGTCTTACCTCTGCAGTTGAGCCTAGGGCCTCAAGTATGCCTCAAGTACTGTACCACTGAGCTACGCCTCCCAACCCCCCTGTCTGTGTTGTTATTGTGCCCATCATAGTGAATGTGAAGAGGTATCATAATGTGGTCTGTATTTTCATTTCCAAAGTAGTTAATAATTTTGAACATCTTTTTGTGTATTTGTTGGCCACTTGTTTATTCTTATTATTTTGAGAATTAGTTGTCAGATTTTTTTGTCAATTCAACTTGAATTATCTTTTTCACTAAGTTGTTATCATTACAAGAGCATCTCTTATCCAAAATGCTTGGCCTCATAAGTGTTTCAGATTTCAGATCTTTTCTGAGTTTTAAATAGTTGCACATAAGTAATGAGATGCCCTAGGCTGGGACCCAAGTCTAAACATGAGATTCACTTGTTTCATATGCACACAGCCCAAAATATTATGGAAATTTTTAGCACACCTATATTTTGACTAGAGTCCATCACAGAAGGATATGTGGACTCTTATGAGATCTTGGAATATTTCAGAATTCATTTTGTTTTAGAATTAGTAATGGTCAACCTATATTACATTCTTTCATTGCACATAATCTCAAGGTTCATCCATGTTATATCAATGTCTCCTTTTTTGTAATATAAGTCCTTATGCTAATAATTCTTATATTAGTTCTTAATTAAAAACTATATGAAAGCCAGGTGTGGTGGTGCATGTCTTTAATCCCAGCACCTGGGAGGCAGAGGTAGGAGGATCGCCATGAGTTCAAGGCCACCCTGAGACTCCCTAGTGAATTCCAGGTCACCCTGGGCCAGAGTGAGACCCTACCTCGAAAAACCAAAAATAAAAAAATTTAAAAAAATAAATGAGGGAATCTTTGTACACTTCCAGATAAGATGGCTGCATAGGAGTCATGCCAAACCAGCCTAGGGTGGGATTTAAGCAAAATACACTTTTCTTCTGAAAAGTGAAGGTGTATAGATTTTTATTGGCCACAGCATAGAAGCAAAAGAGACCCAAGGTCTACCAGAAAGGAGGAAACTGGCCAGAATCACACCAAGGCACTTGTGGCCCCAATCTGTGCAGATACACGTGCCCTCTGGGTCTGGCACTGCAGAGCTGCAGGAGCAGAGACTAAACAAGGGAATTTCCCATCATCATCATCCTCTTTGCAGGGGATACTGCAGAGACCAGCTGAAGGGGATACAGGTAGGACAAGCTGAGCAGTTCCAGTGCAACTCAAAGATTTCTTCACTCTCCCATTCCCCAACTTTCAGAACCATGAACCTCCAGAGAATGTACTCGGCCCCCAGTGGTAGGAAATCCAACACAGCTGTTCAGAACACCAGATTTGCAGCACAACATGTACAAATAAAGGTGGGCACTCAGCATTGGTGAGATGGCAAGCCACCCCAAAAGGTAATGAGGCCAACTGACAAAAAAAGCAGGTACATAGGCCTGCACTGGAAGTTCTAATCTCTCATTCCATGTCAGGGCAGGTTACTGGTTACATATTCATGATTGGCTTTACCATTCTTAATTAAGCTATATCTGGGAGTTGACTATTGTTGCTTTTGATGCTTTCAGATTCATAGGGCCTTTGTCTTTTTCTTCTGTGATTATTGGGGCCAGGGTCTGATTTAAACCCAGGCTGATCTGGAACCCATTTCAGAACAAAAATCTCAACCTCCCAGCTGACAGGATTAAGGGTTAGAGCAACACACATGCCCTTAGGATTTTGGCTTTCATACTGCGTGCTGGTTTTTTATTTAACGGGTATATTGCTTATTTGAATTTTAGAATCTTGCCAATAAGTTGCTCCACACAGTCTACTAGAATATTTGAATAGCAGGCAAACTCAACACCTAGGATTACTTCTGTGGTAGAATGTGAGTACAAGAGCTACAGTTGTCACCTTAAACTCCCACTCTGAAGGTACATCAAGTTGGATTTCCAAGTCTAAGAGCACCACAGATAATTAAAAAACCCAAGCATTAAATGAACTCAGTATGCAAAAATTGCTAATAATAATAGAAGGAATACAAACAATCAGGACACTACAATCCCACCAAAAATTATAAATCCATCAGAAATTATCCTCAATGAGGCTGTTTTAGATGAAATGCCTGACAAAGATTTCAAAAAAATGATGTATCTATATGCAAAGGAATCAAAGGGAAAAAAAAAAAACAAAGAAATTAAAGAAGAAAACAAACTCTTGAAGGAATTCCACGAGAACACAGGAAACCAGCTTAATGAAATAAGGAGGTCATTAAAAGACATGAGAAAAGAAATAGAAATACTAAAGAAAAACCAGGCAGAAATGCTAGCACTGAAAAATACACTCAGTCAAATAAAATAATCTGTGGAAATTCTCATCAGTAGAATGGATGGAGATATCAAACTATCTAAACTAGAAGGTGGCAGATTTAATACAGTCCAACAAAGAGAAAGACAAGCTAATAGGAAGGTATGAAATTTCAAGATATTCAGGACACTAAGAAAAGATCAAACATAAGAATTCAGTGTATAGCAGAAGGAGAAAATTTTCAGTGCAAAGACTAATAGGCATTTTCAACAAAATCATAAAAGAAAATTTCCCAATATTGGGAAAGAAATGCCAATGCAGATACAGGAAGCTGAAAAGAATATCTCCTCACCATGTTATAATTAAACTACTAAACATGCAAAGCAAAGAAAATATATTGAGAGCAGTTTTAAAAAGCAAGTCACCTATAAAGGCAAGCCCATCAGGAAAACAGCAGATAACTCAGCACAACTTTAAAATCAAGAAAGGCTTGGAAAGATGTGTTCTAAGTTCTGAAAGATTAAAAACTATCAACCAAGATTACTTTATCCTACAAAACTACCTATCTAAATTGAAGGAGAAATAAGGACATTTCACAACAAAAATAGGCTAAAGGGATTTATGATAACTTAGACAGCTCTACAGAAACTACCTGAAGGAATCCTTCATGCTGAAGAGATAGCAAAGCATGCACATGAGGAAATGGGAAAAAATAAATCACACTCAAATAATAGTTGATCCAAGAGAGTAAAAGGAATCAGGAAGTACTACAAAACAAGAAGAATGGTGAGAATAAACACATACTTTTCAATAATAACTCATAATATCAATGGCTTCAATGCCCCAACCAAAAGAAACAGGTTTACAGGCTGGATTAAAAGGCAGGATCCTGCTGTTTGTTGCCTCCAGGAAACTCAGCTCCCAAAACAAGATAGATACTAGGAAACAAGCAGGAGTTGCTATCCTAATATCTGACATGATAGACTTCAAACCAACATTAGTGAGAAAGATAAAGAAGGTCACTTTATATTGATTAAAGGAACACTCCAACAGAAAGACATTACAATCCTAAACATATATGCACTTAACATGGAGGCTCCCAATTTCATCAAACAAACACTATTAGACTTAAGATCACAGATAACACAAAACACAATTGTAATGGATGACTTCAATATTCCATTCTCATCAATTCACAGGTCATCCTGGCAAAAAACAAACAGAGAGACATCTGGATTAAATGATGTCATGGCACAAATGGACCTAACAGACATTTACAGAACATTCCATCCAAATGCTGCAAAATATTCCCTTTTCTCACCAGCACATAGAACACTCTTTAAAATAGACCGTAGATTAGGACACAAAGCAAATCTTAACAAATATAGGAAAATTGAAATAATCCCTTGTACTTTATCTGACAGTGGGATTAAATTACAAATCAGAAACAAGAAAAACTACAGAGCATACAGTAATTCATGGAGATTAAACAGTATACAATGAAAGCAGTCCTAAAAGGGAAATTTATAGCTCAAATGCCTATATTAAGAAATTAGGAAGTTCACAAGGAAACAATTTAATGTTTTACCTTAAGGCCTTGGAAAAAAGAAGAGCAAAGCAAACCAAAAATCAGTAGATGGGAAGAAATAATAAAGATTAGGGCAGAAATTAATGAAATAGAAACCCAAGAAAGAATCAGTGAAACAAAGAATTGGTTCTTTGAAAGGATAAAAAAAAAATTGATAAACCCTTGGCAAATCTGAACAGAAGAGAAAAGAAATAAAAATGAATAAAATTAGAGATGAAAAGGGCACCATTACAACAGATACCAAATAAATTCATAAAATCATAAGGACAAACTTTAAGAATATATACACCTCTAAGTTTGAAAATCTGAAAGAAATGGATGATTTCCTTGATTCATATGACCTACCAAAATTAAATCAAGATGAGATAAGCCATTTAAATAGACCCATAACAAGTACAGTGATCCAAGCAGTTATAAAAAGTCCCCCAACTAAAAAACAGCCAGGCCCAGGTGGATTCATTGGTGAATTTTACCAGACCTTCATTTACCAAACCATTCACTGGTGAATTTTACCAGACCCTAAAGATGCTACTAGCAAGCTGTTAGAGCCGATAACACTTTTAGCAATGTAGCAGGATACAAAATAAACACACAGAAGTAAGTAACTCTCCTATATACTAACACCAATGCTTCCCAAACTTTTCCATAAAATAAAAAAGGAAGGAATTCTACCAAACTCCTTCTATGAAGGCTGCATCAACCTGATACCGAGATAAAGACCAAACAAATAGGAAATTACAGACCAATCTCACTCATGAACATAGATGCAAAAATTCTCAACAAAATATTGGCAAACAGAATACAAGAATATATCAGAAATATTATACACCCCAACCAATCAGGCTTTATCCCAGAGATGCAGGGATGGTTCAAGATATGCAAATCAATAAATGTAATACACTATATAAATGGACTGAAGGACAAAAATCACATAATCATCAAAACGTCATTTGACAAAAATCCAAAATCCCTTCATGGCAAAAGTCCTACAGAAAGTGGGAATAGAAGGAACATATCTCAACATAATAAAAACTATTTATGACTAACCTATAACCAACATAATACTACATGAGGGAAAACTTGAAGTTTTTCCACTAAATTCAGGGACAAGACAAGAGTGTCCACTGCCTCCACTTTTATTAAATATAGTACTGGGAGTCTTAGCTATAGCAATAAGGCAAGAGACACTCATGAAAGGGATACAAATTGGAAAAGAAAAGATCAAATTATCATTATTTGCAAATGGTATGATTTTATACATAAAGGACTTTAAAGATGCTCTTAGCAAGCTGTTAGAACTGATAACACTTTTAGCAATGTAGCAGGATACAAAATAAATACACAGAAATCAGTAACTCTCCTATACACTAACAACAAACATGTAGCACATGAAATCAGTGAATCTCTTCCATTCATAGTTGCCTCAAAAATAAATAAATAAAGTACCTTGGAATGAACCTAACCAAGGAAGTGAAGGATATCTACAATGACAACTTTAAAACACTCAAGCAAAAAATTGCAAAAGACACTAGAAAATGGAAAGACAACCCATGTTCTTGGATTGGAAGAATGAATATTGTGAAAATGTCTATCTTACATAATGCAATGTAAACATTTAATGCAATCCCCATTAAAATTCCAATGGCATTTTCATGGACATAGAAAAAAATCCTGAAATTCATTTGGAAGCACAAAAACCCTCAAATAGCTAGAACAATGTTGAGCAACAAAAATGAGTCTGGTGGTATCACCATACCCAATTATAAGTTATGTTACAAAGCCATAATAACGAAAATAGCATGGTACTGGCACAAAAAACAGACACATAGATCAATGGAACAGAATAGAGGACCCAGGTATTAACTCAAGCAGCTACAGCCATCTGATTTTTGACAAAAATGCCAAGAATATTCATTGGAGAAAAGATAGCCTTTTCAACTCGTGGTGCTGAGAAAATTGGATATCTATAGGTAGAGGGATAAAAAACAGATCCTTATCTTTATTCATGCATGAGAATCAAATCCAAATGGATCAGGGACATTAATATAATACCTGAGACTCTGAAACTGCTAGGGGAATAGGTAGGGAAAACCCTTCAACATATTGGCATAGGTAATGACTTTCTGAATATAACCCCAATTGCTCAGGAAATAAAATCACTAATCAACCACTGGGATCTAATGAAATTACAAAGCTTTTGTATGGCAAAGGACACTGTGAATAGAGCAAAAAGACAACCTAAATAATGGGAGAAAATCTTTGCCAGCTATACATCTGACATAGAATTAATATCCAGAATATACAAAGAACTCAAAAAACAAAACAATAAGAAATCAAACAACTGAATTAAAAAATGGGCTGTGGAACTAAATAGAGAGTTCTCAAAAGAAGAAATACAGATGGCATATAAACATCTAAAACAGTGTTCTACATCCTTAGCCATCAGGGAAATGCAAATTAAAACTACTTTGAGATTCCATCTCACTCCTGTCAGAACAGCTATCATCAAGAAAACAAATGACAGCTGGGCATGGTGGTACACGCCTTTAATCCCAGCACTCGGAAAGGCAGAGGTAGGAGGATCGCTGTGAGTTTAAGGCCACCCTGAGAGTATATAGTGAATTCCAGATAAGCCTGAGCTAGAGTAAGACCCTACCTTGAAACAACAACAACAAAAAATTGTTGGCAAGGATACAGAAAAGGGGGAACTCTTCTACATTGTTGGTGGGAATGTATTCTGGCACAGCCACTGTCAAAATCAGTGTGGAGGTTCTTGAGACAGCTAAAATTAGATTTACCATATGATCCATGTATAGCACTCCTAGGCATATATCCTAATGACTCTTCTCACTACCTTGAATAGAGATACTTTCACAATCATGTTTATTGCTGCTGTATTCATAATAGCTACAAAATGGAACCAGCCTAGATGTCCCTCCACAGATGAATGGATAGTAAAGAAGTGGTACATCTATACAATGGAGTTCTATTCAGAAGTAAAGAAAAATGAAATTTGCAGGGAAATGGATGGATCTGGAAAGGATTATACTAAGTGAGGTAACCCAGGCCCAGAAAGCCAAACATTGCATGTTCTCTCTCATATGTGGATCCTAGCTACAAATGTTTAGACTTGTGTGCAAGCTGTAACCAAAAATCACTAGCAGGGGCCAGTAAGCTAGAAAAAATGCTATAAGGGAGGGAATATAAGGAAGTACTTTAGGGGATGGTATTGTATATATGTAAGTAGAACAGATTTCAGGGAGTGGCATGGCCTAAGCGAGGCCAGGGGAAGAGATTAAAAAGAAAGCTGGGGAGGGTCAATCAAACTTCAAGATATTCCGAATAAGATATATAAAAGTCTACCTTTTTGTATAATGGCACATCCAGAAGCCATAGATTGTTACTAGAAAGTTTTCAGTGCAGGGATGGGATACCTTCCAGTGAATTGTTGGCCAGGAAGGTCCCTGTTATCTCCAAAACATTACAGGCTATTGCCAAGGCCCTTGGTTTCCCATGAGAAACCCTATTGCTGAAGACTTCACATGTTTGGGTGGAAAAGTCACTGAGAAATCAAGCTGGGGATGAGCGAAAAACCTCTTCCCTGTAGACCATCTGACTGAAAGCTGGAAAAAGGTACACTGCATGCCGCCCTGTGGGAGATGGAAGTCATCAGTGGTGAAAACAGTGGACACTGCAAGCCTCAAGTTTGGCCAGACAGGCCAAATGACTGAACAGGTGCTATAGTGGCATGTCTTCTTTGGGGGAAACCAACTGCTCTCTAATTGAACTAGAGGCCCAATCTATGGGAGGGAATACATGCCTTGTACTGAAAATCTAATCAAAATTCTATAGCAAGGGAGATCATGGTTTTAGGAATATAAAGCCTACTCTTGTTTGGCTAACTTCATACATTATGCTCACCAAACTGCCCCACAAGCACTACACTTAATGTTCATATTCATATATTAATGCTACTCTCACTTTTGATCAGAGAAGCTTCTCTTTTCAGATGCAGGTGACCACTGGGATGACCCAAAAAAGGCAACATAGTGCTGAGAAGAAGTTTTGGAGGAGTGCTCAGCACCGAAACATCTATGTCACACCCTCCAAGGCTCAGGCTCCATTGCAGAAGAGGTGGAAAGAATGTAAGAGCCTAAGGAAGGGTATGACTACTTACAATGCAACTGTCCACACAGAAATTGACCTTGATATCCATGACCTTTCAGTGTCTAGCAATACCTTCACAAGACCCTCATTATAGGAGAAAAAGATGATGACATTAAAATTAAAGAGAAGCTAACAGAGAAAGGGAGGGGATATGATGGAGAGTGGGGGAGGGGAGGGAATTATCATGGCTTATTGTCTGTAAGTATAGAAGTTCTCAATAAATTTTTTTAAATATAATCTTCAATCAACAGTAAACTAGAATGTTCTACCTTTTAGTAGTGTTAAAAAAAAAAATTCTGCCCTTGGGAGGCAGAGGTAGGAGGATTGCCATGAGTTCAAGGCCACCTTGTAATTACACAGTGAATTCCAGGTCAGCTTGGGCTAGATTGAAACTCTACCTCAAAAAACAAAACAACAACAAAAAAATCCTGGGTACGTATTGTATTTGAAAATATTCTGGGAGATTTATTTATAAAGAAAAAAAGGGGGCTCATGAAATGGCTTAGTAGTTTAAGGTGCTTGCCTTCCAAGCCTAATAACTTATGTTCAGATCTCCACGTCTCACGTAGCCAGACCACAGTGACACAAGTGCACAATGCACACATGTGCCACCTGGGGAGCACGCATCTGGAGTCTGTTTGCAGCAGGCCGAAAGACCTGTTGCACCCATTCCCCCGCCCCACCACCTGTTTCTCTCCTTCCCTCCCTCTCCCTCTCCCTCTCCCTCTCCCTCCCCCTGCCTCCGCCTCCCTCTCCCTCTCCCTCCCCCTGCCTCCGCCTCCCTCCCCCTCCCCCTCCCCCTCCCTCCGCCTCCCTCCCCCTCCCCCTGCCTCCCTCCCCCTCTCCCTCTCCCTCTCCCTTTCCCTCCCCCTCCCCTACCCCTCCCCCTCCCCCTCTCCCTCTCCCCTCCCCCTCCCCCTCCCCCTCCCCCTCCCCTCTCCCTCTCCCTCTCCCTCTCTCTCTCTCTCTCTCTCTCTCTCTCTCTCTTGCTGTCTCTCTCAAAATTAAAAATTAAAAAAGAAAAGCTTTGAGGCTAGAGATGATTCAATGGAATAATTCACTTGCTGTGCAACTCCTGAGTTCAAGAGTTTAGAGTTCCAGACCTATATAAAAGCCAGAAGCTACGATAGGTTTCTATAATTCTAGCAAACTACATCTACACCAAGATGGGACGCAGAGTCAGGCAAGTTTCCAGGAATCACAGAAATTTGTCCCAATAGTTAGCCTGGTACACAACAGTGGAGACAAGAGATCCTGTCCCAGATGAGATAGCTGGTGAGGACGACAGTGGTCCTCAAGTTTCTAGCAGCGTGCACATAGAACACACACACATAAGCAAGGAACAGTTTAAAAGCTCTTGCTTTTAAGTTGTTATACTTTTCAAGAGTTAGTTTTTTGTGTTTGTTTTGCTCTATGGTTTAAATTGGGGTTTTGTGTGAATATGGGATATGTATGCATTTAGGTATGTTTATGTGGGTACAGTGGAGTGTGTGAGAATGTGGAGGCCAGAGGTTGACATCAGGTATCTTCAATCACATTCCTCTTTCCTTGCTGAAATGTATAGTCTCTCATTTGAAGCCAGGGCTCACCACTCAGGCAAGTCTGCTAACCAGCTTTTCCTAAGAATTCCTATCTCCTCTACCAACCCTGGGATTACAGGTGGACTGATGAGCCCACCTGACATTTACAAGAATGCTGAAGATCCAAACTCTGTTCCTCAACTTGCTCATCAAGCACTTTATTCGCTGCGCTATATCCCCAGCCTCAGTCCTTTTGCTGTTTTGAGGCAGAGCCTTACTCTCTATTCCACACTACCATGGAGCTCATTATATAGTCTAGCTGGGCCCAAACTTGAAGAAACCCTCTTGCTTTCTCTTCCAAATGCTAAAAGTATAGGTTATTCCCAGGTTAAGTTGATAAGTTGTCAGATTTTTTATATGGTTTTTTTTTTTTTTGTTTGGTTTGGTTTGGTTATGTTTTGTTTTCAAGGTAGGGTCTCACTCTAGCCCAGATTGACATGGAATTCACTATGTAGTCTCAGGGTGGCTTTGAACTCACCATGCTCCTCCTACCCTAGCATCCCTGAGATTAAAGGCATGCACCACCACCACACCCTGCTATTTTTATGTTTTAAAGGGACTTTTGCAAATGCAAATATTGTGATCCATAATTTAATAGTTGATTTAAAATTTATAGCTGAGATAGCCAGGGAAATTACTCAGTAAGTAAAGGGCTTGCCTTGCAAGCACAAGGATCTGATTTTTATCTCTAGAACCCATGTTTAAAAAAGAAGTCAAATATTGTGATATTGGGACTTGTAGTCTTGGCTCTGAAATACAAACAAATGGATCTCTAAAGCTCTGTGGCCAGCCATTCTAGCTCTGAGCCAGTGTAGGTCTCTTTCTCAACAAAAGTAGACAGCACCTGAGGAAAACACTTGAAACTGTCTTCTGAAGTCTACACACATGCACTCACTAAAGCCCGTGCACGGCACACATCGTGTGCCAGCGCACACAGAGAGTTTATGACTCCAGCTTTACTTTCAGAGTTTATATTTTACATATGAATGAAGTAAAAGTGAGAGGACAGCTTATTATGGACTTTGTGTATTTTTATAATGTTTATAATATGTTCTAGACATACTGCATATTTAAATGAAGTAGTATTTCAAAATATTCTATGTTAAGTTTCTAATGGGGGGAAGTGGTGACAGCTGTGACCTAAATAACCTGAGTTTCTTTTGAGACTATTCTTAAGACATGTTTGACCTCTGCTTCAAAAAACAGATAGTATGACAACAGGTTATGTGGCTAATGTTTGAATGCCAACTGTACAAGAGCAATAATGAGAGGCAGATAAACTGCAGTGGGAAAGAATAGAGGGTGGTTTGCATGTGGACAAGGTACTTCCTGGGGAGAACTGACTTCATAAGACCTAGATGTCAGAGAAAAGGAAGGTATCTGCGGTAGCAGGTTACCAGGCAAACACAAACTCAGATTGAAATATACATTATGGCATTAAAGCAACAAAGTGGTCAGACAGAGGAACCTACATCCCATTTTATCCCAAGTGAATGACAAACCAGTGGCAGGTTTTGTGAAGTGGAACATGGCTTGACTCAGACTTTGAAAGGAACTTACTTGCCCTTGTGCTAACGCCTTGGTTTTATTTGGGCGAATGAATCATTAACTTGCTGCCATTAACTGAAAAAGCAATAGATGTGGGCAGGGGTAAATCTGACCCAAAATGACCTGGATATCCATGACCTCACCATGCCTGACACTATCTATACAAGACCATCATAATAGGAGGAAAAGATTATACATCAAAATAAAGGAGAGACTGGTTGAGAGGAGAAAACATGATGAAGAATGGAGTTGCGAAGAGGAAAGTGAGGGGAGAGAGGGGATTACCCACCATGGGTTATCGTCTATAATTATGGCAGTTGTCAATAAAAAAAGAAAACAATTAAATGAGGTCTAGAAAAGTGACTTAACAGTTAAGGCACTTGCCTGCAGAGCCTAAGAAACCCTGGCTCAATACCCCAGGACCCACATAAGCCAGATGCACAAGGTGGCACATGCATCTGAAGTTCATATACAGCAGATGGGGGCCCTGGTGTACCCATTTCTCTCTCTCTCTCTCTCTCTCTCTCTCTCTCTCTCTCTGTCTCTCTCTCTCAAATAGATAAAAAAATTATTATTAAAACTTAAATGAGGTATAAACTATCTTTTTCTTTTCTTTTTTTTTTGTTTTGTTTGTTTGTTTGTTTTTTCAAGGTAGGGTCTCACTCTAGCCCAGGCTGGCCTGGAATTCACTATGTAGTTTCAGGGCGGCCTTGAACTCACGGTGATCCTCCTACCTCTGCCTCCCAAGTGCTGGGATTAAAGGCATGCACCACCACGCCCGGCCTCTTTTTATTTTCTTAATGTTGTCATTTACAGCACAAAGACCTTAAATTTGAGGAAGTAAAATCGTCCTCTCCCCCTTGAGAAATGGGCTCACACTATAGCCCTAACTAGTCTAGAATTTACTGCATAGCCCAAGCTGGCCTCAAACTCATAGCAATCGTCCTGCCTCATCCTCCTAAGTGCTGAGATGCAGGCTTGAGACACCACCGCCAACTTTTTGTTTGTTTGTGTTTCTGGAATCATACCTAAGAAGGCTCTGCCTAACCCAAATTCATGAAAATTTACTACTATGTTGTCATCTAATAGTATTATATATTTTGTAGGCTTAACTCTTACATTTAAGCCTGTGGTCCATTTTTTAGTTAGTTCTTGTGTTTGATGGGATCTAGCATGCTTTTTTGCATGTGACTATCAAGCGTCCCAATATCACTTGATGAAATGATCATTCTTTCCTCCATAGAAGAGTCTTGGCACCCTTATCAAAACTCACAAGGGTAAGTTACATTTTGAATTTTCAATTATATTCCATTAACCTCAAGGTGCATTTTATGCTAATGCCACACTTGATTGCTGAATTATTGATTGTTGTAGCTCTGTTGTAAGTATGGGTCCTCCAGTTTTGTTTTATCTATTCTGCATTCTTAATTTTACATATGCGTTTTAGGATCTGCTTGTCAGTTTTTGCAGAGAACTAGCTGGAATCTTGGGGGGGATTAAATTCATTGTTCATCGATTTGGATTTAGCTTTTTTTGTTTTGTTTTTCAGGGTAGGGTCTCGCTCTAGTCCAGGCTGACCTGGAATTCACTATGTAGCCTCAGGGTGGTCTCAAACTCACAGCAATCCTTCTACCTCAGCCTTCCAAGTGCTGGGATTAAAGGTATGCACCACTATGTCCAGTTTGGCTTTGGCATTTTTATGATAAAGAATGAAAATTTATGGCCTGGCAACTATTTTCAAGCCTACATATCTATAGAATACTCTATTTCTTGTTTCTAAGATCTTTCCTCAGTGGTATAGTAATTTGATAGTATTTAATGTGAATACATTTAACAACCACACAACTGCATCTAAGCATATGAGGACTTATAGTTTTAAATCTCCAACAAAGCAGAAACCTCATCAGAATTCAAAGGATAAAACAAAATAATATCCACCCTACTTCATGTGATCAAAATCAGAAATGTAAAATTCACCTTGTGGAAATGAAACCTAAATTATATGTGAGATGGATATTTGAGTTCTTAAACATGGCTACTGTGAATGAGAAATTAAAGTCTCTCTTCTTCCTAATTAATTAAAACTTAAATTTTATATAGTAGATATTCAACTTACTTACTGGAAAGCTTTGTTTTTAAAGAAAAATGATATATAAATGTACTTGCACCCTAAATTTTATAAAATCCAAACACAAATGCAGCAATGTACCTCCAGGGTATATCCAGCATGCATCTGTAGAATACTATGAATTGAGATGCACTAGAAGCAGAAAACATGGGATTTCCCAAATTTAGTAAAGGGTGATTTAACTATCCCATTAATAGTTTTAAAATCAATTATATATTAAAATGTTAATTTTGGCAGATTGATTATTACTAGCACTAATTTTGCTTGTGTGTTGCTCATTTTTCAATGTAGTTACCAATACACTTAAAGTTTCTTGTATGACTCACATTCTGACCATGTTCATTTAGACAGTTGTATGCTCCTTGGCAAGATGGGAATTTACAAATAAATGACAATGATTTCTATGGCAATCTCATAGCCAACGTCAATTCACAAAGTACCTTTTGGAGATTCAGGCAAAGAGAGAGGTAATACTGGCTTTTTTACCCAGCCTAGGTGAAAACCACACTCAGGAGTGTCCAGTTAGGCTTGGGGGCCTCCCTGTGAAGGGGTGCATAGATGTGGAGAGTTCAGAGCAAATAAAAAAGAATGGCCAGAGGGATTAACTCAGAAGGAGGGAAAATAAAAGCTTGAAATCCATGGAAGGACTAAAGAGGATATAATTGTCTGCAAAGGACAGAGGGGAATTAGTTGGTGTGACCCATGGGGTTGTAACTAGAAGTAATGGGATAGGGGAAAGAAAGGAAAATTTAGGCCTGAGACATTTCAAGTTGAGGTAAAGATGAGAAAGGGCACAGGGGTTGGAAGAGGCTTAACCAGGCTTGACAGGGGAATGGAAGACTTGACCTAGAGGCTTACCCAGCTCCGTGTCCTCAATCCATCCCTTGTGCTGAATTCATTTGCTGATGGTTTGGGTGTTCCAGGCTAAGAATAAGCTGAGACAACAAAGTGGATGCTGAGTTGTCTGCCCCACACTGAAATGATGATGGTCTGTCTACTTGTTCTGCAAGCTTCTATAAGCATCATCTTGGTTTTCTTTGACACTGAGATTGGTGTGTCCCTTCTCAGAATCCCTCATGGTGTTCAATTGATACCTGCATGAGTGCATGCACAAAAATACTTCAGAATGAGACACAAGGAAAATCTGCTGAAATTTTCTTGAAGGGCTTGGGATATGTAGATGTAATATACCTATCTGTTACTAAGTGTCCTGTTACCATGTGTTGTTTTTTTTTTGGGGGGGGGTGTG
Source organism: Jaculus jaculus (assembly GCF_020740685.1). Lineage (NCBI taxonomy): Eukaryota > Metazoa > Chordata > Mammalia > Rodentia > Dipodidae > Jaculus > Jaculus jaculus. The sequence continues at coordinate 107,990,317 of NC_059108.1, read as the reverse complement.
AAAGTGTCAACTCAGATTGACATATGCATAAATGCACTGAGTCAGCCTTCCACATACAGTACAAAGACTCAATTCCATTCCGGATGTTATCGTCACAGTTACCAAGATAAGAGACATTATTTCCAAGGACAAGATAGATGACCAACTTAAAGATACATTAGGCATAGAGACCGCCAGCCTACAAACATCATTCTGATAACCTTTTGGATCAATTCATCCACAAATGGTCCCCCCCCAAAAAAAAAGCATTTTCAAAAACATCAATGGAAAGGAAATAAACATCTCACTCTCATTAATTCAGGAGCATCCTGGAAGGGAAGGTTTGATATCATCACAGGTATGCAAGGAGGTAATCACCCACACTTTTCCTTTACTTCAGGGAGTCTTCCACATATATCTCTACTGGTTTCCCTTGCGCTGGAAGTTCCTTAACTAAAAAGGCAGGAGGTGCATTTCCATTGTCAAATGTTAGTACAGGTCCAAGATCTAGCTACACCGACTTTTATACTTATTCAGATAATTAGTCCTGTAATCAGACTGCAAGGATTCCAATTCTTGTTTTCCTATGCTTTAAGAATCACATGACTTTGAGCAAATTACTTTCTTCTATGAGCCTAAGTTTTCTTATCATGAATCTGGGTGTAGTATTTCTCTTACACAACCCCTTCCCCACCCCGTTCATTTCTCAGAGAAGCACATGAGCTAAAATATATAATGTGCCTAGCATATATCTGGCACATAGTCTATGCTGACATAGTCTTTGCTATTATTATTGCTATTGGTATTGTCAATGGTTAGTATTAACACCACACTTACCATTGATAGAGCACCAGGTAGCTATTAAGGCAACATAGAAATTCAGACAATTGGAAGCCAAAATTTAAAAGAATCCAGTTGTCCATAGTAGTGAAGCAGGTAGGCATCCCTGCCAAACATACACTAGGCAGCATACCTCACTTTTTATTCAACAAAACAACTGTTGAAACTTATGATCAAATGGCTTGGATGAGTGTATTTGAAATAGCCATTGCATAACTTCACTAAGGCTAAACTGGGATAAATTATTAGCATGGCCCTGGATCTGAGCTTCATTGTGCAATCAAGAAATTCTGTATGGTTTTACTTTTCATAGGAAAAAAAATATCAAAAACTAGAACCAGAAAACATTTGGAATTTTTTTTTTTTTAGTCCATGGCCAGATCTTACAACATCAGTGATTTAAACCAGGCATAGAATATGAACTCAACTAGGCCTCTAATATTTCTGCAGGACTTGGTTACAGTGAACAATGCAGTCACTGGTTGTTGTTGAAACTCTGCAGCAAGCAAAGGCTAAAGGGCTTGCTAGACAACTGGAATCTCACTTTCACAGAATTACCCTGGCCTCCTGAATGCTGGAATGACTTAGTACTACAATGCTTAAGTCTTCTGTGCCATAAGTAAAAAATAAAAATATTAAATTTAATAAGCTCAGAGACTAAAATCAAAGCCACATTTACTGCCAACAAAACCAACCAACAGTGATGCGAAGCAAGTAGAGAGAAATGTATATTTGCTCTGGTTTAAATTCCCAAGAAAATGATAGCAGAAGAAAGAAGTAGGCATACAACTCAAATATACCGTGAACTGGGGCCTCCTTTCCAAAAGCTTGAAGAAGTACGCCCAGGATTTCATAAGGCCATGGTGAGCTGGCTTTCTAAAGGGACACAATCCTAGAGCAGGCTTTCCCTGGAAGAGGAAACTGTTTATTTGCATCTTCACTGGTGCCTTTGCTAATGAGTCATTCAGCGATGCAATCTCCCTACAAACAAGTACCTGAGTAGAATGGGTTCAAGGCAATGCCCCAAACTGTCCTAACTATCTGAATGCAGGTGTGGGAGACACAAACCAGGTGGCTAAAAGGCTTCTTTGTTTGAAGCTGTCACTAGGAGGGTCTGATTAATCTCATGCCCATCCCTAAACTCCCTTTTAACCATGTCAAGACATCTCCTCACATCAGGAAGTCTACAATGACTTGCCTATGTGCTAAGCTCAGTTAATGTAGTCCGAGGTTTAAACACTTCAGGTTGAAAGTGGATAATTGGTGGTAGTGGATTTTAAAAGCTCACACAGGTGCCTTTGAAAAGAGGTCAAAAGTCAAGTGCATCTCTCCTGAGAGTACCGGCAAGCCCTTCCTAAGGAGATCAAAATTCTTTTACGTAAACCCCCAGGGTCTTGTAAGAACTGTTATTAATTTAGTTCTATATGTTCCAAATGAGGGGAAAACGATACCACATGTGTATATTACCAGTAACCTGGGCGTATTTGTTCCAGAGAGGTAGATGTTAGATAGATTTTCACCTGGCAATTCTGGGTTGCTAATGAAGTAATCCACTTTCTACCAGGCCAAAACTGGGGAGTTCAGGTCAGGGTAATGACCCCTGAACACAAGGAAAAGCCTGAGGGAGAAAAGAGTATAAACACAGGAATGTGTCATCCTATCGTGAATGTATTAGTAAAAGCAAGACTGTGGAGTTTTAACTATATAGCACAGAAGAAAGGAGTCATTGCTATGCACAGTAGACTTTTAAAATTGTGATATTAAACATTTTGTCACCTTTTTAAAGATCTTATCATCAGAACATGCTTAAGGTATTTTATAGCAACTAAACAGGCCAACCATTAATCGGTATATTTCAGATGTCACTGGGGGATTTTACAGTACAACCTGGAGGTCTTCTACTCCCATCTTCACTTTTTCCTCCATTTGTTACATATTTCCAATATGGCTACTACTCCTTCATCCCTAAGGTGTGTTGTTAAAAAAGGAACACAGGGACTGGAGAGATGACTCAGTAGTTAAGGTGCCTGCAAAGCCTAAGGAACCAGGTTTGATTCCACAGTACCCATGTAAGCCAGATGCACGAGGTAGTGCATACATCTGGAGTTCATTTGCAGTGGCTGGAAGCCCTGCCATGCCCATTTTCTCTCTCTCTCTTTCCCCTCTTTTTCTGCCTCTCTCTGTCTCTCTCTCAAATAAATAAATAAATAAATTTTTATAAAAATTGGGAAATTAAAATTATTACATATATATGAAATAAAACTAAAATTTTTCACTCATATTTTTGTCTGCATATAGAAAGTTCATTATCTAGGAGTGGTGTCTCGTGCCTTTAATCTCAGCACTTGGGAGGCAGAGGTAGGAGGATCGCCATGAGTTCTAGGGCACTCTGAGAACACAGAACGAATTCCAGGTCAGGCTAGACTAGAGTGAGACTAAACCTCGAAAGCCCCCCCCAAAAAATAATAATAAATACATTAGCATACCAAATTTTTAAATTTACTATATACTTGTTAGAATGTCTATCATAACAACAAAAAAAGTAACAGAAAACAAGGGCTGACAAGGACGTGAGGAAACTGAAACCCTTTTGAACTATTAGATGTAATGTAAAAAATGGTGCAGCCGCTATGGAAAACTATAGGGTGGCTTCTTAAAAATTAAAATGGAATTACAGGGATTCTATCCCAAAGAGTTAGATCCAAGGACTGGCACAGGTAATCTACATCTATGTTGACAGCAGCATTATTTGTAATAGCTAGAAGATAGAAGCAAGCCAGGCATGGTAATGCACGCCGTGAATCCCAGCACTTGGGAGGCAGAGGTAGGAAGATCACCGTGAGTTCAAGACCACCCTAAGACTACATAGTGAATTCCAGATCAGCCTGAGCTGCAGTAAAACCCTACCACAATAAACAAAAATGAACTGAAAAAGATAGAAGCATATAATGGCCGAGATAAATGATTAAAATGCATCCTACACACTAGCATATTATTATGAATTATATACATTGTAAGTGATATTATGCGGTACAAATAAGATTATTCATATTGAAAGTAATATTCTTCTGACATACATTAGCACATGGATGAACTAGAACATGTCAGGTGAATTAAACCAGTCACCAAAGGACAAATACTATATAATTCCTTTTATATGAGATATCTCGAGTTGTGAAATCCATAGTGAAGACAGTATGAGGATGGTTGCCAGGTGCTATGGGGGGGAGGAATGGGGGTTACATACTGTTTAATGGGTGCAGTTTTCATTGGAGGAGGCAAAAATTTCTGGAGTTGGTTGGTTGTGATTTGCGTAACAATGGGAATGTACTTAATAGCACCAATGACAGTTAAGTATTATCAAAGTGGCAAGTTTTACATTCTGTGTATTTTTACACAATAGATTCTAAATTAATAATACTTCCTCTAGATATGGGCGCCCTGGGATTGAAGTCTAGATCAGAAACACACGCTTGGTGGACTTTGCTGGAGTTTGATGTGCTGCTACTAATGGAGAGAAAATACTTCAAGATCTTCAAGAATCCAACTGGCTTTAGTAAACAGATAAAAACAAGGGTGAGGCTGACAGTTTGAAACTGGTACACAAATTCCTGGACCCACATTCTCCATACTTATAATTAGGAAAGAATGTTTGTCACAAAAATTTTTAATGAAAATCACAGGTTTGTCACAGCAATTTTGCCACAAAATCATGATTTCACTTAAGACAGGGGGAAAGGAAGGAAAAAAAAATCTTTCAGAAGAAACACTTTAATTCCAATTTAATGGTGAGCACACATGGTTATAGCATGTAGCCAAACAAAGTTCATAGCATAAAAAGGAATATGGCAGTGGATTAACTAGTGTTAAACTGAGCGTGTTAACCGGAGCAAAGGAGACAGGCCAAGGCATGTTAGTTGCTGAGCTTCCAACTTGAACTCAATACAAAGGAAATGGCTGTAAGATCAGAGCTGCCATGTTAACTTCTATGCAAGTCCAAAGGGTCCCAAGCTCAAATCCCAGAAAACCAAGTCTATTTATTCTACTGAAAGTGTTAACAGAGAACAGTTCAATTAACAGCATATAACATTTTTAGAAGCCTTCCAAATTCCTTAGCTTATTAATAATAGTTTAAAGACTCAGTGTTGTTTAAAATCTGGAAAACAATTCAGTCTGTACCAAAAAGCAGATTGCCCTTGGAGAATTCTCTGAAGGCTGGTTAACAGAGCAGCTGTGAACCTTAGTGCTCTCACTTCAACTCATATCTTCCACGGTTGTTACATCAGAGCCCTTTACTTGATGGAAAATAATTTGCAACATCTTCTGGTAACAATTGACCACAAGGAAGAAATGTGTAGAATTCAATCCTCTTGAGTCCTGATTCCCTAGTCAATAAAATGATGGTGGTAATGATAACAATAACCACAACAACAATAACAATAACCAGAAACACTGGTAGCCATGTCTCATTTCTCTTGTCTTTCAATCAGTCTTATAGTTGAAAAGTTTCTTATGAAATTTTTTTTTGTTTAGTCTTTTCAAGGTAGGGTCTCACTCTAGCCCAGGCTTACCTGGAATTCACTCTGTAGTCAAGGGTGGCCTCCAACTCATGCCAATCTCCCTACCTCAGCTTCCCAAGTGCTGGGATTAAAGGCATGAGCCACCACACCTGGCCTCTTTTTAAAATATTTTTATTTATTTATTTTCAAGCAAAGAGAAACAGAGAGAGAGAAGAAGAATAGGTGCTTCAGGGTCTCAAGCTGCTGTAAACAAACTCCAGATGCATGCACCACTTTGCACATCTGGTATTTCATGGGTATGGGGGAATCAAACTTGGGTAGTTAGGCTTTGCAGGCAAATGCCTTAACTGCCAAGCCATTTCTTCAGCCCTGAAAAGTTTCTTAAAGAAATCAAGTATGCAGCCAGGGAGATTGCTCAGTGGCTACAGGTTGCTGAGACAGATCCCCAGCACTCACACAAAGCCGGACACATAGTGCTGCATACACTATGATCCCAACATGCTTCCTGCAACTTGAGGTTGAGCCAAGAGAATCCCAAAACGTGTAGGCCAGCACAACTGTCATTCCCAGTAGCCAAACAACAAGCGAGATCCTACATCTAACAATGTGGAAGGAGAGGACTTGGCACCACAAGGTGGTCCTTTGACCTCCACACTCATGCCCTGGCATGTACACATCCTTACACACATGTTCATGCATACGTACAAATAAAAGTTTTAAAAAACATAACTAAACAAAAATAGGACTGGAGAGATGCTTAGTGGTTAAGGCACTTGCCTGCAAAGCCAAAGGACCCAGGTGCAGCTCCCCAGAACCCATGTAAGCCAAATGCACAGGCAGTACTTGCATATGGAGTTCATTTGCAGTGGCTGGAGGCCCTGGGGTGCCCATTCTCTCTCTCTCTCTCTCCCTCTCTCTCTCTCTCTCTCTCTCTCTCTCTCTCTCTTTCTGTCTTCCTTTCTCTTTCTCACTCAAAGAAATAAATACAATTAAAAAATAAACAAAAGGAATATATATATACATATACGCAATCTTGGTAAAATTCTACACCCAGAGGTTAAAGTTTTACTAGGACTAAAACTTTGGAAGTACTATGATTATCCTAAATAGAAAGAGGTCACTACTCAAGATACTAACAAAAGTATCCTTTCCTGGCTTTTAGCATTCGTTATATAAACATGCACTAGATTTTAAACTTCACAACTCCCTTGTCCACACTCCATCTTCAGCTCCTAACCCAGTACTGATTCCCATTAGGTACTCAGTACAAACATGTGTTGAATGAATGAAGGAAGAAGAAGTGAATGGAAAAAGAAAAACAGATGGCACTAGAACAAACAGAACTTAAGCCATTATGAAATGCTTACTATGTGCCTGAAACCATTCTAAATTACTTATGTAGTGAGTGTTCAGTCTTGACAACATTCCTGTTTTGTCCTTTAATTGTCCCCATGGTATAGTGAAAGAAACTGAAGCACAGATAAACAGATTAAGTGACAAAGTTGGGGCCTCAGCAATCCGGCTTTAGAGTATACATTTCATTGCACTAAAATCTTAAGTTTACACTAGTATCCATTAAAATCTTAAACTAAGATTGATGATCTAGGGGTTGGGATGATGGCTAAGTGGTTAAAGGCCTTGCTTGCAAAGCCTGCTGGCCAGAGTTCAATTTCTCAGTACCCATAAAAGGCCAGATGCATAAAAAGGCTCTGGCATACCCATACTTATTCATTCTCTCTCTCTCTCTCTCTCTCTCTCTCTCTCTCTTCTGGCAAATAAATAAATAAAATATTTTTAAAAGCAAAAGATTGAAGGTTGGGGAGATGTCTCAGCAGTTAAGGTGCTTGCCTGCAATGACTAACAACCTGGGTTTGATTCCCCAGTACCCATGTAAAGCCAGATGCACAAAGTGGAACATGCATCTGGAGTTCATTTGCAATAGCAAGAGGCCCTGGCACACCCATTCTCTCTCTTCCTTTCTCTCCTCTCTCTCTCTCTCCTCTATTTCTTCTCTCTTCTTGCAAAAAAAAAAAAAAAAAAAAAAAAAGAAGAAGAAGAAGAAAGTAAAAGATTGATGATGTAAAAAGTAACAAAAACTAGGGCTGGAGAGATGGATTAGCAGTTAAGGCATTTGCCTGCAAAGCCAAAGAATCCCACTTTGATTCTCCAGGATCCATGTAAGCCAAATGCACAAGGGGGCACATGCATCTGGAGTTTGTTTGCAGTGGCTGGAAGCCCTGGTGTGCCCATTCTCTCTCTCTTTCTCTCTTTTACTGTCTCTCAAATAAACAAATAAAATATATTTTTTAAAAAGAAAAAATGGGGCTGGAGAGATGGCTTAGCGGTTAAGCACTTGCCTGTGAAGCCTAAGGACCCCGGTTCGAGGCTCGGTTCCCCAGGTCCCACATTAGCCAGATGCACAAGGGGGTGCACGCGTCTGGAGTTCGTTTGCAGAGGCTGGAAGCCCTGGCACACCCATTCTCTCTCTCTCCCTCTATCTGTCTTTCTCTCTGTGTCTGTCACTCTCAATAAATAAATTAATTAATTAATTAAAAAAAATAATGTAGCAAAAACTATAACTCTCCTTTCTCTAAAAAATGACCTAAAATTTATGACACTGGATAATTTTAATCAGAAATACTGATGAGCATAACAATGGAACCATTAAAAGAGAAAAAACAGGGTTGGAGAGATGGCTTAGTGGTTAAGGTGTTTACCTGCAAAGCCTAAGGCACAGGTTTGATTCCCCAGCACCTACATAAAGCCAGATGCACAAGATAGCGCATGCATCTGGAGTTCGTTTGCAATGGCTGGGGACCCATTCTCTCTCTCTCAAATAAATAAATAAGAATACTTTGGAAAAAGAAAAAAATAGCAATATCTTCATGTGTCAATCAAAGCAATTGCTTTTAACCTCGCTGCCTCAAGGTCTGAAGAGATGGCTCAGTAGCTAAAGTGCTTGCCACCCAAGCATGAATACCTGAGTTCAAATCACCAGGCCTCACGCAAAAGCTGGAAGTTGTAAAGGGCTTCTAATGATCTTAGCTGGGAAGACAGGTAGAGATAAGAGAATTTCCCAGAAGCTTGCAGACCAACTAGCCTTGTGACCACAACAATGGGAGACCCTGCCTCAGACAAGGTGGAAGGCAACAACCAACAACCAACAGGCTGTGTTCTGACCTACACACGCTGGGCCCGTGCCAGCACTCACATGCATGAATATTCAGACACACCCCCCATATAAACAAGGAAACTAGGCAATAACTTCCTCAGAGCCACCAAATTTTAGCAAGAGTCACCAAGAGAGCCATTGTGTCTGCTCTTGACTCTTGGCAAGTATTCAGATGGTGCACAGTACATAAATTGTGTTATAGTTGCTAAAAGCTCTCTTTGGGCTAGGGCACAGGTCAGTGGGTAAAGTGTTGGCCTCACAAGCACGAGGACCAGAGGTCAATCCCCAGAGTCCACATAAAAATACCAGGCATGGTGGTTCGCATCTTTAATACCAGCATTCCTGAGGTACATGGCCTGAGTGTCTTCCAGGCTCTGCAACACACACACGGGCACACATACCTGCACAAATGTGTGCCTACATATGAAAGCACATACACGGACACTCAAGCTCTCTTTGATAGTGATTTCTGGTCATATATTTAGTACTTTGATATATAAGCAACCATGATATCAAAACCTATTTTTTTATATTGAGGTAAAATATTAATTGCTTTATACCTGTGTGCTGTGGCAATTTAGAACAACCTCTGTTAGCCGTCTCTGTAGGTGAGCAACTGAAGGATTTGAAGGCAGCACCTGTCCCCCTGACTACTAATATGACATCCTCAGATTCATTAAGCACCCGTGGGGTGACAACCGTCTTCATAGCCCCTCCCCACTCTTTCTCTCAGTGGACCTAACTCCAGCTGTGCTGTATAACTGAGAAGCAAAGTGTATGTGTTTGAAATTTATATGGCACATGCATACATTGTGATTTCCACCATCAAGCTAGTTGAGATGTGCATCACTTCATATAGTTATTTTTGTGTGATGATGAAAACACTTCAGGGTCAATCTCTTAGCAAATTTCAAGTACACATTATTATTCATTGAAGTTACTGTTATACATTTGATCTTCAGAACTCACTCGTCTTCTAACTAGAAGTTTGAATCTTTTGGCCCAAATCCTTCTAGGGCCACCTCAGCCACCCGTCTACTATCATCTTTGAGCAAGCTCAAGTTTCCCTGATGGCACGTGGAACTGAGATCATGCACGTGCCTCTCTGTGTCAGGTGTATTTCACTCAGTAGAGAGTGTTCTCGGCTCACTCTTCTTGTTGACAACCTATTGAATATTTATCAGTTGTCATTACCCATCAGCAGACCCTTGGGTTGTTTTCATATCTTGGTTATTGTGAGTAATGTTGTAAACATCACAAGTGCACACAACTCCTAGGAACATTGATTTCAATGCCATTTGCCATATACTCAAATGCGGGATTATGAAGTCATATATTAGTTCTAATCTTTGCCTTGTGAGAAACCTCCACACTATTTGCATGATGTCTATAGCAAATTACTATCCCTCCAACAGTAGGCAGTAGCTCCCGTTTCTCTGCACCCTTTGCAATGTTTAGCATTGCATTTTGTTGTTGGTGGTTGTTTATTTTTTGGTTTTTCAAAGTGGGGTCTCACTCTTCAGCTAAGGCTGATCTGTAATTCACTATGTAGTCTTAGGCTGGCCTCAAACTCACAGTGATCCACCTACCTCTGCCTCCCCAGTGCTGGGCTGAAAGGCATGTACCACCACACCCAACTGCATTTGGTTTTCTTAAGACATTATCTCATGGTTTACATTTCTGTCATGATTGGTGATACTGAGCCCCTTTTCATGTATTTCTTAGCCATTCAAATGTCTTCTTTAGGTGAAAATATCTATTGGGGTCTTTGGCCTATTTTTAATTGGGTTATTTTCATTTTTGTTATTGAATTTGAATGAATTCCTTATGAATTTTGGTTATTACTCCTCTCATATACTTTGAAAACATTTTGTGTACTCTGTGGCTTTCTTTTTTATTTTGTGCATAATGTCACTAATTTATTTTTGCTTTTGTTGCCTGTGGGTTTGTAGTCAGAGTCATAAAATCATTTTTAACCTCAGCACCCAGAAGTGTTTTCTTCTAGGATTTTCATAGCTTCAAATCTTCACATTTGGGTCTATGTTTAATTTCCCATATACAGTGTAAAGTATGTACTAGCTTCATTCTTGTACGTAGATGCCCAGCGTTCCTAGCAGAACTGTTGAGGAGATGCTCCTTCCCATCATGTCCTTTTTGTGCCTGTGTTGAAGATTAGTTGATTGTTTATTTCTGGGTTTTGTTGCCTGTTGCTTTATAATGTACTTTGAAATCAGGCAGTGTGATATCTCCAGTTCTTTTTCAAAATTGTTGTAGTTGTTCAGTCTTTGTCTTTCCATGAGAATATTATGATTGGTTTCTCTACTTCTTTAGAAAATATCATTGGAGGATTGAAAGGATGTCTTAGCGGTTAAGGCATTTGCCTGCAAAGCCAAAGGACCCAGGTTCAATTCCCCAGGACCCATGTTACCCAGATGCACAAGATGGTGCATGTGTCTGGAGTTCATTTGCAGTGGCTAGAGGCCTTGGAGCGCCCATTCTCTCTCTCTTTCTCTCTCTCTCCCTCCATCCCACCCTCCCTCCTTCTTTCTCTGTCAAATAAATAAATAAAAAGAAAAAAGAAAGAAATGTCATTGGAATTTTTATAGAGACTAGATTAAATCTGTAGACATCTCAACCATATTAACTCTTCCCTCTCATGAACATAATACAATGATATATCTTTTCACTTATTTATGTCTTTGTTCATCAACATTTTATATTATTTAGTAGAGCATATAGTATTTAGTTTTTTAGTCTTTATAATGTTCATCTTATTGCTTCAATTGTCTCCTAAGAGTATATATATTTTATGATGACACTGTAAATAAGTTTGTTTTTCTTGATTAATTTTTCAGATAGTGTGCTGTAATTATACAAAAACAAAACTAATTTGGGGGTATTGATTTTGTACCCTACAGCTTTATTAAATTGTTCATTCTAACAGTTTTTCCAATAGTTTTTAGAATGTGTATATGCCTATAATATATATGCATATATGTCAAATGATGTTTTGTGAATGTGTGCATATATGTGTGTTCATGTGTATATGTTCACATGTGTGTGGGTGCACATGTTTGTGGTAAGAGAACAGCTTCTGGTGTTATTTCTCTACTGCTGTCTGCATGGATGGATGTGTATGTGTGTGCATGTATTCATGTTTGTGAATACCCGGGAATGCATACATACATGTGGAAGTCAGAGGATAACCTGAAGTGTTGTTCCTTGGGCTTTGTGCACCTTTTGAAAAGGGTCTCTCATTGTCCTGGCACTCACCCAGTGAGCTAGATTAGCTAGCCAACAAGCCCCTGGGATTCACCCATCTCTGCCTTTCCAATACTGAGATTACAGCATGAGCCATCATGCCTACTGTTTTTTTTTTCTTTTTTTGTATCGGTTTTGGGTTCAAATTCAGATCTTTTGTTGTTTGGTAACCTTGCAAGGTTAACACTTGACTAAGCCATCTTGCCAGCTCCCAAAATGATATCTTCTGTAAATTATGCAACTTGACAGTTTCATTTTAAAAATACTTTTAATTAATTAATTAATTAATTTACACAAAGAGAAAGAGGCCTCTCACCTCTGCAAACAAACTCCAGATGCATGCACCACTTTGTACATCTGGCTTTACGTAGGTACTGGGGAATTGATAATCTAGGTCATAGGCTTTGTGGGCAAGTGCTTTAATCACTGAGCCATCCCTACAGCCTCCTCCCCATTTCCTTTTCTGATTCAGATTTTATTGTTTTATTTCTTTTCCTTACTTAATTGTTCTAGCCAAGACTTCCAGCACTATGTTGAATAAAGGAACAAGAGAAGCCATCCTGGCCTCATTCCTGGTCATAGTGAACAAACCTTGTGAGTTTTGCCTTCTCAGGGTGATATTAGCTGCCTGAATTTGTCACATAGCCTCTGTTATGTTTAAGTACATTTATTCTATACCTAATTCAATGGGGAATTTTACAGTGAACACATATTTGATTTTCTCACATGCATTTTCTGTATCCATTGAGATGATCATATGGTTTTCATCTTTCATTTTTTCAATATGGCATAGCACGCTTACTGATTTCCATGTATTGAGCTATCCTTACCCTGGAGCAAATCCCACAGAATCACACAGACATACAAAATTTATTTAATGTGTCACTTCAAGAATAAGGAATTTAATAGCAAGATATTTAGTGACATACACTAACTGATTTAATATATTACTAACCTCATATAATAACCTGAAAAGCAATATTTTTATTTGAAATATACATATATATTATTAAAATAAATATCTACTTATGAGCACAAAAGTTCAAAAAATCTTGACTGTAGACAGTAGACAAAACTGTAGCTTCACTGGGACTATTTGGCAAGCATAGAATTTACAGTAAAACAATAGTGAAGACCTCTGCAAACTTTCCTCTAAATTTGAGATCCGTATATGTGCACATGATATCAAATGAAGCGCATGCCCAGAGAGAGACAGCCAGATGTCTTTGGTACCATCATCTGCCTTCCACTGAAGTTCTTGTCAGAAGAGCCCAAAGATCTTTCTCAGGAAAGCTGGGGAACCTTGATGCATGTTGAAGGCTATTTTGTACCACTGAGGGATGGTGCCATCATATCTCCTAAATCTATCTGCCCTTCATTTCTCTTAAAATTCCTGTGGATAATTATATTCTTTTGGGTTCATTTGCTAAATTTTAATTTACTAAATTTCTGTTATGTCCATTCAGTGAAATAGTTCAATCTCTACCTTTCAGCTCCACCATCACAAATTGCAGGTGGTGCAAACATGAGTCCATGACTGACATCCAGGCAGGAGAATCATGAAAGAAGCTGGTAGCCTTGTCTAATAGTCATTAATCATGCCATTCTACTTTGAAGGTCAGCTAAGAAAGGTGGCCAATGAGTCCCAGTGACTCAGAAGCCCTACACTCAACCACAGAGTGACTGCCTGTGAAAAAAGACATGAGAGAGCCCCAGCTGTGGCACATGAGGCAAAATGCATGTGCAAGCCCCTGTGTATGACTATTGCCATACTGAATATGAATATGTGTTCATGTATATTTTATTTTTTTCAAGAGAAATCAGGTAAGAGTGTGTGTACATGTGTGACATCTCTCAACTTCTAAATGATAACTCATAAACGTTATAAGGGCTGGAGAGATGGCTTAGCAGTTAAGGTGCTTGCCTTTGAAACCTAAGGACCTACGTTCTACTGGCCAGATCCCACTTAAGCCAGATGCACAGTAACACAAGAGTACAATGCCACACGTGCACACAAGGGGGCGCATGCATCTGGAGGTCAATTTCAGTTGCTGGAGGCCCTGGCATGCCAATTCTTTCTCTCTCCTCTCTCTTGCATTTAAAAAAAAAAATGTTATGAGATTGTAAAGCCAAAAGAAAATCACCCATGTTTGCTGACTAAATTGAGACTTTTGCAAGGCCAAATCCTGAGTCCTTGTACTGTGGGCCAAGCAGCATGCCTGGGAGTGACTCAGGGTCCTGAGCTTCCTGTCTGAGTGACTGTCCTTTACCAAGAACCCAAAACAAACTGGACACTAAACATGTGACAGAAGACAAAAGTAAATATTTCTTCATGATGTGATTCGTCCTTTAAAAATAATCCCTCACACTACCATTATAAAAAAGAAAATGAATACTTTCTTAAAAGCCACATTAAAGCAATTTTGAGAGAGTTCATAAAATCCCCTTCTAAGAATACACATCAGTGGGCACACAGGAGAGGGTCTATCCAGGCTTCTCCGGGAATGGGAGCCCTGATCTGAAAGGGGAAGATGACTACCTCCTTTCTGTGATCACTGAAATTAACAAATAGGGGAAAATAAAACTGCAAAGATCCATTCACCTCTGAAGACAAAAAGTTATTTAGCAGAAAATTGTAAAAGCTGTGCCAATCAGCTCAAAGGAACATAGTTATTTTCTACAATATGCCTTTTCAGGAACTGGGGCAATAGCTCAGTCAGTAAAGGGCTTGCCTCACAAGCAAGAGGACCCAAGTTCAATCTCTAGCACTCAAATGAAATGCCAAGCATGGTGGCACACATCTGTAATTCCAGCACTGGAGAGGCAGAAGGAGAACCATCTCTGTGGCTTACTGGCCAGCTTACCTAGCTTGATTGCTGAACTGTGGACCAGTGAGAGACCCTGTCTCAAAGGAGGTAGATAGCATTCCTGAGGACAAAACCTGAGGTTGTTTTCTGGGCTCCATATGTACACATGCATGTATCCACAGGATTGATCATATAGGCCATATAGATAGATAGATTGATAGATACTAAAAATGCATTTAAAAGCTTAGCAATTAGACCACATCCTCTTTCCTGCACATACTAACTGGGCCTTGACTGACTGGGTTAACATGGACAAGTTTCTTAGTCTCTGAACTTCAGTTACTGAATGAGTTAAAGGAAATAATACACTGGGATGCTCAGAAAGTCAAGTTGGACAGTACAATCTAGAAAACACCCAGCACATTGTAGGTGTTAAAAATTCTCCTTGTAGCTGGGCATGGGAGCACAAGCCTTTTATCCCAGCTCTTGAGAGATAGGAGGATTGCTATGAGTTCAAGGCCAGCCTGGAACTACAATGAGATTCAGGTCAGCCTGGGTTAAAGGGAGACCTTACCTCAAAAAAAAAAAGTTCTTTGGGAAGATAGTAATTAGATACATTTACATTATATAAAATAGTCACACATTCAATGAAAGACTCCAAGGTTGCCACCATTTACTTTTTACCCTTTAAATGATTTTTTAAGAGAGAATTGGCATACCAGGGCCTCAGCCATGGCAATCGAACTCCAGACACTTGTACCACCTCATGGGCATGTGAGACCTTGCACTTGCCTTACATTTGTGATCTAGCTAGTGTGGGATCTGGAGAGTAAAACATGGGTCGTTAGGCTTCACAGGGAAGCACCTTAACCACTTAGCAATCTCTCCAGCCCTCTTTGAATGTTTTTTGAGATGTATTTATTTAGTCTGTAACATGAACTGAAATCTGATCATATTAAATCTCAGAATTGTGGGGATCCACTGCAGATCAGCACTCATCTTTTTATTAAAACTATAGGGTTAGAGAGACTGCATAGTAGTTAAGGTGCTTACCTGCAAAGCCAAAGGACACAGGCTCAATTCCCCAGTACTCATATACAGCCAGATGCACAAGATGGCACATGTTTCTGGAGTTTGTTTGCAGTGGCTGGAGGCCTTAGCATGCTCATTCTCTATCTTTCTCTATTTCTCAAATAAATAAATATAATATTGGTTTAAAAAAAATCTATCTACTTAATGGCTAGAGAGATGGCTTAGCTGTTAAGACACTTGCCTGCAAAGCTTAAGGACCCATGTTCAACTTACTTACTGTTTTTCTTTCTCTCTTTCTTATCAACAGTAAAACAGAAATAAATAACAACACCATCATAGTAAGGAGACTTCAATACTCCACTATCATCAATAGACAGATCATCCAAGCAGAAAATCAACAGGGACATAATAGAACCTAACATCATAGATTAACTAAAACTAAAATATATCTCCAAAACTTTCCAACCCAACTCTACAGAATGCAAACAAGTTCTTCTCAGCAGCCCATGGACCCTTCTCCAAAATTGACCGTAGATTAGGTCATAAAGCATGCTTTCATAAAATCAGGAAAATTGGAATAACTTCCTGCTTCATGTTAGATCACAATGCTTTAAACCTAGAAATTAACAAGAGGCACATCAAGAACTCTACCAGCTCCTAGAGACTAAAAAACACACTTTTAAACAATGAATGAGTTGTGGAAGAAATCAAAGAAGAAATTGTAAAATTCCTAGAATTGAATGATAATGAAAACACAACCTACCAAAACTTATGGGACACAATGAAGGCAGTCATAAGGGGAAAATTCACATCCCTAAATGCCTTCATTACAAAGACAGACAGATCCCAAATCAAACCTAACTGTCCACCTGAAGATACTGGCAAAACAAGAAGAATCCAACCCAAAGAGCCCCCAACAGAAAGAAATAATGAAAATTAGAGCAGAAATTAATGAATTGGAAACTAAGAAAACAATTTAAAAATCGATAAAATGAAGAGCTGGTTCTTTGAAAAAATAAACAATATTGACAAACCCCTGGCCAAACTGATCAAGAAAAAAAAGAGAAGTCTCAAATTAACAAAATCAGAAATGAAAAAGGAGAGAACAATGAAATTAGAAGAATCATCAAGGCATACTTTCAAAACCTCTACTCCACAAAATTAAATAATCTGGAAGAAATGGATGAATTCATAGACACATACCACCTATCAAAACTAAACTTAGAGTAGATTAATCTCCTAAATAAACCTATCACATCCATGGAGATTAAAAAGGTAATCAAAAACATCCCCCAGAGCCAAGAGTGGTGGCACATACCTTTAATCTCAGTTACTCATAAGGCAGAGGTAGGAGGATCGCTGTGAGTTCAAGGCCAGCCTGAGGATACAGAGTAAATTCCAGGTCAGCCTGGGCTATAGTGAGACCCTACCTTGAGAAAAAACAAAAACAAAACCTCCCCCAAAAGAAAAGTCCAGGACCAGATGGCTACTCAGCTGAATTCTATAGAACCTTCATTGAAGAACTGAAACCAATTTTTCACAAACTGTTCTGCATAATCAGAGACCAGGGAATCTTCCCCAGGCTCCTTTAAGAAGCTAGCATCATACTAACACCAAAAACAGACAGAGATGCAACAAGGAAAGAAAATGATAGGCCTATATCCCTAATGGACTTAGATGCAAAGATCCTGAACAAAATCCTTGCAAACCAAATTCAACAACATATCAAAAGCATTATCCACCTTGATCAAGTAGACATCATTCTATGGATGCACAGATGGTTTAACATACAGAAATCAGTCAATGTAATACATCACATAAACAAACTGAACAATAAAAACAACAATTGATGCAGAAAAGGCCTTTGACAAAATATAACAGCACTTCATGATTAAAACACTGGAAAGAATAGGCATGGAGGGTTTATATCTCCACACAATGAAGGCTATATATAAAGCGCCTAAAGACCAAATAATACTTGATGGGGAAAAACTCAAGGAGGTCCACTGAGATAAGGAACAAGACAGGGGTGCCTACTCTCAATGCTGCTTTTCAACATATTACTAAAAGTACTAGCTTAATCAAGAAGACAGGAGAAAGAAAAAATCGATTCAAATTGGAAAGGAAGAAGTCAAGTTAGCCCTATTTGCAGATGACATGAACCTCTATATAAGTGACCTGAAAGTCTCCATCTTAAAACTTCTAAAGGTGATAAATTCCTTCAGCAAAGTGGCAGGATACAAAATCAATGCACAAAACTCAGTAGCTTTTCTATATGTAAAGGACAAATATACAGAGAAAGAAATCAATGAGGCTGTCCCATTTTCAATAGCAACAACAACAAAAAAATTAAATACCTTGGGATGACACTAGCCAAGGATGTGAAAGAACTATACAATGAAAACATAAAACCATTCAAGAAAGAAATAGAGGAAGACTTGAGAAGATGGAAAGAATTCCCATGCTCCTGGATAGATAGAATTAATACTGTGAAAATGGCAATTCTACCAAAAGCAATATACAGGTTTAATGCAATGCAATACCAATAAAAATAGCAGCATCATTCTTCACAGAGGTTGAAAAAAATGATCTCAAAATTCATATGGAATTGCAGAAGGCCTCAAATATCCAAACATATTCTCAGAAAAAAAAACCCTCTGGCAGTATCACCATACCCAATCTAAAGCTATATTACAAAACCTTAGTGACAAAAACAGCATGGTACTGGAATAAAAACAGAAACATAGACCAATGGAACAGAATTGAAGACCAAGACCTTAGGTCAAGTAACTACAGCTGCCTAATCTTTGACAAAGGTGCCAATAAGGTATACTGGAGAAAAGTCAGAATCTTCTACAAATGGTGTTGGAGAACCTGGATGACCATATGTAGAAAAAAAAAATGAAATTAGACCCACTCATTTTGCCATACAAAATCAAAAATCAAGTCCAAATGGATTAAAGACCTCAGTATAAGACCTGCAACTCTTCAACTACTGGAAGAAAAAATAGGAGGCACTCTCCAAGATACAGGACTGGGAAAAGACTTCCTGAACAAAACTCCAGTAGCCAAGGAAATTAAACAAACACTCAACCAATGGGATCTCATAAAGCTAAAAAGCTTTGGCACAAACAAACATACCATAAGCGCAGCCAATAGATTACCAACTGAATGGGAGAAAATCTTTTCCAGCTGTACCACTGAGAGAAGCCTAACATCTAAAATCTACAAAGAACTCAAAAAACTAAACAATAAAAAAAAAAATCAAACAACCCACTCAAAAAGTGGGGCAGAGAACTAAATAGGGAGTTCTCAGAGGAAGAATTACAAATGGCTAACACACACTTAAGAAATGTTCAACATCACTAACCATTAGGGAAATGCAAATCAAAACAACTATGAGATTCCACCTTACCCCTGTAAAGGTAGCAAACATTTAAAAATCAAATGAAATAAAAATGTTTGTAAAGATGTAGATAAATGGGAACACTCATTCACTGTTGGAGGGTATGTAAGCAGGTACAACCACTATGGAAATCAATATAGAGACTCCTTCAAAGAATGAATATAGAGTTACCAGCAGACTCTGTTATTCCCTTACTAGGCATTTACCCTAAAAGCTCCATATCTCAGTTCAGAGATACTTGCTCAACCATGCTTCTAGCTACTCAATTCATAATAGCTAAAAACTGGAATCAACCCAGATGCTCATCATTTGATGAGGGTGTAACCAAGATGTGGTATATCTACACAACGGAATTCTACTCAACAGTAAGAAAAAAATGACATGTTAAAATTTGTAGAAAAATGATCAAACTTGGAACAGATCATTCTAAGTGAACTCACACAATCACAGAAAGACAACCATTGCATAATCTCACTCATCTGCAGTTCCTAACCTGGATCAGCCCAAGTTGCTGACATACCTGAATAGCATCTCAAGGCTTGGATAATAGGGAGGGTAGGGCTTGGGGGAAGGGAAAGGATTGGGGGGACACAAAACTGAACCCAAATTGAAATGGTACCATAGAATCCTATATCCAGGAAGTCATACTAAAAGGTGGAACCCTCAAGAGGACCTTAGCGGAGCACCTAAATCAAAGGGCCCTGAAGAGAGTGAGATGAAACCTAACCTCAAATTTCTCCTGTTTCCCTTTCTTCTCTGCCTTTTTCTTTTTTATTTTCCCTTGGCCCTGCCCTGTAATTACCTGTACCACAATGAGCTGTTGATCACAGGGTCCTACTAGATCTCCCAAATAAAAGAAGACAAACTTCTCTCAGAG
Source organism: Jaculus jaculus (assembly GCF_020740685.1). Classification (NCBI taxonomy): domain Eukaryota; kingdom Metazoa; phylum Chordata; class Mammalia; order Rodentia; family Dipodidae; genus Jaculus; species Jaculus jaculus. The sequence continues at coordinate 107,970,423 of NC_059108.1, read as the reverse complement.
CACTTGATTACCCACCAGAGACTAATGGTAAGACCCTATTGATAAAGATACCATACACTGTTGGCATGGACCATTGAGAGACCTGATTGGAATCCAGAGGAGAACCAGTCCCCAGATAATTAGCCCATCTAGTGCTGGAAGGCACTACAAGAGTAAAGTGGCCAACATCTGTCTAGGTAACTCAAAGTCTAAGCAACTCAGAAGCAAACAACCTGATGTGATGCTTACACAAGTGCAATCGTGGCACACAGCCATGGTGGGTAGCCAACTGCTCTTGGATGGGCTACCAGATCCACTCAGTGGACAGGAAATCATATCTGGAACTGGGAAACAAGTCAGAATCATATCCAAATAATGATTCTGCTTTCCATTGTCAAGCTCCCACTAACCTTAGAATATAAGAGGGTCTGCATCCTTTTAATTCTTTCTAAATTAATTTAACCAGTGCTGCCTTCACTCTACTTTTGAGAATATGCTTCTCTTTCTCAGATGGGAGCTGGACCTGAGGAGATAAATGACTCAGTGCACTCTACCCCAGCCCCAGCTGAAACCACAGAGGAATTGGGGAAATGAGCAAGAGTGCTGCTTTCTTACTGAATCCGATATCAGCACAAGGGTGATGGAGATAGATACTGAGGGCACTCAATACCTACCAAACCAGAGATCCAGAAGCTCCTAAGTGCCCATCACTGAAGTAGACTTAAAATGCTCCCAAGATGGGCTGGAGAGATGGCTTAGCGGTTAAGCGCTTGCCTGTGAAGCCTAAGGACCCTGGTTCAAGGCTTGATTCCCCAGAACCCACATTAGCCAGATGCACAAGGGGGCGCACGTGTCTGTTCGTTTGCAGTGGCAGGAGGCCCTGGAACGTCCATTCTCCTCTCTCTCTCTCTCCCTCTTTCTCTCTCCGCCTCTTTCTCTGCCTGTAAATAAATAAATAAATAAAATGAACAAAAAAAATTTTTTAAATGCTCCCAACATGGCTCAGGGAATTTTGTGAAAGAGGGGCAGAAAGTTTGTTAGAGCCACAAGTTGGGACATTTTGCACATAGACATTGCTTCTCCCCCTCCCACCATAATGCATGACCCACAACCCCCATGAGATTGACCTGCATCCCCAGTGAGGAAGGCTTCTTCAGAAAAGGGGCAGAGAGCAGGAAAAGGATAGTACCAATATGTATTGTTTACATCTAAATATGTCCATATCTAATAATTTTTTTATTTCTTTTCTGAGGGCAAGGGTATAGCCCAGTTGGTAGAGTTTGTCTAGCATGCACAAAGCCCTGAGTTTGATTACCAGTACTGTATAAACTGCATGTGGTGGAAAACATCTGTAATCCCAAAAAGCAGGAGGATCAAAAGCTCAAGGCTGGGCTAGGGAGATGGTTGAGTGATTAAATGAGCCTGTTTGCAAAGACTGCCAGACTAGGTTCAATTCCCCAGCACTCACATAAAGCTGGATGCAAAGTGGTGTGTGTATCTGTGCATTTGTGATCCCAGTGTACCTATGACAACGAGAGGCTGAGCCTGGAGAGTGTGAAGCTCAGAGGTCCGCTAGTCTGGCAGGTTTTAGGCTAGTGGTTTATTTGTAGCAGGAAGAGAGCCTGTCTCAAAAAAAATGAAACACAAACACCTCAAAGTCGTCGTCTGACCTCTATGCCCATGCTGTGGCATGCTCACTCATCCACATACACATGCCCATATATGCACACACACACAAATAAGTAATTGTTTTTAAAAAGGTATATCAACTTCATCATCTTATTCATCTGTCATTTAGTGACCACACTTGTGTTCCAGGCACTATTCTGGGCTAGAAAGACACTTCTCCTCATAAAGCAAAAGCCATCCTGGCTAAAGTATAAACAAGCTGTTTAAACATAGAGTATAAAAAGGAAGTAGAAATGGGTACTATGAAGGTACAGTGATTGGGTGGCTACTTTAGATTTATTAGCCATCCAAAAAAGAATCTCTGAGAAAGTGATTAAAGTGACTTTGTGAGATTAAAGAAAAAGAAGAAGAAGAAAGAAAAAAAAAAAAGCAAGCTTATCATGTAAGATCTGAGGAAGTATCCACTACAGTGAGTGGCATGTTTAGGGAACATTAGGAAAGTCAGGGATATAAGCCAAATGGACAAATGGGTACATAAATAAAGGAAGAGAAGGAAGCAAGTCCAAATCACACAGACTCTCAGGCTCAGAAAAATAATGTAGACTTAGGGCTGGAAAGATGGCTTAGCAATTAAGGCACTTGCCTGGGAAGCTTAAGGACCCATGTTTGACTCCTCACACCTCACGTAAGCCAGATGCATCAGGTGACATATGTACAAGGTCGTGCATGAGCACAAGGTGGTGATGCATGCATCTGGAGTTAATTGCAGTGGCTAGAGGCCCCGGAGTGCCAATTGTCTCTCTCTCTCATAAAAAAATGAATGTAAAGCTGGGTGTGGTGGAGCATGCCTTTAATCCCAGCACTTGGGAGGCAGAGTTAGGAGGATCATCATGAGTCTGAGGCTACCCTGAGACTACATAGTGAATTCCAGGTCAGCCTGGACAAGAGTGAAACCCTACCTCGAAAAACTTAAAAAAAAAAAAGAAAAAGAATGTACACTTCGTTATATCAAAGAAAGTCCTCTCTCTGCTTGTTTTTCTTTCTTTCTCTCTCTCTCAAATACACAAACAAAAAAAGGGGGGGCTGGAGAGATGGCTTAGTAGTTAAGCACTTGCTTGTGAAGCCTAAGTCCCCGGTTCAAGGCTTGATTCCCCAGGACCCATGTAAGCTAGATGCACAAGGTGGTGAATGCATCTGGAGTTCATTTGCAGTGGCTGGAGGCCTTTTTTGCCCCTATGCCCTGCCACACGGAAGCCACACTCACAGGCTGACATGGTCATCAAAGAAACAGGAGTCCTTAGGAAGGCAAACACAAGTGCATCTTTCTCTTTGCAAACAGCCAACCACAACAATTTATGAACAAAAAAAGGGTTTAATTCTGCTGAGAGTTTGGAGGCGGGGTCTCAAGACGGGATGCAAGGCAGGAACAGGTGCCAGCTTATGACATCCTCATTGTGACAGGCAAGAAACACAGAGACAACGAGGCACAGGGCTATGCACAGCCCTAAGTGGCTCACTTTCTCCATCTCCTAAAGGTTCTACCACCTCCCCAAACAGCACCACTAGCAGGGAATCACATGCTCACACACATGAGTCAATCCAGAGCAAGGATGAAATTCCTGACATCCTCCAAGATGGGCTCTTTACCTGAGTCTGTTTTAACACTATGGGTCAGGTACCTCAGTAGCGCAATGGGTAGCATGTCAGTCTCATAAAACTATGGGTCTTGTCCTGGTGTGTGATAGCCTTGGTTCAGCCCTCAGTACTAGTGTGGAACAAGACCCTGTGGGTCACAATCCACTAGTCAATCATCAAATTAACCCAGCAGATTATCCCTGACTTTTTTTTCCCCAATACTGAGGGTCAAGCCCTGGGCCTCATACATACTAGACAAGTGCTCTGTCACTAAGCAACATCCACCATCCTGCTGACTTCTTTAACTTAAAGGAACCAAATGAAATAAAACAGAACAGAAAATATGGTAGTGAATTGGACATGCTAGGGGTAAGTATTGTACTTCATAAATATAACACTTCCATCTTAGTATTGACGTATGCACAGTCAGTCATCTACTTACTGGATTGTGATATTAAATGTGTTTCCTTCTTTGTGTCACATATTGTAAAAGCTAAGAACCATTTGGTTAAAGTTATTTTTATGGACTAGTGTTTAATCAGAATGAGTTTTGGAGGGAGGGGCTTTCTTATGAATAACAGGTAGGACCTTATTAGGAGAACCTGTTCAGTTATAAATGTGTGTAAATATGTCCTCTGCGGGGCTAAGGATTAGCGCACATAAGAGCACATACCACATAGTAAACTGTGAATACCTCCAGAAAATGTGGGAGATGTTATAAAAGGGGAGACTTTTAAGTTTCATATGCTTTATATACTATGTGCTTTTATATACTTCTGCACTATAATTTTTAATGATGAAAAGAAAGTCATGTAGAAGAAACACAGTGCGAATTGAGTGTTCAGTCAAGTGCCATAAAAAGTGACAGTGTTGTTCCGCCTCAAGTCAGTGGGATGAGGAAGAGAAATGAAATGTATTTTTGTCTTGGAAAGTGGTGGCAAATTTGGTTAGGAATGAGTGACAGAAGTCAGTAAGTGGCCTACTCTTTTGGTGTCCTTACTAGTGAATGAAGTGATCTGAAATATCTAGGTTTGGGGGTGACCACAAGACAAAGCAAAACAGACTATGAGAAAAAAAAAAAAAAAAAACACCTTAGAAGAAAAGCTGACACCAGGATACAAATTGGGAACATGGGAGAGGTTGAGACAACAGGTCAAGTGGGAGCTATAGTTGGATTTTGCTCACTAGCAAGTTCGGAGAAATGTTTATCAAAGAGCCAGAGGACCTGAACGGTAAGGAAACCACGCATTATGAAGAAAGGGGCTACCACCCTGAGCTCTAAGCTCTCGAGGTGGCCATGAGCACACACTAAAACCCATCCAGCCACGCCCCTCCCAGTGCTCCCTGTGCCTCACTCTTGCCCAGCCTGGTCATCCTTGCTCACTTTGGGACAGGCATCGATGGTCGTGTGCCACTCAAGATTTGCCTTTCTGCCTCTCTCTGATGCCATAGCTGTAAACCTTCTTTCTGGTGGGTACATACTTGCAGCAGACATGTTAATATTTTCTTTATGGAAAATTTTATTTATTTGTGTAGAGACAGAGGGGCTAGATGGGTATACCAGGGCCTTTTGCCATTACAAACTAACTCCAGACATATGGGCCACTTTGTACACCTGGCTTTATGTGGGTACTGGGGAACAGAACCCAGGCTGTTAGGTTTTGAAAGCAGGCACCTTTAACTACTGAGTTATTTCTCCAGTCCAATATTTTCAACTCAATTGTCATCCAGGAGGCAATATAGGTCACACTAAATGGCTCATAGTTGCTTAACATTTCACATTAGACCAACTAACTATTTTTTAATATTTTATTTATTTATTTATTTATTTGACAGAGAAAGAGAGAGAGAGAGAATGGGCACGCCAGGGCCTCCAGCCACTGCAAATGAACTTCAGACATGTGAGCCCCCTTGTGCATCTGGCTAATGTGGGTCCTAAAGAATCAAACCTGTGTCCTTTGGCTTTGCAGGCAAAGGTCTTAACCACTAAGCCATCCCTCCAGCCCCTAACTCTATTCTTGATGATAACTGGCATTGGTAGCCTATCAGCTTGCCTTCTCCTGCTTTGCCCAAATGCTTTTTATAGCCTTCCATCTTTGCATTGAAAAAGGTTATTTCTGATGATTTGAGGTATATTGGCCTAGAAGTGACTGCACATATTTATTTTGATTGAAAGTATTATACGCTTAAATGGCAGCTTGTAACACCCCTAGAAAACTGGACATGACTGGGTTCCAGGATGCTAATTTTTTCTAAGCAGCATTTTCAATAGAAGCAAGTCTCTATGTCCCAAATCCCAGTGTAAAAAAACAAAAAGCATTAGGCCAATGAATAAATGCATCATTACCCACTGGCATGGACCCATCCCAAGCTAAGTCTGGACAAGTTTTTTGTGAAAAGTTAGAAAATGCATTCAACAATGGCAATGGGTAAACTACTCTTCTAGCTAAATATACTATGTAGCACATGCCTTTAATCCCAGCACTGGGGAGGTAGCGGTTAGGTGGATCAATATGAGTTTGAGGCCAGTTTGAGACTACATAGTGAATTCCTGGTCAGCCTGGGGTAGAGCAAGGCCCTACCTCGAAAGACCAAAAAAGTAAAACCTCCTCATGATAGCATTCTATAGAATGGATGTCCTGTAAATAGCAAATATATCTTCCTTGTATTGGAACCTTCAGTGCTCAGTACTCAGCAGCTGTGTGGCACATAGCACTTGCTTAGTAAACATTAAGTGAGTGCACTACCAGGCAAGCTGTCTGGTAAGTATCATGTTAATGGTGCTTGTCTTGTGACCAGTGAAATATATTCATTACCTTTTCTGTTGTTGTAAGTTATTATAAGCTTAGCTAAGGCAATCTATTCCTTTCAGTGACATAATACACTGATAACCAAATATAATTATCTGTTTCTCCTCTCACTTCTTTCTTTACAACAGTCTAAGGTCCCAAATTTAAAGTATGAATTTTAATGTTCAAGGCATGTTTTACAGGAGCAGATGTATATGAAGGAGAATGTGTAAGAACAAATAAAATTGCATTTTAAAAAGCAGCTCCTGCATATACCATTGGGTAAACTGCCAGGGCTCATTGTTCATCGCATTGCCCACAACATAATTAATGACTAGAGATAAGTGAGCCAGGTATGTCAGGTGCTTGGATTTTACAGTCTAGAATGTCATTCTGAAATAGTAAGAGAAAGCAGTAGCCATTTCAGAACATAATCCTTTCATTCAAGAGTTAATCATTATCAGGCAACAGAATCATACTTTTATATCAACATGACTTTTTCCATCATGGGCAAAATTTTCCAGTCTTTTTTACATGTTAAACTGCAGACCTCCCACAGCAAAACTCACTGCCAGATGGTCAGTACAATGCAAGTCCCTTTCTTTCTTTAGTTAATTTTTTTATTAATTAGTTTTGAACTGAGTGAATACAGTCAATTTTGTACCATTATTAGGCTCATCCATGACCTAACCCTTCCCCTTGGCCCCTCCTTGTTGAGGTATATGGGTCATCCATTCTGGAGATAGCCCACAGTTATGGGTAGGATAAATGTCTCTGCATATCATGACCCAACATGTGGCTCTGACATTCTGGTTCACCCCATTGGCCAGTGACAAGATTAGCAGTAACTGATCCAATGCCAGCCAGCATTGAACACCTCACATCTTCGTGTGATCAATGTGCAATGGTAGCATTCTATACAATAGATGTCTTTGTTGAAAGCGGACAGTACTACTCACTTTTAAGGAATAAAGTTTCCCTCATGAATCAATTTTAAATGCTACTGGAAATGTTATCAATCTTAGATGGCACATGTTAGAGTGCTGAATCACGTGAGCCAGCTCTCTGGCATGGTGGACAGCATGCTATGGGAGAAGCATGGGCAATACCATGTTCATTTGCCAAGACATTTTTCTTTTAATTAAACTAGGCCTAGAAGAAAAAGACTCAGGGACTAAAGACTTCAGGAAAAAGTGAATTTATAAAGGTTTGTAAGAAAGACTGAAATTGAGAAGAAATGTGTCTTTTGGCAGCAGGGATGCTATTGTGGTATCCCTAAAGAAAACCTTCGCCAATGGGTAGTAACAGTTAGTTACCCAAGTTATAACATACGTCAAAAGAAACTATTGTTCCTAAAGCAAGTGGAGGAGCTATAGCCACTCAGGAAGCAGTTGTATTCACCTCAGATATTGGCTAAACAAGTCATGCAGAATCACTGTGCTCTTGGGCTGGAGGGATGGCTTAGCAGTTAAGGCATTTGCCTGCAATGCCAAAGGACTCAGGTTCAATTCCCCAGGACCCACGTAAGCCAGATGCACAAGGGGGCACACGTGTCTGGAGTTCGTTGCAGTGACTAGAGACCCTGGCAGGCTCATTCTCTCATTCTCTCATTCTCACATTCTCTCTCTCTCTCTCTCTCTTCCTCTGTCAAATAAATAAATAAATAGAAATAAAATATTTCAAAATGACTGCTCTTTGCTGCCTCTGAGGCAAAGGCTACTTTTTCCATTAAAGGATCAAACTTACCACCATTCTGAGGAAATATACATATCACATCAGTCATAATCAAAGACAGAGAGAAACAAAAAAATTACTTTTTACATAAATCATAAAAGAAAAAATGAATCAAAGACATGCATAGGGAGATTGCATCTCCTTCCAGTCCCCAAAACAGAGGGAATGTTGAGCACTTTCTGGTAAGTCAGCCTCCATAATAAAGCTAGCTTTCTCCCCAATGCTTCTGCAATGGATACAATGAAATAGTCAAAAAAAAAAAAAAAAGTGTGTGTATGTGTGTTTTCCTTTCTACCAGGAGCAGAAAAATCACCCTCCTTGATAATTTTGAATTTATCCCCTAAATATCCTTGTAGCCTTAGAAAAGACCCATTTCTTCTCAATTTCAGTCTTCCTTACAAACCTTTATAAATTCACTTTTTCCTGAAGTCTTTAGTCCCTGAGTCTTTTTCTTCTAGGCCTAGTTTAATTAAAAGAAAAATGTCTTGGCAAATGAACATGGTATTGCCCATGCTTCTCTCATAGCATATCATATCCAGGGGTGTTCAGCTTTAAATTGCACAGGTTTCAAACCAATGGGACTCAGCAGAATGAAATTAAAACAGTGATCTTGAGTCCATAACTGTTTCTGTAGTCCAGGCAGGTGAAATGAAGGGAGAGGAATCTGATGTAGTTAAGGCTTCCCTGAGCCTACATTTTTGTTTGTTTGTTTGTTTTTGTACCTTTCTGGCTCACCCAAGAAAATCTACTCTCTGCAAAGAGATAAGCCAGGCATTTCTGAAAGCTACTTGTAAAGAAGCCTGTAGTAAACAAGTCAGGACCAACTTGGAACTTCAAGAAATTGTTTTTAAATCCAATACACCAGTGGTCACCCAGGGCAGACTTGACTTAATCAGTCCAGTAGACTGATTTCTCTTCCTTTCCCAGTCTAGAGAGATTTCTGAATCAGCCTTGATGTTAAGAACTTCCAGAAAATAAGAAATCTTTTCAGGGTTTAGAAGTCAAGGTCACAGTTATATACTGCTGGGAAAATACACTTTTACTGTGAGGTAAAAGAGTTAGCCATACTTCAAATACATTAAAATCAAGAAAATGCATCCAATATGTCCTTACTAACAAGGACCGGATTTTTCTCTTTTTGTATTAAGGATGAATATGTTACTAAGCTACTTGAAAGGTTTGTAGAAAATACTGCAACTGTAGTTTCAGCATGACCTGTTGGCCATTCTATCTTTAACCAAAGATTTATACACCATCCATTGTGCTCAGAATAACCTGCTCTGCTTTATGTCTTTGATGTCTGGAAACTGGACAATAAAGTGAATTGAAAAATAAAACAAAACATGAGGAAAGAACATAGAGAATTGATTGTTCTTTGAGAGAATAATGACTACAAGTGTTCAGGTACCATGCACGCACCCTTCACATCTCACTAGCAATTGTTCCCTCCTCTATTTAGACACTGTTAATATCCTGAACACATTACATCTGTCAACTCAGTTGCTCCTTAATTCCTCCCAACTCCATCTTTCATCTCCTTATTCCACAAACAATTAGTTTATTAACAAACAAAATAGGGACTGGAGAGATAGCTTAGTGGTTAAGGTACTTGCCTGCAAAGTCATAGGATCCAGGTTCAGTGCCCCAGGACCCATTTAAGCCAGATGCACAAGGTGGTGCATGTGTCTAGAGTTTATCTGCAGTGGCTGGAAGTTTTGGCACATCATTCTCTCTCCATATCTGCTTCATTATTTCTCTCTCCCTCAAATACATAAACAAATATTTTTTAAAATATTTAAATACAATTTGGAAGATGCCTTTTTCTTGTTTGCCAAATGTTATATATGTTTTCTTTTTATATTAATTTGCATATTATGTAGGAACATGAACTGTTTAAGAATATTTTCATACTGTATGTGCCTACCACCCACTTGAGAACATAATATTTGCTAAGAAACTAAGGTATGTTTACTAGGCTTATGGTATGTGAAGTGACTTTAAAAATAACACATCTGGGCTCTAAGAGGGAACATATAATATTTCATGAATTTTCTTTGCTCTAATCAATACTACTCATCCTGAGATCCTGTAATGAATTATGAGTATGAGAATCCAATTCTGTATGGAAGAGTAAAAAGGGACAAGAGACTAAAGGTATAAAAGAATAAAATCTAAAAGCAATTTAATAATATTGGTACATCAAACTATTATAATAATGGTTTTCCAAGATCTTTATCTCTACCATTTGATGGAAAATTAATAGTAATTTTCTCCCACATTAGTACCAAGCTACAGGAAAACTGTATTTGAGATGGTTCCATTAGATTTCCTAAATCTTTAATGGAAAGAAACAATCAACATAGCTGTAACAGAAAATTTCCCACCTATGAAAATTGTATGATCTCAACACAAGCAACAATAGTTTTAAGTTTTATGTCCCTTGAAGCAATTTAAGAATGTGACCTGTATTTAACTTCCTGAAGTGTTTTATGTGTAATTCTATTGATGGGAAAAAGAATATGTAGGGCAACTATCCTGGAAAGTGGGCAGCTCACTGGGAATATATTGCTAATGTACAGTTGTAGCCCTGGTGACCCCAGGTCACCCAGCTTATTCTGAAGGGAAACCACACTGCCCTGAGCTAATGGTCCCACCCAGTGGCTGGCATGAGAATCAACATAATTCCTCATGGTTTCTGCATGACTTGTCTTTCTTCTTTCTGAGACTGATACATATGCCTTGTCTTTTTTTTTTTTTTTGTATTCCATTTTACTTCCTATAATTTACATTCATCCTAAAATGACTTATAGAATCATCTAACACAAGATAATAACAATCTTGTAGTCCAGTTATGGTTTGAATATGAAATGTCCCCCACAGAATCACGTTTAATAATTTGGCTCTGAGTTGATGGCACTGACATAGGAAGTTACAGAACTTTCGGAGTGGAGGGGGAGGGATGAGCCTTGAAAGATATGCCCCTCCTAGTTCTAGTCTAGCCCTTTGCTTTTTAATCTGTCAAAACTTGAGAAACTGCTATTTCAAGTTCCCACCACTAAAGACAGAGCCACCCCCACCATGGCTTCCTCACCACAATTGAATGTGTCCCCTGAGATCACGAACCACAATAAACCTGTCTTCCCCTGAGTTTTTGTCACAGTAACCAATACACATACCTTCCCATTCAAACTAAGTAGTTCTTGTTTATCCAGTAATCTCTGCCTGCTGATTTTTATGAACTTTGTCACTATTTAGCTTGTCTATGTTCCTCTGAAAGTGTGGTGGCAATGTTGAGGCAATACTTCAAGTACAGGTGGACCACAGAAAAATAGATTAGGATTAACACTTTCCCCAGATTATGCACACACACACATACACACACACACACACACACACACACACCATGCACACACACACCTCTACTGATGAAGTCTAAGGAGACATTTACTTTTGTTGGCAGCCATGCCACTCAGTTGACACCTGCATAACATAAGCTGCTAATCTTCTTGTACATCACATATACTAAGGACCCAGTGGTATGTCCTTTGAAAGAATTCAGAAGTTTACTTTCTAATGTCCAAGTTATCATTTATGCCCTTATTTTTCATCCAACCAACTCTGCTAACCTTCAAGTACCAATGAGAAAAATAATGTCATAAAATATCTTGACTTTTCATATTCTTTTACTATTCAATTAGTGTGTTCACAATAATAATCTTTCTGGGTTCTTTTTGCTGCCTTTTAACTAAAATAAATTGTCATAAAGCTAACTGCATCTTAGAAGCTCCTATCTTTCGGAAATAAATCTCGGGTTTCAAACAAGAAACTCCAAGTGATCTTGGAAGTCTGTCTTATTTTGAATTAATGGTTTACTCTTTCTTACAGGCTCAAGTTCACTGGGCATCTTTATTTTAAGTAACATTTGTGTTATGATTAGAGCTACAATGTTATCTCAGTCTTAACTCTGTTTTATTGTCTTTACTTTCCATCCAGAACTATTTAATTTTAGGTTCATCCAACAGCTGTGTTCATATAACCATAAACTATTCATAGATAAGCACAGTACTACAAATGGTATTTCAGGATTCCCTTTCTGGCCTCGAGATAACAGGCTGTATAACCATCGAAAGCCTACAGAGACACCACTAAGTTGTAGGATTCATATGTCCTTATATCTCTGCAAATATCTACTTCTCTGTATTCCGTTGCCAGCACCTTAATACAGGTTGACATGGTCATCATCATCAGCTCTCAGAATTTAGCAGCACGAGGCAGCTGCCCTGCCTCTACCACAGCCCTCTCCATGTGCTCTCCAACTACAGCCAGTGATCTTTCCAAATACATCTGATTTTATTAGTCTCTTAAAATATTTCAGAGCCTGGTCGCTACATAAGGAGATGTATCTTATAAGGGAATTAGTTTTTAAAAGAAACTGATAAAACATAAATTATAGAGCTGGAGAGATGGCTTAGATGTTAAGGCACTTGCTTGTGACTCCCAAGGACCCAGGTTCAATACCCCAGAACCCACATAGGCCAGATGCACAAAGTGGCACATGGGTCTGGAGTTCATTTGCAGTGGCTAGAGGCCCTGGCACACCTATTCTCTCTCTCTCTCATACATAACATATAGGAAAATATTTTTATATAAATTATGCATGATCAAAACTGTCCCAGAATAGTTCTTAAATATCCACAGAATGTGTGTGTGTGTGTGTGTGTGTGTGTATCTCCACATAAAAATATGGGTGGGCATCCCTAATCCCTTGCCTCACACCCTACATTTCCCAAGGGTTCTCATTGCCATATACGTTCTCTTCCCACAAGAATTATGCTAAGTGACCCCCAGACTCTCAGCTGACTTCTTCCTGGATTGTTCTCCCTGATCCTGGGAGGGCAGGTGCATCTCATCCTGCCCTCATGCCTGCCTGAATACTCCAGCCTGGGGTGGACAGATGCCATTCATTTTCCCAAAGTCTAGACTACAGTGCTGAGAACCGGCCCCCAACTATCCCCATCTCCAAACTGCAAACCTTAAGAGCCCAGCCCAGGTCTTCGTGACACCAGCCTGCAGCACCACCCACCTCTTCCACCGAGAAAGCAGGCTGTTGGGATCTGCCACGTGAAGCAATAAGCCTCCATTCAACAGCATGCTGCAGGAGAAACCCACTTGCATGAGGCATCAAATTTTATTCTAACCACATTCTTCTGAGCTTTCAAGTTATTGCACAACAAAGTTAAAAAAGAAGAGCTATGAAAAGTCCATCCTTTGCCAAACTTTGGGCAAACTTCTACTTTCATGTTTGTGAGATAAGGGAGATGTCTTAATTTAATTGCCAAATTCAAGATATTTTGAATTTGGGGGCTATTAATAAATCATACTATCAGATACCAATCCAAAAGACAACTTACCTATAAACAGAGGCATATTGATTATTCCCATAGGAAAAAAAAAAAAGAGAGAGAGAGAGAGAGAGAGAGAAAGGGTGGACATCCAGAGCTTTAACCCACATCTTGAAATCTGTAATTTAAAATGTAAGGCAGAAAAAAAAAAGATTACAATAAAAAGCATTTGGTTGAAGTCTAGATATGATCCAATCCTGGAATTAAAAAAAAAAAAGACGTAGTAATGATTTCACAGATAATAACTTAAGCATTTAGGGTGGGAGAGAAAGAGGTACAGAGGAGAAAAGCAGATAATTTGTGTGATCTAAACTGGTCAAAATGTTGGATGGAAGGGGTGGCCACAGAGTGATTTATCTTAGCTGGACAAAAACATTTTCCCTCCGTGCCTTGAGGAGGGCATTGTGTTTAGCATCAGTTTAAAAAGGCATGCTCACCCTTTCAACATACACCGGCCCCTCTCACACAAAGGTAAGATAATGTGCTCTTAAGTAAGAAGTCAAGTGCCCGCTGCCTTTTGAAACTGCCTGACGAGAATTAACGGCCTTCGCCATCTTCTTTTAAACAACCTTGGCCGGTTTTCTATAAGCACCTCGTTTATCTTGAGGCCCTTTCATCTATTATCTGACTGTAAGCGTGTTCATAGCTCATCAGCTGAATTCACTTTGACAGAGAAGTCTTATGACGAGTAGCCAACAGCCTAATGTCAGGCCTGAGAATATCTCTGGAATTAAGGTGATGGGAAAAGGGTAACCTTCTGCGACTCCTAACAGCATTGGCTGAACAACAAAAATAGAGCCTTAAATCATCCTCCCTTCGGGAAAGTGGGTCCTCTTTGCTAATATTAGAGCACATTGCAGCTGACTTGGTGCTTAGATCAAAAACACCACTTAAGGCCACCTCTGCATTCATTCTTGGATGTGGTCATTGATGTGGGCCATGAAATTTCCAGTTGCGTAGATGAAAGTTACCATCCAAATGGGTCTTACGTGACCTCCGACAAGTCCATTTGCAGATATTTTTGACACTGTCAAGGAAAAAAAAATAAAGATTACTATCCACTACCTTTATAGTTTGGCCACCTGGGTCCCAGAGGTTTCTAATTGTTACTTCTCTTCTTCCTGAAGTTCTGGGAATGGGTTTTGTGAGGAAAACAAAAATACCTGTGCTGCAAACATAAAATTCTTCTTTTAAAATAGCTCCAGACCAACTTACCACCATTTAAAAGGATGTGATTCTTGAACAAAAGAATCCTGTAGCAATAGCCTGTAAGAGAGGTGGCTTAGCTATTAAGGTCCTTGTCTGTGAAGCCTAAGGACTCATGTTTGACTCTCCATGTTCCACATAAGCCAGGCGCACAAGGTGCCACAAGCATGAAGGTCACACATGCACATAAGATGGCACAACTGTCTGGAGTTCAATTTCAGTGGCTGGAGGCTCTGGCATACTAATTCTCTCCTTCCTTCTCTTTCGCTCATTAAAAAAAATTAAAAATATTTTTTAAAAAGAAAGAAATAAGCCAGGCGTGGTGGTGCATGCCTTTAATCCCAGCACTTGGGAGGCAGAGGTAAGAGGATTGCCATGAGTTTGAGGCTACCCTGAGACTATAGAGTGAATTCCAGGTCAGCCTGGGCTACAGTGAGACCCAACCTCGAAAAAACAAAAAAAAGAAAAAGAAAGAATAACTTGTAAGAATTATATTTCAAAACAAATGTAAGGCTGACTGTACACATCCATAAATATTTTGAGAAGCCTTACCACCCACCCATGGTATTTAAGCTCCCTGTGGCCAGGACAGGAGTTCTTGTGCATAGGTAAGGGCATGTTAATTTCAAATCCCTCACTCCCCTACAGTATGGCCTGCCAATGTCTACCTGTTGACAAGCAAACCAATTCATTTGAAGATATTTAACATTACTAATTACCTGGTGATTATTTAAACTCTGAAAAGCAGAACTTCTCTGAAGGTAAGCTATACTACAAATAATGACTTTCAGTTGCTCGACACTGGTTCAATCCAGAGAAAGTAGTTTCATTAAAATAGAAGAAAGCAGTATAGACATATCCCAACTAATAATAGTTGGGGGAGTTGGAGAGATGGCTCAGCAGTTAAGGTGCTTGCCAACAAAGCCAAAGAACCCAGATTCAATTCCCCAGTACCCACATGAAGCCAGGGGCACAAAATGGCACATGTGTTTGGAGTTCCTTTGCAGTGTCTAGAGGCCCTGATGTGCCCATTCTCTCCCTCTCTATCTATCTACCTCTTTCTCTCTCAAATAAATAAACAAAATTTCCCAAAAAAAAAAAAAAATAGCTGGGGGCTTAGAAGTTAAGGTGCTTTCCAGCAAAGCCTAAGGACCCAGGTTCAACTCTCCAGGTCCAACGTAAGTCAGATGCACAAGGGGTGTATGTGTCTGGAGTTCATTTGCAGTGGTTGGAGGCCCTGGTGCACATGTTCTCTCTCTCTCTCTCTCTCCCCCCCCCCATCTCTCTCTGTCTCTAATAAATAAATAAAAATAAAAACTTTAAAAAAAAACCAGTAGTTGGTATCTTATGGGTAAATTTGTTTCTAGCTCCAAAGTCCTTTTGCCAGAGCTATATCCAGTGATATATGAACTTGAATTAAGCAAGGATCTATATATTATAGGCTCCCTATATTTACTGTGTTTCCACTTTCACCATTTTGTAAGTCACTGGAAAAATATTGCACTCAAATTTCCAGAGACAGACTCAACAAATATAAAATTAAACAAATGTTTAACTGTAATTCCTTTATTCCTGAGACATGGGTAAGGAGATGAGTGTGCAGACTGGGTGATTATCTTATGTAGCAGATGGTTCACCAAGAAGCATTTGTTAGGCTCAAGAGATGGTTAAGTGGTCATTTGCCTGTGATGCCTAAGGTCCTAGGTTCAATTCCCCAGTACTCCTGAAAACCAGATGTACAACGTGGCACATGCATCTGGAGTTTGTTTACAGTTTCTGGAGGCTCTTTCCCTCTCTCTGTCTCTCTCTCTCTCTCTCTCTTTCTCTCTCTTTTACATACTGCCTTTCTCTCTCTCTCAAATAAATAAAATATTTTTTAAAAGAAGCATTTGTTTCTCAATGTCTTTCAGGAGAAGATTTTCTTACTTATATTAGTGAAAAGCAAAAAATTCTATACAGGTATTCATAACAGTAATAATGATTGAGATGTGCCCAAAATGAAAGCAAATAGCTCTTTGGAATATTGTGATTATCAAGTTGGAAATTTGAGGATGTTATACTTTGACCTCTGAAACAAAAGACAAACATGTCAGACTCTTTCATATAATTTAAAAATAAAAACAGTTGCAGGCCTCCATTCTCTCACCCCACCCTCACCCCAACACACAAATATGGAAATTTCCTAAAACTCCAAAAGGTCCTGAAGTACCTACTGCTGTGGGTGAACTCTTCCTTCTATTCCCATACCCCTGGCAGGCCTACAGTTGCTTCTACACCTGATTAATCCCAAAACTCCAACCAGCTACCATAGCTTTACACTTGAGTAACTGACACAAACAAAGGGCATCTAGAAGCAAATTCATTCATACATACATCTCCTCTTGCTTCCTCTCCTCTACGTCTTCTCCCTCAAAAACACCCATGCCATGTCTCCCTCACCTGGCCAGTGGTTTAGGGATTGTGTTAGGCTCCACCCTCCCCTTCTTTCTTTGCATTTGTCATTTCACAAGTCCTGTGCACAATTCATGAAAATCTCTCTCCAACCCAAACTTCTTCCTCATTCCCATGTCTACCATCCTAAGAGATGCTACATGTGTATTACAACTGTATTTACTGGACAACCTCTTTCATAACATATGTTCCAGACCAGAATACCTATCCTTCGGCAAATTACATGGGAAGAAAAAAACTTAGCCACACACCTGTTATTCTATCAAAAGTCTTGTCTGGCTTCAAGTCCCTTATCTCATCAGATCTCACATCATTGTATACTCATAAATGCATGAAAACCCTTCCCAGGTCAAACTTTTTCATATAAAATGAATTACCTCCCCATAACTGCTACTCATTTGTTCTGCATCAAGAGGAAAATTTAATTCTTTCTTCTACCAGACAGTCCTCTGAGTATTTAAAAGCAGTGCTCCAGCATCTGCTTAATATTCTTCCTTCCATCTAATTGGTTCCACCTCTCTTTGGATGCCTTCTTTTCTCAGACCTGTTGTCATCTTTGCAGACCCACAGTCACAGCACCCCCCCAAAAACAAATGTACAACCCTCTTGAATTGACCACTGTAATTTCACTTTTTCCCACTTTCAGATCTCTCTGTGCCTATCCACCCCCCCCACACAGATAAACTGGTAATAATATGCACCTGAGAATTTAAGCTAATGCAAGACTTCATTTTTACCTCATAGTGTGTCATATAATTTACAACTAATAAATATGTGGTAATTAGCCAACTTGAATTAGTTGTGAATGGTTGTGCTTAAGTAGTTTAAACTTGGAGCAAAACAAAATCTATGCTCTTTGACTACAACAAGTAGAAAATCAAGAGAGTTCACTTTACAAAAGCAGCATACCTTTCACTCTCAGATTTAAAAAAATGCATAAATACACACACATACATACACACACACACACAAAAAAAAAAAAAAAAAAAAAAAAAAAACTAGCTACTGTCAGGAAAGAACCAAGAGTCTTTAAACATACTTGCCAGGAAACAATCACTCCATTTTCAACCCCCACCCTCAAGCCAGTGACCTCCCTTGATCTCTGAGATGACAGTTTGCCAAGTTCTATGAAGATGGCATTCACAAATGACCCCATTAGATTTCCTAAAGACCTTAATTGCCCAATTCCTTTCACCCAGGTTTCTGAAGTTCAAGGAATGCCATCCTTCAGTTACTCTCTTGTATAGGTTCTAGCTATTGTTGCCTTAATCCTTTCTGAATCCCTGAGAATGCAAAGAACTGAAGCCGACTTTGATTCTCCTACTGAATTACAAGATAGTTTACATACTTCTGTCACATAGTCATTCTCCTGTGTTTACCACTCAGCAATGACATTCACTTTCATGTCTAAACATAGAAGAGAAGCTCCTTTGCAATAAGTGTAATCTTAGAGATTCTAAAGCTGGTCGCCTTCAAAGGACCATACAAAATACCTTTAAAAAAAAATCAATCACTTCCTGCTGTTCTAACTCCATCATTCAGTCTTATCTAGATGAACACCACAGGGCGAAGGACCACTATCCACTCCACATCTACAGTGGAAAAAATATATATATATCTGGGATTTTCTTGCAAATCAAACCAACATGTTTAAGTACCTAGTTTTTGTCTGACACTATATTGAAGTAAGCCCATAGAAAACAGTTCAGTCATTTAAGCTTTTCTTTAATGGTTTGTATGATCCTGAAAGAAAAATTGTGCCTCCAATAGGTAGTAGACTTACTTACCTGAAACAAGTGAATGGATTGGGTGGATGGGAAGAGAAAGAAGACTAAAGTAAGTAAAAACAGATTAATTAGGTAACCGCAAAGTGGGGGGAGAGTCCTCTTACATTTAATTAAATCATACCAGAATCATAATGCTTCAATTTCCTTGTTTAAAATTCTTAGTAGCATTATATTGAAACCTTTTGAATTAATTTTTTGACTCCATAAGACTTTTCACTGTGCCTAATGGGCCATCTGCAGGTGCTAATGTTTCCTTTACTTCCTGTGCAGTTTGTTTTCAGTAGCGAGTGTGGGGAGGAACAGAGGGTTATTTTATGACATCATTCCACCTCACCACCTCCCAGATGCACATGCACATGTGCACACACACACACACATATGTGCATGACCTCACATACACAATCCCTTCATCCACCTACTGGGAGGATGAGGGGTAAGCTCTACTCCTTCATAAAGAAACCAGGATAAATAAGGAAAGTTTTACCTAGACCTAGAGAGCAGACTCAGAGGAAAATAATCACTCTATAGACACACTAAGATTTTCAAATGCTTCTATGAGATTGTGACTCATTAGATATGGTAAATGTGCAGCTGAATTATTCAAGTCGTCTGTGAAGTAGATTAATAATTTTGCCAATCAAAACAGTGATTGAGGGCTGAGGTTGTGGCTTGGCAGTCCAGCACTTGCCTAGCATACAAAAGACCTTGGAAGACCTCGGGTTGTAACTGCAGCCCCACCAAAAGCTAAACAAAACAAAAACCATGGATGGTGATTGAAACCATAGTCTATCACTTGAAGAGAAATTGAGCTAATAGCTCTCCAAGAGCATGTTAACTTTGGATTTTTTGTATCTATAAGACTTGTTCTGGAATGGAGAGGGTAAAACTATTAAAATTAAATAGTAACTGTTGAGGAGCAGACAATACTACTTCATGATTAATAGGGCACAATTCAGTTTCAGGTTGAGCAAAATAAAGGACAGCAAGCCCAGCTGAATTTGAACTTCACATTAAGCCATGAATAATTTTTTAGCTTAATTATGCCATACGCTATCTGGTCAGCCTACCTGGAGGACATGAACTAGCTTTTCTACATTAGTGTTTTATTCTAATTAAAATGGCCAGAATTATATTATAGCAAGCTAATAGTTTATCTAGGACTTCTACTCTATCAGTATAGTAGTATTGAAAAAAAAAAGTTAGTCCTAATTCAGATGTAAGTGCACACATCTTTAAACCCAGCACCTGGGGGCAGGGGTGGAGGGTCACTGCGAAATGGAGGCCAGCGTGGAGCTACAAAGTGAGTTACAGGTCAGCCTGGACTACAGTGATACCGTACCTCAATGTGTCATCAATGAGAAAACAAATAAAATAAATTTAACATGAAAAAAATAAAACAGCTAATGGGCTGAAGAGACTGCTTAATGGTTAAAGGCACTTGTCTGCAAAACCAAAGGACCCAGGTTCAATTCCCCAGGACCCACGTAAAAGATTCATTTGCAGTAGCCAGGGACCCTGGCACAACCATGCTTGCTTTTTCCCTCTCCCTCTCCCTCTCTCTTTCTCTTTCTGTGTCTTTCTCTCTCAAATAAATAAATAAATACATTTTTTAAAGCAGCTATTGTATATTTGCCTCTGTAAAGACTGCTTTGAGGCCTGCTTTGTGATCTTGGGCTCAATGGGGGTGGGTTGGAGAGCCACCACCCAGCTGGCTGCACAGAGATCACAGATCAAAGGCACAAGGTGCTGCACTGAATGGAAGTCCCATTGGAATTTGGCACTTCCAAAGTGATCTGCTGCTTTGCAAACATTGTGATGTGTCCTCGTGCTTGTAAGAGATGCTTGGTGAAGAACAAGAAAATCTCCATTCAGTCTAGCTGATATTCCCAAATTAACTAGATGCCAAAAGTAAGGGACTACTAATATTTATAAGCATTGCTATCAGATTCCCTCAGACAATACTACATGGTCAGCAAGAAACTTCCCCAAGCTGTTCTCCTTTCTTTCCCCCATAAAGTCTAACTTCCTAGGCAGCTGATTGCCAGTTGAGCAAATTAAAGGACAACGTGCCCAGTCGAATTTGAACTTCATATTAAACAATGACTAATTTCTTTTTAGCCAAACTATGTCCCATGCAATATTTAAAGCACAGTCACGCTAAGAAATTACTTGTTATTCACCCCAAACCACTAATTTAACTGTGAATTCTGTATTGTGTGATTCGTGTGTGGCCACCCCCTGGCTCACCCTTGGCTAAGAATGAATGTTAAGAGCTCTGGTGAGGGAGTGGGCAAGGTCAAAGTTCATCACCATCTTCTGTGTTGAACTCCAACTCAATGCTCCAACCAGACAGCCAGACACAGGTGGAGAAGATGCATACAGCAAGGACCCGAGTTGTAAGACGCAGCCTCTGTCATCTCCCTTACAGCCATACCACCCCCTACATGGCTTAGGGCTCTTTGTGGGTATTCCTTCTTTGTGGTGCTGCTGGGTGTTGGCCTCCTGACTGTACAGTCTGCATTGCATTGCCTTACAGGATGTGGCGATGGGGTTTGATACACTTTTTTTTTTTTTTTTTTTTTTTTTTTTTTGCCATGTAGCCCAGACTGGCTTCATGATCTAAAACTCACTACATAGCTGAGGAAGACCTTGAACTCCTGATCCTCCTGCCTCTACTTCCCAAGTACTGGGTTATAGGCATGTGCTGCCATTGCCGGCTGTTTTCATTTATTTATTTTCTATGGAGTTAGAATTCTGGTTCATTTTTCCCTCATCACCTTGTCTTTATTTTTCTGATACCTCCCCCACTTTCCAGGATCAGCTAGACCAGCCTCATTTCTGGGTCCCTGTGTCTTGATGGCTGTCAGCTTGTCAGGATTTATAATCACCATGGAAACAAATTTTCCAGAAAGTCTGTGAGGGACTTTGCTAGATTAAATTAACTGGGGCCCTGCACGGAGTGAAAAGGGGAAAGAGAACCTAACAGCTGCATTTATCACTCTATTTCCTGGTTTTAGACACAATGTGAGCATCTCTGTGTCATGTCCCCACTGCCTTGTCTTCTCATGTAACCTCCAACTGTAAGCCATGATAAACCCTTCCTGAAGTTGCTTCCTCTCAGCTCTTTGGTCACAGCAATGAGAAAGAGACTAACACGCTGTGTTACGTGACCAACTCAAATCCCTTAGTGACAACTGGGACTAGACTGTGATAGACCTGGGGGAGGCCATGGGCGTAGCTTTCTTTCTTTACAATCCCTAGTCCTGCTCAGACCTGATGGCGAAACCGGGTTCCATTCTCATCCTCTTCCTGAATTCTGATCCACTTCTGCCTAACACTCTTGGTCTTCTCCAAAGGCCTACGCTTCGGATGCAATTTCCCATCTGAAACGCGAGCCCTAAAGCCCTCCCTGCCTTCCCTGGTAACTGCCAGACCTAGGAGCATTTTTCCCATTGTTATGGTTTGACTTTGCAAAGGCCCCCACGGCTTACGTTTTGAATACTGGTCCTAAGCTTGTGGTGATATTTGGAAGGTTACAAAGCCTTTAGGAGTTGGAATCTGTCTGGCAGAATTAGGTCACTGAGGGTGGACCTTGGAAAGTTACATCTATGCCTGGTTCTGTGTGGTCTAGCTCTCTGCTTCCTGTTTGTAACCATGTGAACAAGCTGTTGTCTCATGCTCTCACTGTTGTGAACAGAGCTGCTACACCTCATCTTCCTTGCCAAGATTGTCTGAAATTTTCTGAAACCATGAGATAAAATAAATCCTTCCTCCCTTAGGTTACTTCTATTAGGTATTTTGTCACAGAGACAAGTAACTACCCTTACCATCTGACATAAGATTGTCCTGTGAGCACGGCAGAACAGGACCTCTGGAGTAACACTCCTGTCTGTATGGAGGGCTGCTTGTCCTGATGGATAGCTGGTGTACAGTGGATGGAGAAGTAGCATGTATATGACAAATGAGGTCCAGTTCAGACTGGACAGACAAGGAAGTTTGAGTTCTTTGCTGTAAATCATTCATAGGCCTGCCACCCCCCCCCCAAAAAAAAATTGATGAAATGTGGGAAGACAGAAAGGAAGGGAGTGAGGGATGAAGGGAGAAGGAACAAAGGAAGGAATTAGTCAAATCCGGACACTGCTATTTCCTGGGATGAGTTACTAGACTAAGCCTCTATTAATCTATAAATAAAACAACATAAAATGCCATAGAGTTATTGTGAGGATTATATGAATTAACATATGCTAGATCCAGGTCATAAAACTCACTAAGTATGAGACCCATCTCCCTCCTTCTCTTCCGTCTTCTTCCTGAAATACAGCAGAGATGATTATGACACTCAAGAGCAGAGTCTCTCTTCATTAGCCTCTACCCCATCCCTCTTTGCAATATTTCCCCTTCTCTGCCCCAGCCAGTCTAATTTTTGTGGTGTCATTCCCTTTGCCTCTGTGAGGCTGTCTAAATTTTATAACAATTCAATCAAGTTCAATTAATGGAATTTTCAAGGGGCCTGGAAAAATCAACGCTATATTAAATTATGAATGCAAAAAATTAGAGTAAAACAAACCTCATGCCTCAGAGCAAAAGTATATGCTTTTAGAGTGTAAGGAAGCCATTTGTCCTTGGCCACAGCCCAATTCTCCTTGTAAGCAGCCAGATCCAGCCTTAGCCAACCATGTAGATTCATTATGGAAATATGGTCACCTTCTTCTTCCATATTGGAACAGTATTGGTTACCACCAGTGGGGGAGGGAAGGTAAATACTCAACCAGACAAACCTCAGAGGACTGAGTCTGCTTGAAGGCATGGGCAAGAGTTGTAATTGCAGTCATCTTGGCCACTGGGCATACCTTAATTAGCACACCAGCTCCAGAGGTCCTGAGGAAACCATCCTATCATCACACCATTATTAATGTACATCTTATTAAAAGGGATCTGCTAAGCTACTAGAGGGACATGATTCTCAGGCCTTTGTCACTATAAAATTCCTTCCATCCTATGAATTGAATGAATCAGCAGGTTATCATACCTGGCAGGACCCAGATATATCCAAGGCATAAAAACTGTGATTCCCTCCTACTGACTTGTGTCATAGAACTTTAAGTAAGTGTTTCTAGCTTGTAACCCCACATTCCTTCAGTTTGCTTAACTAGTTTCAGCAATACCACCAGGCATTTATATTTATAAGAAAGTATGTCTTAATGTTGATAATTTTTCCCTTAATTCTTGGTTTCCTAATGTGTTGCTTACCCAGGAAGCCATATTCCTTCCTGTAATTTCCAAGGGAAAAAAAATTAGGAGCATTACGATGATAATCTCCATGACATTATAGTGAGTGAGAACGTCCCTTTTATTTTTCTGCTGAGTGCTGACTGGCCTTATAAACTCCTAAAATGATAACTGTCATTTCCTTTCTAAGTTGAAAAGAAAGCAGTGAGAACTCAGCCTCCTCTAAATCATTCATCTTATACCAGTGATTTTTGGGCTCTTTGAAGGATAAATGACCTCTGCTCTCTCTTGAATGATGTCTGTAAAACGATGGAAACATCCAATTGCCTAATTGCTCTTTATAGCTTTTCCAGCCACTATGAGCCTTTTTATGAGCCTCCTCCATCTCCTCCGTATCCTTGGTAAGCACTCCATCTGTAGTTTTCTTTGTTCCTCCCTCCTTCGTTCTTTCCTGAGCCTCCTGCAAGGGCCTGTCTCCTTCTTTTCTATCTTCCTCTGGCAAGGTTCAGTTTGGGGCTGTGGGCTTTTTTTCTTCTCCAGGGCACTCCTGGAAGCTGCTCAGATGGCTTTAATTACCCCCTGAATGCAGATGACTCCCAAATCTCCAGCTCCAGCCTTGACCTCTCACCCTCTTTTCTGTCCCATATTTCTTGCTGTCTGCAGAATATCTCTACTTGGGTGTCCCACCACCTCCTAAAACTAAACATGTCAGAGGCTGGGCTCATTATCTCTCCATATCCCCCTTCGTGGTCTCCCTGTTTCTTCCATCAATAGCACCCTTGCCTGAGGCTCCAATCCCTGGAGTCTCCAGATGGGATCCCCCCTCCCCTCCCAGCAGCCCATCACCTCCAGATTCCAGATACCATACCCACTCAGCTCAGCTGAAGACTACAACAACATTGCCTTCTCAATTGATTTCACTTCAGGATTGTTGTTTTAAAACTCTACTTTCCTATTCATTCAGCTGTTGACACATTTTTAAGATGGCTGGAACATTCCATTCCTTAGGACTCTTGACATCCTGGAGCTCTCTGAATTGACAAGCAAATCACTTATGTACTTCCCTGTGATTCATGTCTCTAAATTATATAAGATGTGTGACTGTATGTCTGTAAGCCTTTTTATTTGCTAACATAATTAATACTTGTAGTTGCCAATTAAATAGTAAACTAATTAGTAATTAGACTGAGGGGTTGGTAAAATGGAAGTTTTGAGTGATTGCTTCTGTTCTTAATTCCTATTCTCTATCCCCAAAGCCACCACCACCCTATCCCTGGGGCTTGGTTATGTGTCATTCTCTGTAGCCTCCTATCTCTTCCCCACCAGAAGATCATAATTATACTGCCATGATGGAGACTTCTGTGTAACTCACTAGACATTCTACTAAGAAACACATTGACATCGTCTTATTTACTCCTCACAGCCAATCCCAGAAATAAGTACACAGATTGGCATAGTTTATGTGACAAACAATAGCTCAAGCTAACATTACAAATAAAGAATATTCATTGCTCCTATCACTGAAAACTCCAATGGTATCTGGGCTTGAGGCACAGCTTGATCAGTGTTCTCAGTCATTCTTTTTAGCATTCTCTCAGCTTTATTTTCCTCTAAGTGTTAGACATGTCATCAAGCTGATCCCCTCAAAGTAAAAATGAAAAGTGCTGCCAGCAATAAGCAGACCTCTGTGCTTCTTCACGCATAGTCAATGGAATGGATGCCACCCCAGAGCATATGAACAAACATGACTCTTTCTCCAGAGCCTGCCACGGGGTGAGTAACCTGCACACCCCTGACACCATCGTGGAGGCAAAGGCAAAAGTGCAATGTGTGACTAAAGCAAATCAGGGTTGCTTCTGAAGCCGGGGGTCAGTTTCTCCCAAAGCCCGGAGGCACAGTGGGATAGAGGGAAATGATCGTAATATCCTTGTCTCCATTGTCTCCCTGAAAGAAGGACCATCGAGTGACAAGTGACAAAACTAGATCCAGATTTGGACTTCTGTCTGACCTCAGGCTTTACTCTTAAACAGCAATGATTTCTCTGCTTAAAAAAAAAAAAAAAAAGACAAAGAAAGAAAGAAAGAAAGATAAAGGAAGGAAAAAAGAAAACAAAAAACCAAAAAAAGTATAGATTCAGAATACAAATATCTTTTGTCTTTTACAACTTGAGAAAGTCTTCATTTGCCCCAATTATTTATTTATTTATTTATTCCTTTTTCCATCCATCCATCCATTCATTTTTGTACCTAACACTTGAACTATATTAACTCTGGTTGTCCTGCTTATACTCATAATTTTTTTTCTTTCAAGGTGAAAATGTCCCATTCATACTTAATCAAACATTTTCTCCCTGGAATAACTATGCTTATTCACATATTATTGGAAAAATTTTAAGACTTGGACATTGTCATTACAGTATATGGGGACACTGTTCCTTTAGCAGGTTATTGGCATAGAGAGAAGTCTGCCAGTCACAACACTCTACTGTAGCTCTGAATGGTGTGTGCCTTGCATATATATAGTAATAGCTTTTGCTCACTTATAAGTTCCTTCAAAGAACTACTCAGGACATAACAAGTGAATATAAGGGTGAGGAGCTAGAAAAGATCACCTTTCAGGAATCCTGTCTCTATGCCCTTTTCTCTTAGATATTGTTATTCAGCCTCAATATGGTAGAAAGAAAGAAGAAGAGAAAAGAGAAGGAAAGGAAAAAATGAACAAACTATAGACAGAAGTGGGGCAAATACACTTTTTAAAATTTTTATTTTATTATTTACTAGAGAGAGAGTTAGATAGAAAAAGAGGGAATGGGTACACCAGAGTCTCCAGCCACTGCAAACGAACTCCAGATGCATGTGCCACAATGTGCATCTGGCTCACGTGTGTACTAGGGAAGCAAACCCAAGTCCTTAGGCTTCACAGGCAAGCACCTTAACTGCAGAGCCATATCTCCAGCCCTGTTTGTTTTAATTTTAATTAAATGAATGATGCAGATAGAGAGAAAGAGAGAGAATGGGCACACCAGGGCCTGTACTCATTGCAAATGAACTCCGAATGCATGTGCCACCTTGTGCAACTGGCTTATTTGCAAACTGGGGAATTGAACCTGGGTCCTCGGGCTTTGCAGGCAAAGCACTGTAACCACTAAGCCATCTCTTCAGCCCAGAAAATATGTTTTTTTTAATCCACTAAATTATTTAACTTCTATAAGGTTTAGTTTGTTCCTAGAAAATAAGGCTACTTCATAATAAGCTGAATAAAGTAGCTCATTAATTTGACAAATAATGACATAGGGAGCTTACATTTCAACAGTCAGTATTCTTAGTACTTTACAAACACCAACATCTCACAACCCTAAGAAGATGCTATCATCTCTATTTTATAAATGAAGAAACTGAGTCATAGATAAATGCCGAGTCACAGCAGTACTAAGTGGCAGAGCCAGGATTCCACTATCAGTTGTCTGGGTCCTGAGCCTATGTCCTTAACTACTAAACCATCTTGAGCTGTTGAGAGTACTGGACAAGACACCTTCTGTGAAAGTTTGTGGGTTTCTAACAGGTGTTCCACATACACCAGAGCTTCCTCCATGTCTAACCCTGAAGAAGGAACTTCTATTTGTCAAAATACAAAGGATCCAATTTGTAACTAATATGGAAGAGTTTTATTAATTTGTTATATATTTAAGCATCTTGAAATGCACATGATATTATGTCCTAGGAAAACAACTTAAAGCATCAGTGAGCAGGTCAAAAGATATGTCAGGGTTAGAGAAGATTTCTCATTCCAATGACCCTGGAAACCCACATGGTTGCTCCTTAAAGATCAGCAGGGCCTATGTCTTCAGCAATTTCTTTCTAGTTCTACTTCTGGTCACCTGAGAGGAGTCTGCTTTTCTGTCACCTTGAAGAAAAGCATAAACATGTGACTTGTTTTGGCCTCTGACATGTGAAAGAATGAGTTGTGTGGCTTCCGGACAGAACCTTTAAGAACCAGCGTATGTATATATGCACAACAGAATTTTATTCAGCCATAAAAAAATGAAATTTCTGAGATGATGGATGGAACTAGAAAGTAATACACTAAGCAAAGTAACCCAAGCTCAGAAAGATGAATACCCCATGTTTTCTCACATGCAGATCCTAGCTTCTAATTGTTAAATACGTGTATCTAGGTGGGAGTAAATGTGAGGAGAAGTATGAAAGCTAGAAAGGAACTCATGAAATGGGGGGAAAAGAGGCCTTAAAGGAGAGGTGCAGAGAGAATAATAGAACAAGTGAGATATGAAAAGAGGCAATAAGGGGGTGGTAGAGGAGTCAGTGAGGAAAAGGCAAACAGAGAGATCAGGAGAAGGAGAGGTATACCCAAAGTGTGTACGAAAATGCCATAAAGGGCCTGGCATGGTGGCACACGCCTCTGATCCCAGCACTCAGGAGGCAGAGGTAGGAGGATCACCATGAGTTCAAGGCCACCCTGAGACTACATAGTGAATTCCAGGTCAGCCTGGGCTAGAGTGAGACCCTACCTCAAAAAAGGGAAAGAGAGAAAGCTATAAGCTAACCTATTATATTATAAGCTAATGTTTTGTTGTTGTTGTAGTTTTTTGTTTTATTTTTTCTTTTGGTTTGGTTTTGGTTTTTCAAGGTAACGTCTTGCTCTAGCCCAGGCTGACTTGGAATTCACTCTGTAGTCTCAGGATGACATCAAACTACAGCATCCCAAGTGCTAGGATTAAAGGCGTGAACCATCCATGCCCAGAAATAACTTTTGGATTTAAGAAAAAGAAGCAATATATCATGTTCTCTTCCTTTTTACTGAGAAGTCATTTATATTGACAGGTAGAAGAGAGTTGTTAGCCTGCAACCTGAGTGATAATGACATAGAGCAAAGTCCTTACTTAACAGCAAACCCATGATGTGCATGCAAAATAAAGGAGACATCAACCTGTGTAGCTCTATGCCATGAAGATCTGAGGGATATCTATTATAGCAACATCCCCTAAGGTCTCCTGACGGATAGGTTCACTAGAGGCCAGAAGAAAGGTGCCATGTTACTCTGTGTCTCCCAAATGTTTCCCTATCCTATCCAACAGAACAGGCTAGAAATGCTACCTGCTTCCAGTTAAGAAGTGCTTCTCCACCTGAAACCCCCCCTGACTTGTCTAGTCAGGTCCTACTCCTGTTTTCCCAGGCAGAGTACCAACTTGGCTCCAAACTTTTATGCCCCCTTCTTGTAGACAGCCAGCATCTAGGAGGAAAAGCTCTTTTCTCCCATGATCCTCTCTCACTACTCTATGTCTATTATTTCTCTGGGCAAAATAACTTGAGAGTTATAAACCAGAGATCTCTGGTATTAATACCTTTGCCCTCCAGTGAACTGAGAACTGAAAACATGGCTGAAGTACCCCTCAGTGTCCAGCAGACACTGTAAGTGTAGAGGGTGAGGTTGTCAACTGAAGAAGTTGACATCTGAGGAAGTCATCTTTTGAACAAAGAAGAGCAGAGCATCCAAGCCATAAGCACATTATGCATGAACAAATGAGTATCATACTGCAGTGCCTATGAAATCCAGATTAGAACACACACAAACTTCTCAACTTCAAGGCCAGTTCTCTCCAGATCATAGGCCCTAAGGCCTAGCACAATACTTGGATCAGAATTAGAAATTCAATCAGTACTTGACAAATAAATTTTAATTGACAGTGCATGATATTCAAAGCCGCTGATAGATCTATTTTAAAGAACTAAGAAAGCCAAAATCACAACATTCAGTTTCACTTTCATCTGTTTGAGTTACAATATTTTACAGAGCCTGCTTAGCACCTAGCCTAATTATGGCTGTTACATGTGTGTCAAATGATCTTTGCAATGTGTTTTATTTGATGACCAGAGGCTTTGTAGTCTGTTGCACGTGTAAAGCGGCTATTTGTATAACTTGCTCATTTGTTTCTATCTTTAAATTTTTCAATGTGATGTTGTTCATTGACAATGCACTCAATTGACTCGACTGGAAGTGAACCTTGGTTATGTGAATAATAACAAAGTATCCGTCCATACTCCTGCCCACCAGGAGCTAAGCCAAACTCTGTCCTCACTGATAAGCCATTTTTCTAGTTCACACTTAATTTAGTCCCATTTTCCAGTGGCCTCCAGGATGTCTTCATGAGACTCCCTTTATCTGCACTCATTTCTTTTCCCAGATTTACAAGTTGTCTGTAGAATCATCATTCTCTTCTCTCTCTCTCTCTCTTCTTCTCTCTCTCTCTCTCACACACACACATTTCTCCACTTTCTGTCTCAAACCATCGAGTTCTGTTAGATTCTTCCCACTTAAAGTTTGTCAGGTATGCCTCCTCCCCATATTTTCACCATCTCCACATAGATAACACAGGCCTCAATACTTTTCTTGGATGATATAGAAACTCATGAGTTCTCCCACTGCCATTCCATCCAGGGCCGTTGGCATTTGTCAAAGTCCAGTAAATATACAGAAGGAGGGTCTATAGAGATGGCTCAGTCATGAAACCTAATGACTGGATTTCCATTCCTCAGTATCCATGAAAAAAGCCAGATGCACAAAGTGGCACATGTGTCTGGAATTCATTTACTATCTATCTATCTATCTATCTATCTATCTATCTATCTATCTATCTATCTATCTGCAGAGGTAGGAGGATTACTGAGAGTTGGAGGCCAACCTGAGACTACATAGTAATTTCCACATCAGCCTGGACTAGAACAAGACCCTATCTCAACGAGAGAGAGAGAGAGAAGGAATGTGCTATAAACAGTTTCTAGCTAAGTATTGAAGAACAGACAATTCACAGAAGGAACACTAACATATCACAAAAGTAAGTATATCCGTAAGGGCTCTGTAATAGAGAAGAGAGCAAAGGGATTACAACTTAAAAGTAATGCCTGCATGTAAGTGGATAACGTAGACCTTTGAGCTGGGGGGCTGCTCAGCTGTGGCTCTTTCAGGAGCTAAGGTGAGATCAGCTTCTTTGAATATTAGAAAGGCTTCTCATTGGCTCAATGGCTGTTCCAGAATCAAACATCACCAGCAGGTTATAGAAAGAAAGGAAGCTGGGTAATGTTCCTAGGAATAGGAACCCCTCAAGAAACAAGAAGAAGGTCTTCTATTCTCGGTTTAGTTTCCTTTAGTGGCCAAGCCTCATGGGAGCCAATTGGCCAACCTCAATCCTTTGTAGAGGCCTCATCTCAGTGTCGCTAATGAAATATCAAAGGATAGGCTTGCAGTTGAAAGATAAGAAATAACACATGGGGACACAATGATTGAAGGCCACTTCTTTTCATCACGACTCACATCTTCTTAATTTCTCCTGGCTCAGGTCCAGATGCCCAACCTGCTCCTTCCTCAGGCCTCCAACTTCATGACTCAACACCATAGATCTTCTTGAACCAATTTGTATTATGACTATTATACTCAATTATATCCTTTAAACCCAAAACACCCTCAACGTCTGCCAGTGCCACTTTCAGTGCCTTCATGCCAGCTGCTAAATAAGGTTACTCTCAAAGCCCCCTACCACAGACACACAACAACAGCCAAAGCTCTCTGTAGCTATTTCCAGAGAGTTATCAATTCATAAAGTTCAGACAAAGGCCCACTCTGGAGTCTTCTCTGCAGAACTGAGGGAAATGCGTTTCTTCTTTAGGAACAAACTCCTGAGAAGGCAGTAGACACTGTGGCAAAGGTGTGGAAAGATGCTAACTGGCAAATCTATGAAAGTGTGGAGCCGAACATAGTCCTTAGCAAGAGCCTAATGTCAAAACTTGGAGAGAGTCACACATGAAGATGGCCAGTAAGTATCTCTCTCGTCACCCACTGTGGAGCAAGGAAATGAGAAGTTACTTGTGTTCCTACAGCCTTGCTCTCAGAAGTTGCCTCGTGTGGAATTTGCATTTTTATTTGTTTTTTATTTTAAAAAGTTTATTCATTTTCAAGAAGAATGAGGAGAGAGAGAGAGAATGGATGCACTAGTGCCTCCAGCCACTGCAGCTGAACTCCAGATGCATGCACCACTTTGTGCACCTGGGTAGCAGAGAATCAAGCCTGGGTTGTTAGGCATTGCAGGTAAGTGCCTTAACCTCTGAGCAATCTCTCCAGCCCTCTATTTTTATTTCTTCACATGAAGGCAAGTCTTAAATTTTCTTCAAATTCAACTTTTATGCTCACGTATTCCTGTTACCATGTTTATCAAGAAAAGATGCCTTGCAATTTTTGGTTGTGTGAACCCAGAAGTAGAGCATATGAGTGTGAAGAAAATAGTCTAATGTGTGTATTACTTAGCCAGATCAAATCCTATGCACAGAGAACCTACTTTTATTCAGTAAGCTGCAAAGTATTTAAAGATAGGTAATACGTGCTGATATTTTTTAAGATAGCATAATGGAAGATATGGAAAGAATGGAGATAATAGGATATTTTTGTTATGATTGCGACTATGATCCTTCATAATTACACACAGTAATGCAGCTTTCTATGTATTTACTTTTTATTGAATCAGTGGATGCTACAGAATTCTTACACTTCCAAGCCATGCCTGATAATCTTAGGAAAGAAATGGTGCAGTGGACAGCTGCATCCACCCATCATACAATATATTAAAATGTGACATGTGCATTTAATTATTTCACAAACATAAAAAATTATAACAAGTTGGGATTTAAATCTGTCTAATCATCCAATCACCTCCCTACCCTGGCTGGCTCAGCTACTCACTCAAATATAATCAGAGGCCAGGCATGATACCTGCCACTTCAGGTACTGACATCATCATTACCCAGAAGTGGCAACAGATTCTGCCAAGAGGCATCATAGCTTCCTAAGAGTCCACCAGATCCAAGGAGTCCACTTCTATCACACTTATTACAACTTAACAGTAATGAATTTTACAAATGATTTGGAGAGATAGCCAACAAACTATTGAAAGGGCTTAGTTCTGGGGAGGAGAATTTGGAGGAAAGTGATCCTAGGAGCATCTTTCTTATGTAATCTATACTTTTCTGAACTCTGAATTTTATTATAAGGTCAATGCATACATTTGAAAACTTCTAAGGGAAAAATCAATAGATCCAAAGCTAAAAACTGATTTTAAAAAATCAGGGCTAGAAAGATGGCTTAGCTGTTAAGACACATGCCTGTGAAGCCTAAAGACCAAGGTTCAATTTCCTAGTACCCACATAAAACCAGAGGCACAAAATGGCCCATGCATCTGGAATTTATTTGCAGTGGCTAGAGGCCCTGGTGCACCCATATTCTCTCTCTACCTCTCTCTCTCTCTTTCTCTACTTCTTTCTCTCACAAGAATAAATTTTTAAATGATAAAATCAGTAGAATAGAGAACAAAACTTATCCAGTAAAATACCAAAAACTTGACTTGTTCTATTCAGAAATATTTAGCTACTTGTATAAAAAAGAAAGTTAAATTCAGTAGATTGGTTTGTATAATGGCCTACTGTTCTTTATCTAATTACATATATCAAAGAATGAGCTTCTGCATAAATTTAAAAGGACACTTGCAATCCTTAAAACTTGAGGCCTGAGTCTGTCTGCAGTTTACAATTGCTGGAGTCTGTGCAGTGCAGACAATAGCGCACATTTTGGCACACACAGTTGAACATTTGAACAGAGCAGAGATCAATGGGGAGCCCGTTATCCTTGGGTTTGGCAAAGTGTTTAAACCTGTTTGGTTTTAAGTATTCAGTATGATGAAATGTTAGCCCATCTGAGACTACTTCAGCCTTCTTTCAGGTGCAATTTCGACAGCTGCGTAAAGGATTTATGAAAGTTTGGATGAATTCAAACACAGGTGTAAAAGATAAAAGGCGAGTGGAACAAATGGTCTACCTATGATCATTTTTCCATGTTTGGCAGTCTTAGTTTGTGTCTGTTGATTCCAGTGCCCTTTCATGCAACATCTATCTTATGAGTCACTCCAAAACACCACCTTATTTTAATTTATTGTTAATAAAGAGTAAAATTTTGAACAAAATTGTGTCTGCTTCTTCTCTTTAAATTCAGTTCTTTTATTCCCTGGTGTTTTGTCCATCTCGTCTCCACTGTCTCCAAGTAGATTGCTCCTCCTCCCTTAGTCTCTTTGACATGTTGATGCATTTACCAGATCTTACCACCATGCCTCAAAATGATACAGCAAACTATTTCATATGACCATTTCACGGTATTCTCATCTGAAGGCTTACTATTTTGTTACCATACTAGAATGTCCAGTCTGGAGGGTGGTATCCAATCATGTGTTCTTTGTTCCTTATCTTTCTGAACATAGTGGGAGCATGTGTGTGTGTGTGTGTGTATGTGTGTGTTATATGCATGTGTCCTTTATGCATCTATGTGAAGACCAGAGGAGAATACTGGGTGCCCTCTGCAATTTCTCTTTCACGTGTTTTCTTGAGACCAAGTCTCTCACTGAACCTGGAGCTTTCATTTTCAGTCAGACCAGCTGACCAGCAAGCCCCAAGACCCTCCGGTCTCTGCTCCCCACAGGACCAGGATTATAGTTGGGGTGGGTGGTCATGCCCACCTTTTTACATGGGTGCTGGGTGTCAAACTTGAGTTGTCTCAGGCTCTTTAGGACCCTCATGGTTGAGCAACAAATGCTCTTACCCGCTGAGCCATTTCCCTAATCACTGAATATAGTGTTTATTGGCTGGTGTTAGGCAAAAGATAATTGATGTTTGAAATCCGATTTTAAAATGTTGATACTCAAAGAAATAAAGAAAGTAGTTTAAAAGGATCTTATCTATGATGCATCCTCGGCCATGTTTTTCTAAAGCAAAGGACACACTTCAACACAACCACATTCTTACCGATGCAGGAGACAATACCCACATGACAAGAGTTACAGCCATGCCAAACAGACACATAGTGCACAGGGAGCAGGTAGGGTCACGGAAGAAGGGGTCAGAGTGGTAGGGTCACTTGTAGCTCTGACATTTGCTCATAAGCTCAAATGTGCCACATAATAGCCTCAAAGTCTTCAGGAAGTTTTTAGAAACTCTTTGGAGTCTTGTATTAGGAACGAACAGTAAAACACAGGGGAGAAACTTAAGTTGTAGGCTCGTCAATTTGGGGAAGGAAGAATTCTATACAGCAGTCAGGATCCTGGATTTCAGCTTAAATATCAGTTATGTAACTCCAGAAAAAGCCTAATTTCTAAGCCTCTCTTTCCCCTTATGGGAAGTATGAATAATAAGTTCCATCCACTTGACTTCCAAAGCAGCTGTGAGGATCAAAGAACTGTTTAGAATGCTTTTTGCAAAAAATTTTGAGCACTATAGAAGCTAACATGGTGAGTGTGATGTTATTAATTAGCAGGCACAAAATGATGCCTAATTTTATTTCCTCATAAAATTATGTTTGAGATATTACTGTTAAGAATGCTTAATTCCTTACAAAGAGTTTGACTATCAAACCATAAATTATTTGTCCTCTACTTAGTGAATTTGCTTTTAGCAGTGTAATTTTATTTATTTATCAGTGAGCATATACGTGTTCATATGCATGCAGGCAGGCACATGTGTGCCATAGCACTTTTGGAAAACATTTGGGAGTCTTTGCCTTCCACCATATTTGAGACAGGTTCTTCTTGCTGTGTGCCAAGCTAGCTGGTCTGTGAGCTTCCAGGAAGTTCTCCTATCTCTACCTCCCATCTTACCATTGTGGTGATGATGATGATGCAATGACATAAGCCTGCCAAGGTTTCTGGCTTTTACTTGGGGCCTGGGTATCTGAGCTCAGATATTCAGGTTTAAGCAGTAAGTGCTTCACCCACTGAGCCATCTCCCCAGTCCAACAGTCTAATTTCTGCTGCAAATTGGCTCCAAAACTTTAAGACATTCCACACCTATGTTTTAAAAATATTTATCTATTTATTTATTTATTTATTTATTTGAGAGCAAGAAAGAGGCAGCTAGAGAGAGAGAGCATGGACAAACCAGGGCCTCTAGCCACTGCAAACAAACGCCAGACTCATGCACCACCTTGTGCATCTGGCTTATGTGGGTCCTAGGGAATTGAACGTGGGTCCTTAGGCTTTACAGGCAAGCACTTTACCCCACTTAGCCATCTCTCTGTCCCTCCACACCTACTTTTAAAAAGAGATATTATAAAAAAATCCATGAACTCTAACTTCTGAATCCAGATCTGTCTAATTATACTAAACGTCTGATCCTCTGGTATAAGCATGTTTCCAAATTTTGCTGTTCTTTTTGTTTTATTTCTTTTGGTTATTTTAGAAAGAGAATTGGCGTGCCAGGGCCTCAACAAATGTAGTTGAACTCCAGATGCTTGCTCCACCTAGTGGGCATGTGCAACTTTGCATTTGCCTCACCTTTGTGCATCCGGCTTCCATGGGATCTGGAGAGTCCAACATGAGTCCTTAGGCTTTACAGACAAGCGCCTTAACTACTAAGCCATCTCTCCAGCCCTGTTCTCTGTTATATCTTCACAGATTTCTGGGGGGAGGGTGTTTATTAGGATTAAATTATGACTTTGTAGTCTTCCAATAAGCGGAGCTGAGAAGGACCTCATTGCCCATCTCCTAAGAAAGGAAATGAAATACAGACTGGACAAATAACTCAGCAAGACATTAGATGATCCAAAACATACCAGGTACCCTGCCAGGGCTCCCAGTCCTCCCAGTGTACCAGTGGCTCTCCTAATGCATTGTTCGCCTTATAACCCACTTCCCCTTACATGAAGTCAATGAAGGGGAGAATCCAAATTAAAAGAAGAAACAAGCGGGCACCAGATTGGAAGATATGCTAAAATCCCAGCAGAATCCCAGCCTGCATCCCACACCTACAGAAGGCTTCTCTATCATAACAAGATCATTGTCAAACACTGTCTCACATCTTGCTCTTATCCTGGAGTCTGACCAGCTTAAAGCCATCTTCCAGACATGATTTTCTAGAAAGTCATGCAAAGTAAATCAGCAGCAGCTTTCTCTTGTATCACCTCATCTTAGTTCTCTGTATTTGGAATTGTTTCTTTGGATGTTCCTGTCTTATTTATTTGTTTATTTACAAGGAGAGAGAGAAAGAGAGAGAGACTGGATATACCAGGGCCTCCAGCAGCTGCAAAAGAACTCCAGCCACAATTGCCACACTGTGCATCTGGCTTTACATTGGCACTGGGGAACCAAATCAAAGTTGCAGGCAAGCACCTTAACCACTGAGTCATCTCTCCAGCCCATGTTCCTGTCTTTTGCCATGAAAATAAAAGCTCTCTGCCTGTGTGGCCCATTCCCCAGAGCCCAGAACTGTGTCTGATGCTGAGAATACATGTTAATGAATTAATGAACTGCATGTTTGGGAAGTGGAACAAATGCAGGAACATAGCTATCACAGCCATCATCCTTACAATTATGTCAAAATTTTTGTTCTGGTAGATTTTTAGCAGTGTGCATTTAACTACCAACAAAATTCATCCTTTTTTCTATATCACATGGGTTGATAATTTAATACAATATATCATTTTGCTTTTCTTTGTATTTTTTCTTTTTATTTTGTTTTATTTATTTGGGAACAAGAGAAAGAGGCAGATGGAGAGAGAAAGAGAAATGGGTGCAGCAGGGCCTCCAGCCACTGCAAATGAATGTGCCACCTTGTGTATCTGGCTTATGTGGGTCCTGGGGAATTGAGCCTGGGTCCTTTGATTTTGCAGGCAAGTGACTTAACCATTAAGCCATCTCTCCAGCCCTTTTTCTTTATTTAAAAGGAAAATGCTCTTCTGTTCTTGGGGCCAAGTTATCTTTGTCTTTTAAATATCAAACGCACTACTTACATCAATTTTTCCAATTTGGGGTAACAAAAACTTGTCTAGCATGCAAAGGAGAAAGGATTGTTTCTCCCCTTCATCCCAGCCTTAATGTACCCTCTGTGGTCTGTTCGCCCAGAAGGGTCCTTTCTCCATGTGTCCTTTAAAAGCTTTTGAGAACACACTAGTGCTTTTTAGTGTAAAAGCTATTTTTAAAACAGTAGGGGGGCCAAGAGGAGGACCTTAAACAAAGCAAGTTGAGAAGATTGAAACCTCTTGCCTAGTTGACTTGCCCACACAGCACTGTTAAAACAAAAGCTGCGTTTGTCCTGTTTATCGCTAAGTGAACCCTATACACTGCATATTCCACCCGTGAAATTCAAAGCGTTCTGCGACTATTGCCTCAGGTAGTTAATCCAGAACCTCGCAAGTCTGTGTGGAAGAGTAATTCATTGACAAATAAACTAGCTAAATGTCACTTGCTGAATAAATTAATATCTAGTACTGGAGTGCTGATTGCTGACTCCATAAGAGACTAAAACCTGAGCCAACCAAGGCTGGAGGAGAGGATGAACTTCCACGAGCACCTTTCCTTTTGAAGTGGCCCCAAACCTTAAAGCCTGCATTTCATTTGGGAAAATCTTTTTCGCTAAAACCACTTCCCATATGCAACCCATCTGGAGAACTATAATCTAGTCTTGCCTGCAGCAAACCGACAATAATGATGCTTGCCTTTCATCTCAGATCCCCAAGCAATAGACAAACATTAATTAATGCCCCCAACACACCTGTGAGGTAAGGAAGTATTATTATCCATGGCTCACAGATGAGGATATCCAGACACCAAAAGGTTAAATGGCTTGCCTTAGGCCACAGAACGAGCTAACAACAACTGCCAAACTTTCCACTAACCCTGGGCCTTCTGTGGCGGCTGGAGCTCCAAGAAACCTTGAGATCATCCCTTGTGAGTAGAACCATGCCTGAGGTAGGCTGTAGTCAATTTATTTACCTCAGTCAGAATTTAGTTCCCACTCCAGAACATAAATGAACTCAGTGCCTAAATGTCTTGAAGATGTAGAAACAGTAACAGCACAAGGGTTACTTCTCTTTCGATGCCCTTCCCGAAGTCTCCTCGTTATTCAGTGTGATGGGAAATCATCAGTGTGCTGCCTTTCTTTCTGTCTTTGAGCACTGACTATGTGCCGGGCACAGATATTTTGGTATTAGCATCCATCATGATCCTCCTAAAAATTCCAAGTATGACTTCAAGAAAACAGCTCTTGCAGGGCTGGAGAGATGGCTTAGCGGGTAAGATATTTGCCTGCAAAGCCTAAGGACCCCGCTTGGATTCTCCAGGACTCATGTAAGCCAGATACACAAAGGGGCACATTCATTTGGAGTTCGTTTGCAGGGCTGGAGGCCCTGGCATACCCATTCTCTCTCTCTCTCTCTCTCTCTCTCTCTCTCTCTCTCTATATATATATATATATATATATATATATATATATATATATAATGTAATATATATAATTATATATATTATATAATATAATGTATTATTTATATATATATATATATATATATATAATTT
Organism: Jaculus jaculus; assembly: GCF_020740685.1. NCBI lineage: Eukaryota > Metazoa > Chordata > Mammalia > Rodentia > Dipodidae > Jaculus > Jaculus jaculus. The sequence continues at coordinate 107,931,191 of NC_059108.1, read as the reverse complement.
TTAAAAAAGAAAATAGCTCTTGAATACTAGTGGGCACATGGAAATTACAAGCTGCACCCATCAAGGGATGGCTTCCTACTTGCCTGAAGGTTGATGAGAGGACTCTAAAATTTACCAAGAGAATCCTATGCTCATTGCATAGCAGAACAGCCTGCCCACTAATCCTAGAATCTTGTCAGTCCTAGGATCTTGTAGCCCACTCAGCTTTCACACAAAGCCTGACAATGTGTCATGCCATGCGCAACCTACTAATGATGAACAATGACTATGCCCCGTTCATTGAGCGTTTGTGACAGCTTTTAGATGAAATAACACATTTGATATCTTTACCCACCCCAAAGAAGGTGTCCCTCTTGTGTCTTACTCCACAAATGATGATATGAGGCCAGGTTTGGCATGTTACGTAACTTGCTTGAGAGTAGCAGAGCCTATATTTAAAATCAGGTCTGACTATGAGGCCTATACTCTTGACATACATCACTTCTTTCCTGCAGGTAATTGACGGTTCTTGATGAACTATTCCTCCTGCTTTTGTTAGCCTTTTACTCTCCTGACACCTTCAATAAAGGCTTTGTTCTAGTAGCCAGGTATCTCCAGCATGAGAAAGTATCTACTTGCTAAAGGTCCTAAGGAAGCCTCTGCCCTTCTCTGGCCCACTATGGAGTCTGAAACACAGCCACTCTGAACCTTCAGATCTTTGCTAACCAAGCCCTGAGAAGCCTATTTTTGTATCCTGTTACATTAAAGATGCCTGCTTGAATTAGACTTTCCTAATTCAGCAGCATTGTGACTATTTCTAAACTCACCTCATATTTGGTTTGAACCTCTGATTTTCATCTAATTTCAAACTTGGATGTAGTAACTAGTTTGTTTCTCTAGGCACCCATGTATCCATTGAAGTATCAGATCAACCAAGTCACACTGACAATGAAAAAGATTTAGTAGCTGATTAAATGGAAATACCAGATATAACATGGGCTTCAGGTATAATTTCATTAGGACTCTGGCTCTGTTGTTTTTTTTTATTATTATGCTCCTTTGTATACCTTTCTTAGAGTACATCCTCCCTGTTGAAAGATGACTACCAGAAACAATTGCAATTCAGAGCTGGATGTAGTGGCTCATGCCTCTGGAGGTAGGAAGATTGCCCATGAGTTTGAGACCAGCCTGGAACTACAGGGTGAGTGCCATGTCAGCCTAGGCTACAGTGAGACTCTACCTCGATAAATACCCCAGCCTAGCTTGTCTCACTGAATATGAGGTGTGCTTTTCATGTACTCACTACTACCCATGGGCTAGTTACTTAGTTCAGTCATAATGTTCTACTAGCTACGTGTAGTTAAAATTAAATTCAACTGTAGATGAGAATCAGGGATTAAACACCAAAACCTTCAGGTAATTAGGAAAAAAAAATGTTGACAGGTCAGTAGTCCCCAATTGGTTCAGGAGTTTTATTTAGTTCATGACAGTCCCAAGCTCCTGACCGCTTTCTGTTCTGTCAACACCAGGGAGTGGACTTCAGAAGCATATGGTCTGAAAGCAGTGGCCTGAGCTCCTCCCTTTCACGTCTGCCTTCCAGCCAACTGAGGAGAACAGGGAAGAAGACAGGTCTTTCTCATTAACGATTCTCCTTAAGTTACCTGCATACGGCCTACTGTCCACATGCACACATAAGGCGACTAGCCGCAAAGGAAGCTGAGAAATGTAGCATTTATTCTGATAGCTATCAAAATCTCAAGTTTTATTACTATAGGAGGAAAAGAAAATGTTTGCAGGAAAGTTCCTCGGGCCTCTGCCACATTACTAATGTTGACACTTCGTAGTGGAATCATGAAAGACAATAAAGAGAATGAATTCTCCTGGGTGAGTGACATCAGTAAAACATTGAATAAAGACACGGAGAGATGGCTAAGAAGTTAAGACACTTGGCTTGCAATACCTGACAGCCCCGGGGTTCGCTTCCCCAGATGCACAAAGTGGCCCATGTATCTGGAGTTCGTTTGCAATGACCACAGGCCCTGGTGTACTCATTTTCTCCCTCTCTGTCTCCCTCTCCCCCTCCCCCTCTCTGTATTCATCTTATGTTTACATATAAATAATTGTTGTTTAAAGGTGAAGAAGTTGCTTGGACAGACACTGTTCATTTTCCCCCAGTCGCCCATGTAGCACCTTCTGGCACTGGGTGTGCTGTCTGGGGTCTGACTCTCTTCCAGCTTCCAGCCATGTCACTCCATGTTACATGTCAACTACATATGGTGTCTTCAGCAGTAGGGTCTTACCACTAACCTTTGGTGGGTCATCAAGTACTCTGACAGAAATCTGTCATTCTTTTAGGAAACCTTGTAGGTCTCTCTGATCAAAAGCTCATTGTGGATGATAGCCACCTGCTGGTACTGGGAGTTACAGGTCAGTGCCCATGAAGAGAAGGAAGAAAAAGATAAGTGATATAAAAGAGATAGAGAGAAGAGGGAGGAAAAGACAGAGAGAGAGAGAGAGAAAGAGAGAGAGAGAGAGAGAGAGAGAGAGAGAGAGAGAAGCAGTAGAAAATTAAGGTCAGTCTTCATTGTACCCTCTCCAGGGCCTTGTGACTCAGGTGTTCCCTCTAAGAGCCTGGTAAAGGTTCACCCATTTGGTCTGTCTTTTAGGATATAGAGTTTTATGGTACCATTGCCATTTGGGTTCAGATTTGTGTCCCTCACCCCCTCCTTTTCATTCCCCTCCCTCCCCACCCACTCTATTGTCCAGTCCATGAGCTGCTTGATGGTGTGTCGGCATCTCAGGTAGATTCAGGTTAGGTGCTGTAGATGAGTGAGAAAATGCGACGATTATCTTTCTGTGATTGGGTGAGCTTACTGAGAATGATCTGTTCCAGGTTCGACCATTTTTCTTCAAAAATCTCTGAATTTTGGTTGGTTTTTTGGGGTCCCTCTGGTCTTAGTGGTCACCTAGATACTGTGATTTAGGGAGTCAGCTTTCCTGTTGACCCCCTCCATGGTGCTCAAAATTCTTCATTCTCTCATGTGACCAGAAGGGCCATCAACTACAGATATACCTCAGTTAACATGTATGCAAACTGTGGACGTTCCTGGGGATGACGACGTTATCCATGCATCTTCATTTATTATCAATTAGGCACATCCAACTTTTAATGGCCATCGACAGAAGGTTGAATTTGTTGGAATTTTGTGGAGCAAGGGATAAGGCAGGAGGAAGTAACTGCTACGTTTTGATTGGGAAGATGTGAGAGGAAAAGCACTCTGGGTTGGTTCATAGGATGGTTGGGAAGAAGTAAAGAGCAGGAATCACCCACTGGAAACATGGGGAGGAGAGAAAGGAACACTGGGGAGAGGGGCAGAGAGAGAAAATGATGGGCACAAAATTTCAAGTGACACCTGAGAAGGCATCAAAGATCAGTTTTATCATCTTGAAATTTTTCTAGAGTCAACATGAATATTACAATATATGTGGTATTTAAGCAAAATACACAAAACTCAAGCCATTTCTTTTAATTAAGAAATTCTAAAGAGTATATGGGGCCTAAAATGAAGAGTCTATCTAAGCTGACAGTATTTTGTTTGCACTCAACAAAAAGCAAAAGAAATTGGATTACCTGTGCTAAGAAGTTCCTCTCTCTCTCTCTCTCTCTCTCTGTGTGTGTGTGTGTGTGTGTGTGTGTGTGTGTGTTGAAACTATTCATTAATTCACTGTTAATTTTATTGTTTAAAAAACAGAGTTTCCACCTAATAACAGAATGATAGTATTTAATAAGAACTTTAAGGAAGGCATAGCTCTAAGCACCTATGCACCTACCTGTTCACACACTTTCACAGTGCAAGGCTTGGAAAGTTTGGGCAGGCGACTTGCCTGGGCAGCAAAGGCAGCTGCAGCAGAGCCAGACGCCAGACCTGTGCAGCAGGTCCAGGTCCTGTTGCTCTCATTCCGCCCAGACACAGCCTCTAAGCTGGAGTTTGGGAGACATAAGCGATTCACATTAAGATGAAGGGGCTCCCTGACCAGGCTGTACACTCTGGATGCCTTTCTCTGTGAGGCCCTCTCCATGTGGCCAACATCAGCTGCTTGGCATGTCTGTTATGGTGGTCTGCAGCCCCCTTCAGCAGTCCTCCTCAGCCTCTTTCTCCCTGCTTTCCTGCCTGCTGGTCCTCACCAGCTGCACACGGACCCCTTCTTCAGAGACAAGGCAAGGTGTTTTCTGTCTATGGTGTCACCTAGTGGTCAGAAAGAGGAACTCACTTATTTAACTTTTCCTTTTCTACTTAGGATCCCTTTGCTCTCTTCAAGGACTTCTTGGCAGGATTTATTCACCCCTTTTAAATCATCGCTTAAGAGGCATTCAGTCCTACCCTTCTCTTCTTCACTTACACAATTCATCTCCTTTCACTCCATTCCCTCATCTCTCTTTAGAGGAAGTTCTCTCTCCCCATCATCACCTATTTTTCCTAGTCAAATGGTTGGCAGGTCATCACAGGACGTTGGGCTCTGGAGTCAAGCGCAACTGGATTTGAATTCCAGATCCGTCACAATAATTTTGAAATGTTGAACAAGTTGCACAACTTCTCTAGATATCAGTTTTCAAGTTTACAAAGTAAAGACAAGTTACCTACTTTGCAGACTTACTATAAGACTCATTAAAGTGACTTTAGAAAAGCATTAACAGCTCTCCTTACACAACAGGAAAAAAGTGAGTATCATGCAATCATAAATGCATAAAGTAATCATGCTACTGTAGGAATAAAAATGAAAATTCAACTTTTAGGTTAAATTGGTTTCATTAAAACCCTTCAAATAAGTCGTCATAAGTACCCATAACTCACTAGGTCTTTGTACTGTAAATATGTGACATCTCTTCTTCATAATGGATCAATCAAATCTTTATGGGCTATCTTTTTTCAAGCAGCAGTGAGTGCTAGGGAGACTAAAATCTCATTAAAGTGCTGAGAATAAGTGAGTGTTGAGTGTTCAGCACTAAATGAGCCATCTCTGTCACACCCTCCAAAGTTCAGAGGACACTGTGGAAGAGGAAGATGAAAGAAAGTAAGAGCCAGAGGATGGGGATACATGTTCTGGAATTCTATCTTCTGGATATGAAAATGGCTATTACATTCATGACCTAACAGTTGGCTGTCATTACCTGCTCAATAATGGGCCCATCAACATTCTGTCATGAATGATAGAAATGGACCAAAAAAAAAATCATCAATGTAGAAGAAGAAAGGATTCAGTGGAAGGGAGACAGAGGAGGGGATAACGGAAGAAGTTAATAGGAGAATATTATGATCTAATGATCAAATGCAATGTGTACATATGTGAAAAATGTCAGTCAAAAGTTTGAAAACAGGCATTTCTGAGCTAGCAAAGGAGTATGACTAGCGTTTGTGAACACTGCTTCTATTCAAGAATGCATATTGAATTCCTAAGAACCGTAAACCAAGAATTTGCTCAAGCATTGGTTTTAAAAATACAGTAAGCTTTAAAAGTGAATGGATGCAAGGACTTGAAGTGAAATTTAGGACTTCAAATTGGGTCTGTTCACAAAATAAAATAGAGTGTGCTCACTGATCCATGGGAGAAAAAGTGTTTAAATTCAACCTGCACTGAGGAAGGCTGATTAATTCCTTCAAATACAGTTTTGTCATCTAAATAGCACCTGTGGCACCTAAGGCAGATGCAGCCACAGGACCTACGAATGGTGAGTGTTCCATGTAATGAAGACTTCTAGTTTCTGTTATTCCCAAGATGTAGTGTTACAAAATCAACCCAACAGGGGCTGGAGATGGCTCAGTGGTTTAGGTGCTTGCTTACAAATCTTAAATGCCAGGGGTTCAATTCCCCAGTACCCATATAAAGTCAGATGCAGAGTGGTACATGTATCTGGAGTTTGTTTCCAGTGCCAGGAGACCATGGAATGCCCCCTCTATCTCTCTCTGCCTGTCCCTCTGCTTACAAATAAATAAACACAAATATTTTCAAAGAAATCAACTCAACACGCAGAAGCCATACACTGATTCTAGAAAAAAATCAGTGCCAAGGATGGGATATCTTCCATTGACTTGTTAGCCAGGGGGGTCCCTGATGTCCCCAAAATATTACATGCTATTGCCAAGGATCTTGGTTTCCCACCAGGAAAGGATGATAAAATCCTATTGCTGAAGACTCCACATGCCTGGGCTGCAAGGCCACTGAGAAATAAAACTGGGGCTGACTGAAAACCAGCTCTGTAGACCAGCTGACAGAAAACCGGAAAAAGCTGCACTGCATGCAGCCTTATGGGAGACAGAAGTCATCAGTGGTGAAAACAGTGGACACTGCAAGCCTCAAGTTTGGCCAGTCAGACCAAATGAGCTAATGGGTACAATAGTGGCATATCTGTTATGGGGAAAACCAATTGCTCTCTAATTGGAATAGAGACCCACTGTATGGAAGGGAATATATGCCTGGCACTGAAAACCTAATCAAAAGCCTATGGTGGGGGAGGTCATGAGCATTAGGAGTGTAATGCCTGCTCTTTTCTGACTAAATGCATATATTATACTCACCAAACTGCCCTCTAATCACTTTACTTAATGTTCATACCCATATATTAATGCTACTCTCACTTTGGGTTAGAAAAGCTTCTTTATTCAGATGGTGGTAACGACTGCTATGACCCAAAAGGCACCATACTGCTGAGAAGACGGGATGGAGGAACATTCAGCACTGAAACACCCCTATCACACCTCCCAAGGCTCGTGGCCCATTTCAGAAGAGGTGGCAGAAAGAATATAAGAGCTGAAGGAAGGGTAAGGCTGCTTACAATGCAATTGACCACACAGAAATTGGCCTGGATATCCAGTGCCTACCAGTACGTTCACAAGACCCTCATAACAGGAGGCAAAGATAATGACATCAAAATAAAAAAGAGACTGATAAAGAGAGGGAAGGGATATGATGGAGTGTGGATTTGTGAAGGGGAAAGTGTTAGAGAGAATTATCATGGTTTATTGTCTGTACATATGGATGCTGACAATAAAAAGGAAAAAACAGTTTAAAAAAATTGAGGTAGGTGTGGTGGTGCATGCCTTTAATTCCAGTACTTGGGAGGCAGAGGTAGGAGTTCATTTGCAGTGGCTGTAGGCCCTGGAGTGCCCATTCTCTCTTTATTTGCCTCTTCCTCTCTCTCCCTTTCTCAAATAAACAAATAATGTTTTTGATGCATTTAACACACCCTACTAACTGAACATCATAGCTTAGCAACACAGTACACTGTAGATTTGTTTACGCTCATGACTATGTGGCTCATAGGGAGCTAGCTACTGCTTGTTGCCGTGGCCCAAAACCTTGAAAGAGTAACACACTTCAGATCACAGATCAAAATTCAAGGTACACATAGTGAATTCCAGGTTAGCCTGAGCTAGAGTGAGAGCCTTGGAAAACCAAAGAAAAAGAAAAAAAAAATTCAAGGTACAGTTTCTACTACATGTATATCACCTTTTCACCATCATAAAGTTGAAAAATCATTAAAAGTCAGGAACAATCTTTAGATAAGAGACACCCAGGACAAAATTAATAAATCTCCAAGATATAGCTCTGAATTCAGATGCAAATACCATACTCATGTTTCAGATAAAGAAAAGTGTTTGATGCAGAAAGACCCTACTGCTGAAGACACCATATCTGTTGGCACAGACCATGGAAAGACCTGGTTGGAATCCAGAGGACAGCCAGCCCCCAGACAATTAGCCCAGCTAGTGCTGGAAGGTACTGTATGAACTATCAGGGGAAAGTGACCAGCATCTGTCCAAGCAACTCAAAGTCTAAGCAACTCAGAAGCAAACAACTTGATGTGATGCTCACACAGTGCAATAGTGGCACACAGCCATGGTGGGTAACCAACTGCTTTTGGATTGGCTAACAGGTGTGCTCAGTGGGAAGGCAACCATATCTGGAACTGGGAAACAAATCAGAACCATGCCCAGATAATGCTTTCCATTTTGAAGTTCTCAATAACCTTAGACTGTAAGAGTGTCTAAACTCTTTTAATTCTCCCTAAATTAATAAGGGCTACCCATTTAACCAGTGCTGACTTCATTCCCCACTGGAGAATCTGCTTCTCTCTTTCAGATAGGAGCTGAACCTGAGGAGATAAATGACCCAGTGCACTCCACCCCAGCCCCAGCTGTGACCACAGAGGAATTGGGGAAATGAGAAAGAGTTCTGCTTTCTTAGTGAATCTGATATCAGCACAAGAGTGATGGAGAAAGATACTGAGGACACTCAACACCTACCAAACCAGACATCAAGATGCTCCTATGTGTCCATCACTGAAGCAGACTTAAAATGCTCCCAGCACAGCTTAGGGAATTTTTCAGAAGAGGGGACAAAGATTGTTAGAGCCACAGGTTTGGACATTTTGCCCAGAGACATTGCCTCTCCCTGCCCCATAATGCATAACCCACAATCCCCAAAGGGTTGACTGGAATCCCCAGTGAGGAAGGCCTCTTCAGAAAAGGGGTATGGAAAAGGGAAAGGATGGTACCAACATATGTTGTTTATAATAAAATATGTCCATATCTAATAAGAAAAATTAATAAGAAAACATAATAGACCCTAATGTCTCAAGAAATTCTTGGCAGAAAGAAAAAATTCTGGAAATATCATAATATTTGATCTTAAATTATACCACAAAACCATAGTAGCAAAAGCAGCAGGGTGCTAACACAAAAGCAGACTTATGGACCACTGGAATAGAATAGTGGACCCAGATATAAACTCATACAGTTATAGCCACAAAACTTTTTATAAAACTCTCAAAACATACATTGGAAACCAGACAAACTCTTCAACAAATGGCACTGGGAAACTGGATTTTCATTTTAGAAGAATGAAACTAGATTTGTATCTCTCACTTTGTACAATTTCAATTCTAAACAGATCAAAGACCTTAATAAAAAATATGAACTGTTAGTGGAAACATAGGTAAAATATTTCAATGCATAGGTATAGGCAAGAATTTCTAAACAGGGTTTTGATAGCACAGGAAATAATCCCAAGTATTGACATATGGGATTCCATGAAATTAAGAACTTTCTGCCCATCAAAGGAAACAAGCAGCAGAATAATGAGATAGCCTACCGAAGGGGAGAAAAATCTTTACCAAATGCAAAAAAAAAAAAAAAATGGATTAATATTAATGGTTGATAAGAACTATTCAAATTAAACACCAAAAGATCAAATGAGCCAATCAATAAATAACACAGGACTGGAGGAGATTGCTTAGTGGTTAAGCACTTGTCTGTGAAGCCTAAGGACCCTGGTTCAAGACTCGATTCCCCAGGACCCATGTTAGCCAGATTCACAAGGGGGTGCACGCATCTGGAGTTCATTTGCAGTGGCTGGAGGCCCTGGTGTGCCCATTCTCTCTCTCTCTCTGTCTGCCTCTTTCTCTCTCAAATAAATAAATTAAAAATGAACAAGAAAAATTTTTAAAAATAATAAATGACATGGTTAACTGGATAGACAGTTCTTAAAAGAAGAAATATAAATGATGAGTAAATACATGAAAAGGATGTTGAAAAGCTCAACATTCTGAGCCATCAGGTAAATTCAAATTAAGCCTGTTTTAGTTAGATTCCATGTCACCTATCAGAATGGCCACTATCAAAAAAATAAATAAATAAATGACAACAAATGCTACAAGAAAGTGGCTAAAGAGGGACACTTCTATTCACTGCTAGAGGGAATGTAAGTAACCTTGTGAACACAATGAAAACAAGTGTGAAAGTTCTTAAAAATTGAAAATAGAAGAATCATAAGATCCAGGTACGCCATTCTTGGGTTTATACCTGCAGGAATTCATGTCAACATACCACAGAAATACTTCCACACCCATGTTTATATAGCTGCATTATGCCCACTAGCCAGGAAATGGAACTAGTCTAGGTGAATGAGTAAATAAAATGTGTCACCCATATACAGTGCAATTACATGCAGCTATAAGAAAAATGAAATTTTGATATTTGCAAAAGAAGCCAGACAAAAAATGCCATTTTTTTTCTCACATGGGAAACTAAATTCTTCAGAATATTTCTTAAAATTATTTTTACTTGGAACAGAGAGGTGAAGGGGCATGCACACCATGGCCTTCTGCCACTGCAAATAAGCTCTATATGCCTGCTCACTTTGGGTATCTGGCTTTACATGGGTATTGGGAAATTAGGCTTTTCAAGCAAGATCCTTTAACTGCTGAGCCATTTCAAAAGCCATTCCTTAGGACTTTTAAATTCAGTAGGAACTATGCTATGTAAATATCAGAAGTTATTGTTGTCATAATTTCTACCATTGGTAGGAAACTGATTTGCTGTTTGAAAATTAAGCAAACACAAAAAGGTAGAAGCAAGAGCAAGTGGCAGAATATTCTGGAGGTGTCCCAACCTGTGATTCTAGTTACATTGAAAGTCTAGCCTAGCTCCTTGTAATCTGCTTCTTTTGTTCTTCACATAAATATCTAAACAGAAAATGCATGTTTATAGTGAGCAACTCCATCACCCTTTTGTCAAATTGAGATTTATATTTGCAATAAAAATGGTCTTAACTGCCAAATGGCTAAAATGTTATCATTCTAAACTGTCTCATAATAAACAACAAATCATATATTTATGATCAATTTTAAAAAAGCATTTTAGAGGTATATTCCAGTATACTACTCTAGCAATGGAATACCGCTGTTAAACTAAAGTTCTCAAGAGTACAGGTTCTCAATGATGGCTTTGCTGAGTCATTGCAGACGCCAGCCAGAAAAGACAAGACTGAGCCTTGGGACAAGCTCATACAACCAGCAGCAGCATTGTTGGAGAATGTCCACCACACCAAAGCTAAAAGCACTTTTATGATTTAAAAGAAAGGGAGAAAGAAGTCATAGCTTGTTTACACTGAACTGACATTGGCTATAATAATTAAAAGAGGTTGGATTATACAAAAAAAGAAAGAAAGAAACCTTTGGGATAACACAGTAGTCTATAAAATGAGCTTGTTGACTCTGGATGGGCGAGGGGTAACAGTACAAAAGGTCCATGCACAAATCAGGGATGGTGGATGTGGTGATCATCCACAGTGTGCTCTAAATCAAGTTTTCAACAAATAATTCAAAATGTGAAATTGCCCTTTTCTATTGAATTTTTCCCACAGCTGTTAATTGATTAATTTCCCTTATCATTTCTCTTTAATCCTCTGATCCCTATCACTAAGGTTAGAATGAAGGTTAGACTTTCCCTCACCACTACTCAGTAATAAAAAGAACAAGTTTCTGGCACATACAACAGCATAGGTGAGTCCCAGATGCATTGTACTCAGTGAAAGAACCCAGACTTAAAACACACATATTTATATGACATCTTGGAAAAAGTTCAATCCTAAGAACAGAAAACAGATTAGCAGTTGCAAGAAGCTAGGGACTAGGGCCATAAAAGAACTTTTGCAGATGATATAACTGTTCTAGATCTTGATTTTTGTGGCTATTATCTGATAGCATGCACTTTTTAATAGTCCTGACTACTCACTGAAAAGTGAAGAATTTTACTGTGTCCAAATTATAAGTAGCTAAGACATGGAATCATTGTGAGTGTATCCAGTTGCATGCTTCCATTCAGTATAAAGAGAAGTAAAACTGAAAAGATTCTCCATTGTAATTCATAACTGTCATGTTTTGGATCTGAAAGGTCCCATACAGGCCAGGGGCAAGGTCACTAACTTGTGGTACTATGAGGATGTGGTGTAGCCCTGAGGAGGTAGGATCAGATTTGAGGAAGTGGTCATTGTGGGCTTGTCTCCAAACCCAGCAACTTTATCTTGCTCTCTTTGCTTTCTGGCCACCAGGAGATAAACAGTCTCCAGTACTGTTACAATGCCATGCTATTCCACCTCACCACTGTCCTGACAGTCCAACCATGGACTGAATCTCTGAGACTATGAGCTAAATACACCTGTCCTCCCTTTAAATCATTTCTCTTGGCTGTTTTGTCACAGAGACAAACTATCCATCTAGAATAAAAAACAAGTATTACATGTGTAAATGATATGCAAAGATACTTTTGATATGCTGCTTAATAAAGAGCAGGTCATAAAATAGCAATGTGTTGAATGGGGATTAACACATAGAAAAAATGTTATAACCAAAAGATTTCTCTTAGAATAGTCAATGTATTTAAGATGGAACTTGCTTTTTTTTTAATTTATTTACTTAGGGAGAGAGAGAGAGAGAGAGAGAGAGAGGGTGTGTGTGTGTGTGTGTAATGTGGGCATGTCAGGGCCTCATGGTGCTGGAAACAAACTCCAAACATATCTGCACAACTCTGTGCATGTAGCTTTACATGTAAGAGTACTGGGGAATTGAACCTGACCTAGCAGGCATTGCAAGCAAATGCCTTTAATCACTGAGCCATCTCCTCAGCCCTACACTTAACTTTATAGTCATCTTTTAAGACCCTTTTTACTTCTGCATATCAGTAGTAAGTAATACCTTATCCTTCGTTTGATTTTATTTGAGTCTTCTTTTTCCTTATTCTAGCAAAGGCTTGTCAGTTTTACTTATCTTTTCAAAAAGACAACTCAGTTTCATTGATCTGTCTTCATTGCTTTGCTATTTTTTTTAGCTTTGATTGATATTTCCTTCTGCTAATTCTGATCTTGTATTATTCTTCTAGCTAATTGTGTAAAATTAGCTTATTTATTTGACATCTTCTTTTACTCTTTTTTATTTGCTCCATGTGCGTTTCTTCATATGCATGTGTGTGCATGTGAGTGCACAGGCCAGTGTCTCCTGCCACTAAAAACATAACATCAGTTGCTGGTGCCACTTTTTGTATCTGGCTCTATATGAGTGGCTTGGGAATTGAACCTGGGCTGGCAGGCTTTACAAGCAAGTGCCTTTAACCACTGAGCCATCTCCACAGCCTCCCTTCCTTTATTCTTACTGGTGATATTTATGACTGTAAAACTTACTTTTTGAGGATGGAGAGATGGCATAGCAGTTAAGCACTTGCCTGTGAAACCTAAGGACCCCAGTTCGAGGCTTGATTCCCTAGGACCCATGTTAGCCAGATGCATAAGGGGCATAAGGGGACGCACACGTCTGGAGTTCGTTTGCAGTGAGTGGAAGCCCTGGTGCACTCATTCTCTCTCTCTCTCTCTCTCTCTCTCTCTCTCTCTCCCTCTTTCTCTGTCACTCTCAAATAAATAAAATAATGTACTTTTTTAACTCCTTTTGCCATATTCCACAAGCTTGGGTAGGTTGTGTTTACATTTTGTTTGTCTTATTTCTTCTTTGACACAGTTTTTAAAATAGTAATATAGCACTTATTTGTTTAATTTATTATTTATTTAAGAGAAAGAAAGAAAGGCAGAGAAAGGGTGAATGGGCACACCAGGACCTCCTGCCACTGCAAATGCTCTCCAGCCACATGTGCCACTTTGTGCATCTGGATTTATTTGGGTACCAAGGAATCAAATCTGGGCCCTTAGGCTTTGCAAGCAAGTGCCTTTAACTGTTAATAAAAAAAAGTGGGATTGGAGAGATGGCTTAATTGTGAACTTTAAAGTATGAACATCTTGTATATTGGTCATATTCCCTTCAGGTTATGCTCTTCTGTTCTCTTTCCCCCAGCTCCATTCCTCTGAGGGTTCTCCTCTGTGGGCTTATCAGTATTCACTGTGGGATCATGAGTGCACCAGTCAGTATGGCAGTAGTGGCAATGATTCAGAATACTCCTTCCCACCCTGTGGCTCTTACAATCCTTAAGCTCCCCCTTCTACAATGTTCCTTGAGCATTGGCGGGCATGTTATACATCTCTTTTAGTGTTGAGGTCTCTGCAGTTTCTGATTTCTTGCTTTCATGAGTTTTGAGTCTCCTCAATATCTACTGCCATCCCCCTAGTGGTTGGCAGGCTAGTAGTGAGAGCAGCACTCATTTAATCATCCACTTCCACTGTACTATCTCCTGGGACCTGGCAGATGTGATAGAGATGACTCATCTCATGGTAGATGGTCAAAGTGAAGGGACAAACTACAGGGAATAGGAGGGTCTTGGGAGTTACAGGGAAAGGATAGTAGGGAAGAAATATGCAAAACCAACAACAGCATGAATTGGTACTGAAAAAAACTCCTTCCAGGTTAGCTAATTAAAAGATATAACTCTGATTAAGAGAGAAGTAGGGGAATAGTCCTGGAAGCTCTGTAGGGAGAGGAGAACACTTAACCCTAAAACCATAGGCTGTAGTTGATAAATCCCAGTGCTAGTACTGGATTACCCCCACAGTAAACTTTTGGTCAAGCAGGCCCCTGAGGCCTCCAAAACATTGCATGCCATTTCCAAAGCACTTCTTAGACACATCACATTTTTAGTTAAGTATGAGCTTTACTGTATGGACAAATCACGTGTTTCTCATATTGCCATTGGGTTATACTCATATGTCCTCTCTTCCCTCCCATTCCACTGAGGGTCCTCCTCAGTGGGGCTATTGATACTTACCTTGAGTCATAAGACATCACTGCTTTTACAAAGCAAAAACTAGAGTCAATAAGTAAACATAATTAAAAAGTAATAGCTTTTCTTTTGAAGTATTCCCAGCCTGATAATGAAGATTATCGGAAAATTGTGACCTCCCCATGAAATCCACTGTCTTCCTCATGACTCCTCCATTGCACAGTGTAAAATTAGATAAACACAAGATTGTGTCTGCCTACTCTAGCTTAACAAGTATTATCAGACCAAGAATTCAATATAGATAGATAGATAGATATTATATATAGATTTTTTATATATAATATGTATATATAGTTATTTTATATTTGACTAACACAGCTTTTATTAATTTAAAAACAATGCTAAGTGTTTTTATACTTTATGCTGAGGCACTCTAATCATCAAATGTTCATCAAGAAGCAATTTTAAATGATTTATACTTATTAAGTCCCACACACATGAAGTAATGAAAATCAACATCAAATGGGTATGACTGCCAGGATTACAAGATTTACCTTGGCAAATAAAAGCCATTTATTAACTCAAATGGTGGAGTTATTAAGAGATGTAAAATATCCATTCATCACTTTCTGCATTGCTATCTCCTGTCAGTCAAGCCTTTTGGAGAGCATTTCATATCTAAATCTTAACTCTCATCTCCTACACATTACTTCATAAAAACAATAGCAAGAGAAATCTAAATCTTCATCCTAAGACATCTCTCCAGCCCTAGATAGCCTACGTGTGCATAACTTGGTGATAAAACTCTGAAGAGAAGTTAGACATTGAGTAACACAAAGTCGATTCACACAAAGTTTACCTCTCAGTGCAGTGCAGGAGATAGCGTGAAGGACAGGGAAACAGCGTGTTAATTACTGGCAATATTCTCTCTTCATTTAGGTGTTATGCACACAACTGCTTATGTTCCACAACCCAGATGTAATGACTGTGAGGCAGGATAAAAAGATAGGGAAATTGGGGGTGGGACACATGAGAAAAGGGCTTCCCACAAAGGAGTCTGGTGGAAGCCTTTCACCAGCAGAAAAGCAAGAGTCCTAACATAATTAACAACTGCTTAAAGTCTTGCTACCTTTCCCATCTATAACCCCATAATTATCCAGGAATCTCACTGAAAGCCTCATTTATAGATGTTCTAAATCCCTGGTGGCTTCTGGCTTCATCCCACCGGATTGTGGCAGCAATAGAGCCACCCTCTGATCTCAATTACTGAAGAGAGGAGCAGAGATAGAGGAGAGGAGGGTCCCCTAGAAACCCACCAAGCAATGGAACTCCAAAAGGCTTCTAAGTTACTCCACATAGTCACCATCAGGACTGGTTCTGGGAAGCTCACACCCTGCTCTCAGGGGTGCTCTCATGCTCTTTGTGAGCATGTCTTCTTTCTCCTAACCCTACTGCTTAAGCATGAATTAAGAATGCCTGTAAGGGCTGGAGAGATGGCTTAGCGGTTAAGGCATTTGCCTGCAAAGCCAGATGATCCCAGTTTGACTCTCCAGGACCCACGTTAGCCAGATGCACAAGAGGGCAAATGCATCTGGAGTTCGTTTGCAGTGGCTGGAGGTCCTGGTGTGCCCATTCTCTCTCTCTCTCTTTCTCTCTCTCTCCCCTCTCCCCTCTTTTCTCTCTCTGTCCCTCTCTCTCTCTCTCTCCCCCCCTCTTTTCTCTCTCTCTCTCCCCTCTTTTCTCTCTCTCCCTCTCTCTTTCTCTCTCTCTCTCTGAAATAAATAAATAAATAAAACATTAAAAAGAATGTCTGTAATAAAATCTTCAACTCTGCTTCATCTCAGTTCCTCCTGAAATTCTTTTCAATGTTGAAACCACAAATCTGGAGATTAGACTGAGTTGAAGTCCTAAAAGTCTGGGGGTATTCCTCAGGCTGTTTAGGGTGACAGTATGCAGTTATGCCTCAGTCGCCTCCTTGCTGACCATGGTTTAGGAACAGGAAATAATCACATACTGAGATGATCATATTTCTTCTCCCAAGATTTTACTGCCAAAGCTACCAGAGAAGACTTTCTCTTACCCATTGTAGAATTTCAGACTAGGGACAATATGAGTCAGAGGTCAGGAAGCCAGCTTTTTTATCACCTGAAGCTGACTGGCCAGGAGATGGGCAAGCTCCTTTCTGATGATGTAATGAGCTCTTGGATACAGCCATAACCAAGGCAGGCCTCTCTCCCAGGACCACTCAGTTGTATGAGTCAGAATTAAAAAAAAAAAAAAAAAAAAAATCCCTTTACTCCTTAAGGGATCCAAACTTTGGCTTCTGTTTGTTTTTCCATGATTAAAAAGCACTTTAGCACTGTGGCATCAAAGACCATAGGATGCAGTGTGACATGATGAGGATTTGTAGAATGCATCAGAAGCACAAGGAGAACTGCATCTTGTTGCAAAGAAAATCTGCAGCACTCAGGAGGCTCCACAGTGGTGACAGGTGGACAGCAGATGCGTGTACTTAAGGAGAGGACAGCCAGACTAAAAGTCCCACATCTCACACCCTTCAATTAGAGAATTCCTTAAATATTTGCACACATAATATGTTTACTGCCAAATCAATAAAATGTGATTTTGATATGGACCTGTATTGAGAATTTTCTGTTTCACATGTAACATTCTTTGAAGCCTCCAGTTGGCCCACCCTGGAAATGAGAAACTCATCTACAGAATATGAACCTTCCTCCATACTTTCTAAAGAGAAAACAGTTCCACCTAAGGAATGAAATTTAAATTGCTTCAGAAACAAGAATTCCCTGAGATAGGAAGGGAAGAGGAAACACTACTAGGATTTGGCCATGATTTTCTATTCATGTAACCCAGGTGTTGGTTTAGTATCTAGATAGCCTTATCTTTAGCCCATTCTACCCATCCCACCCTATGAGGAAAGTCCACTGAGGGCTGAAGAGATGATTTAGCAGTTAAGTCATTTTCTTGAGAAGCCTAGGGACCCATGTTTGATTCTCTAGTGCTCATATAAGCCAGATGCACCAGGTGGTGCATGCAACTGAAGTTTGTTTGCAGTAGCTAGATGCCCTAGCATACCCATTCTCTTCCTCTCTCTCTCTCTCTCTCAAATAAAAATAAAATAATTCCAAAAATAGAAAATCTAGTGATATCCCCAAGATTTCTGTGAATTCCTGAATTCTTTGTGCTCTTGTGGCCACCTGTAAAATCCCTGCCAACTTTAGATCTACTTCTCATCTTCCAATCCTGATGGGCAAATCTACCATTTTTACCATTTGCACACCAACCAAACCAACCCAGAAACACAGAAGGTTTTTTTGTGGGTATACTGTCACCAGCAAGAGTCTATCATTGCTCCTTAACGCCCTTTCTCACTTCACCAAGTGTACATCATCCCAGCCAATACAATGTTCATGCCCACCACAATAAAAATCCCTCAATGGATAGACATTTTTCAAGTTCTCCCTTCCTGCCCTTCTTGCAATACCTACTGGGTTTGGTTTTTATTTTGTTCTCCTAAACTCTGGTTTCATGAAAAGTTTCCTTAGCCTTTCTGCTAGTTTGGTCTTTGGGGATGTTGTTCTAAGGGAAGAGGCCCTAACCTCAGGCTGCCTCAGACAGGCATAGAGAATGGTTCTCTGGTTCACACAGGACACAGAGGTCCCTTCCAGATCCTTTCTATAGTATAGGATAAGAAAGCCATGCAGGCTGAGTCAGCAAGTCTTTCCCTAAACAGGCTGATTCAAGGACCAGCCTGAGTCCTTACAAGTTTCCTGAGTTCCAATCAGAAAGTAAAAATCAAATCTCTTCTACATAAATTCCACTCTTAATCTACCTGGGGAGTTTCTGCCTCTTTTTGCTACTTCACCCTCCTTACAACCCTGAGCTAAAACACACAGTAGGGTGGTAAGCCTAAAGCATCCTACTCAGGGGAAACTGGATATTCATGCATTTGGCACCTTTTTGTGGAAAACCTACTATGGGCCAGGCACCCTTGTTCTGAGATGCAGTAATAAACAAAATGCTGGAGTCCCTGGAGTTTACATTCTGCTCATAGTGAAGAATCAGGAAGTTTGGATATTCAAAACACATCGCATGTTTAGTGTGACATACATAAGGACCAAGGAAAAAGGAAATGGAATAGAAAAAGACATAGAGAATGGCAACAGCCTGCTTTAGTTACAGTGACCGCTGTAATTAAGCTGAAGGCCCACCAGCCATTTCCCTAGTTAACAGTTATAAGGTAGAAAAAAGTATGAATAACTCAGCCATCCACAAGTGAACACAAGTGGTGGGGTGGGGAGACCTGGATTCATGGGACCTTCCTAGATCCTAGATCACAGCCCCCCAGACTCCTTCATCCACTAACCTGTTCTGGAATGGCCACAGAGGTCTCAGTTAGCTCTCCTGTGCTGGGTCAACAAGGCAACACTCACTAATGACACTTATCAATGTCATGTAACATGAGAGGCGTCCTAGGGCTAAACGCCAATGAGTGGCAAAACCATCACAAGAAAGAGAAGTCATCTGGTTTCTCCAACCTACCTGGCTCCAACCTCAGGGATAGGAGACCCTTTAATCCATGCCTCTTGGTGACAGCTCACCACAGAGACCACAGGTACAAATGTCATAGCCACTATCCAACACCTCTTGCTACTCCAAGGTTGAGCTCCTTCAACATAAGGGCAACTTCTCCATGGACATATAACTTTCAAGAGGAATCTTTTTAAAAGGAGAAAGAAAAAATGCACAAAATTCTTAAGTAAAAATAGCTGTATTAGCAGATGAGGATTCTAGCAATACGCCTGTGCTGGCAGAACAGCCTTGAAGCAGTCTCACAGCTGCTCCAATGCTTGACGTGCACATGTGTAAAGTAAGGTGGGAAGAGCATCTTTGAGGCAACTCCAGGGCTGAACTGGGTCAGTTCATGTTTCTAGGACAAAAAATGGTAAAATAAACTGGGCAAGGTGACACATGCCTCTAATCCCAGTACTTGCCAAGAGGATTGTCATGAGTCTGCGGCCAACCTGGGCTATAGGCTGAGACTATCACAAACAAAGATGCCAAAATGCCAACATCTTTGTTGAGCACAATATTATGGACCCTGCATTTAATTACATTAGAACTCTTATGATTTTGTACAGTGGGAAGATCACTGGAATGTCATCCAGTAATATCTGAAATGATTAGCACTACTTACCTACTCTTGCGGCAAATAAATTCCATAGCAGCATAGGTATTTAAAATAGCTTTGATCTTCAGTCAGAAAACATTGCAATTATAAGAACACACTGTGCCTGGCATGGTGCCACACACCTTTAACCCCAACATACAGAAGATAGAGGTAAGAGGATAGTTGTGAGTTCGAGGCCAGCCCGGACTACAGAGTGAGTTCCAGGTCAGCCTGAGCTAGTGTGAGACCCTACCTTGAAAAAATAAATAAATAAAACCCCCACACACACCATATGTATAAGCCTTTCCCACATCACCCTTCCTTAAAGTACCTACCATAATTCAGGCTAACAAGACAGTTTAAAAATACACACATGTTAGGATTTGGCTAAAATGGTTGTCTTTCATGGTTTACACTGACTACAAAGGAAGTTAACTGGTAAGATGTACGTGTTTTGGGGAGCCCCCTATGTGCTTTTACAAGTGTCTTTTCTTTTTGATGATTTAAACCACATGTTGAGATACTCAGAGGATTGTTTTTTTATCAAGAATTTTCCAATGTGAAAGAAATACCAGGGCAGAGCCATAGTTTTATGCAAGCTGTATACATACACGCATGCACCCCTCCACACACACGCACGCATGCACACACACACAGTCACTCACTCTCTCACAGATGGTGTAAATCACCCCTTGTCTTCCAGCAGCTGAACTGCCATCCTAATAAATAGAATCTTCCACATCATTTGATTTTGAATTTCCCTGAAGAAGTTTTGGTGGAAAAGTAAATTCTGTAGAGCCATTGGATTTGTTAAGCCTTTAACAAATGTATATTTAATGATTATGGAAAACATAAAACAATGGGAAACAAAAACTGAACGGCTTGGTAAAGTTAACGTCTAGGTTTTCACAGCTTGGGAAATACTTGGGGGAGAGAGTCTTTTATCATACTTCAAATTTAATGCTCCTACAGAGCATTTCTGTGGCAGATTCTACTAAAGCTCTGACAGATAAACTCCTAATGAATGAATCCAAAATACTTAAGAATTCTAAGAGCTGCAAAGCATACTCGTGGATAATGTGTAACCCCAGAGGCTGAGGTGGAAGCAAACTTTCATCTCTTTTGCTAATTCTGTTCAACAAACAGTAAGTTCAAGAATGAGATTATGAGGGCTGGAGAGATGCCTTAGCAGTTAAGCACTTGCCTGTGAAGCCAAAGGACCCCGGTTCGAGGCTCAATTCCCCAGGTCCCACGTTAGCCAGATGCACAAGGGGGTGCATGCATCTAGAGTTCGTTGCAGTGGCTGGAGGCCCTGGCGCACCCATTCTCTATCTGCCTGCCTCTTTCTGTCTGTCTGTTGCTCTCAAATAAATAAATAAAAGATTTTTAAAAAATTTTTAAAAAAAGGAATGCGATCATGAGGACTCTAAAGCTGCAAGGAAAATGAGAGTCCTGACTGAGTGCTGATGCCTGCACTGAGAGGGAGGGTGGACTGGCAACGTATGTGCTGAACAGTTTCACACATCCCACAGGTGTGAGGAACACTCATGTTTGGCACTAGGAGCACCATCTTCCTTATGCACAGTTGTCGCTTTGTTTTGTTTTTAAATCAGGGCACAATTCCCTTCCAGAACTTAAAGTAGTTACAGATTGCACTGCAGATCATCTATAGCATAATTTAAAGTCTTACATCCATTGATCACATGTTCCAGCTCCCCCACCTCAGCCCTTCCTCATCTTCCCATCCAGGTCTTCCATTTCTTTTCTATTGCTCTCTATAACACAGCCCTCCCTCAGATGAGCTGCTAGATCCCCTCATGGTTCCTCTGTGGCCCTTAAGCACTCACACTTCCTGCTTTTATCATAACTACCATGCCTTCTCCTTGGCCTGCCTCCTGCCCCTCTGTGTCAGTTCTCTCCACAGACTCCCGACTAACATCCAGAAATCATTTGCAATAATTAAATGTCTGATGCCCAATCCCAGTTCCATTTCCTCAGCCTGATGTTATAAATTCTAAAATTTTCACCTTCTTATTTTGATCTTCATTTATAACTATTTTTTCTCTGTCTCAATAGGGGCTTTTTGTACTCTTTTCTGTTAAAATATAGGTATCATAAAGATAGCCACCGCATATTTTAATTTTCTACATCCATAAATATTGCCTCTTAACTGAATAAACCTCTTACAGTTGTTAGAATACATGCATGAGAGTTACATATTTTTTTAATGTTCTATTTTTTTACCTAAGTAACAAGTAAAAAAATAAAGAATGCTTGCATTTTCCCATTATATAGGACCATATTTGTATGATCTTATTCAATAATAACTACAACCCTGTGAGGAATACATTGTTCTTCATCCTCATTTTCCAGTAAGAGATGCACTCAAGATTACCATGCAGTTATAAAAAACATTTCTCTTCTATCTCAGCCCCTCCCCATTGGCATGGTGTGAAAATAGCGGTGCTTTTTTGTTACAAAAAAAAAAAAGGAAAAGAAAAAAATAGCACAGCTAAAAGCAGACAGGTATATTGGAAAATCCAAATATTTTGAAATCTTCAATTGGCTAAGAATATTCCTTCTTATATAAACAAGAGAAGGGAATATGTCATCACTTTAATGTGACCTCAACAGAGAAAAAGCTAGTGACATTAGCCATTTCAAATGCCAGTATCTTCTTTCCATGGTGGAAGCAAACAGAACTAATTTGTTCCATCCACTTGCTTCTCACTGATATCACGATTCTCCTTAGTTCTCTGACAAACAACCCTTCTCATTTCTATCTTTGCTTTTTTGTTGTTGTTGTTAATAATTTCCCATCTTCTGTTTTCTTGGTACCTAGCACCTAAACAGTCCAGAAAAGAGACGAATATAGCAGAGGCAGAGGTAGAGGTAAAGCCTTGCATGGCTCTAATTAATGAGGAATAAAGGCCCTCCACATGCTATGTTTTGGGGTTTTTTCTCAAATTTTATTAACATTTTCCATGATTATAAAAAGTATCCCATAGTAGTACCCTCCCCCCGTCACACTTTTCCTTTGAAATTCCATTCTCCATCATATCCCCTCACCATCTCAATCATTTTCTTTTATTTTGATGTCATGGTCCTTTCCTCCTCTTATGATGGTCTTGTGTAGGTAGTGTCAGGCATTATGAGGTCATGGATATCCAGGCCATTTTATGTCTATAGGGAGCACGCTGTATATAGTCCTACCCTTCCTTTGGCCCATACATTCTTTCTGCCACCTCTTCCGCATTAGACCCTGAGCCTTGGAAGGTGTGATCGAGATGTTACTCAGTACTCCAGTCACTTCTTTCCAGCACTATGATACCTTCTGAGTCATCCCAAAGTCACTGCCATCTGAAAAGAGAAGATTCTCTACCCAAAGTGAGAGTAGTGTTAATATAAGGGTATAAATATTAAGAGAAGTGCTTACCGGGATGTTTGATAAGCATAGTATACACATTTTTCCAGACATCAGCAGATGTTATACCCCTAGGGCTCATGACTACCCCTGTTTTCAGTTTTTAGTATCAGGGATGTGTTTCCCCTCATGGAGTGGGCCTCCAGTCCAGCTGGAGGGCAGTTGGTTTCAACCATGACAGACATACCCACTCATTTGACCTGGCTGGCCAATTATAAGGCTTGCAGTGTCCACTGTTGAGTATCTTCACTGGTGGTATCTCTTTCATCCACTGAACTACATGTAGAATGCTTCTTCCAGCTTTCTGTCAGCTAGTCTATACGGAACAGGTTATCAGCTCAGTTCCAGCAGGATTTCTCAGTGGCCTTGCGGCCCAAGTATGTGGAGTCTTCAGAAATAGGGTCTTACCATCTATTCTTGATGGGAAACCAAGGGCCTCAGCAATGGCCTATAATGATTTGGGGGCATCAGGGACCTCCCTGGCCAACAACTCACTGGAGATATCCCATCCCTGGCACTGGAAATTTTCTTACAACAATCTCTGGCTCCTGAGTGTTCCATTGTCTGAAACCGGAGGATTCCATACGATTTATTTGCATACTCTTAGATCTTGATTAGCCCTCCCTCCACCTTTCCTTTACTCAGTCTCTTCCCCTGACCTCACTTTGGGCCTTTTCACCCCCAGTAATCTATTCTTCTACTTAAATATATACAATACCAACCTATTAAGTACCCTCCTCCCTTCCTTTCTCTTCCCTTTATATCTCCTTTTTAACTTATTGGCCTCTGCTACTGAGTTTTTTCCTTCTTATATAGAAGCCCAATCATCTGTAGCTAGGATCCACATATGAGGGAGAACATGTGGCACTTGGCTTTCTGGGCCTGGGTTACCTCACTTAGTATAATTCTTTCCAGATCCATCCATTTTTCTGCAAATTTCATAACTTCATTTTTCTTTACCGCTGAGTAGAACTCCATTGTATAAACGTGCCACATCTTCATTATCCACTCATGTTTTGTTTATGTACTATTTATCTTGAAAAAGGAAAACCTATGGAAGAAAGAGCCAAACAGTAATTGCCAGGAATGGGGGTAGAAGGAGGAGATTAGCCACAACATGAGAACAGCATGAAGTACTGGAAATGCCATTACATACCTATAAGAAGGTGAATTTCAGTGTACATGATCAACTTCACAAATGTAGTTCAAGAGTAAAATCAGGACTTCTGGCCAAGATGGTGACCACCTATCTGTACTGCAAATCCTGGGGTAAAGAAAGGCAAGACATTAAGGGTTTTCTGGGTCTTCTTGTCAGTGGGAAGGCTCAGAGAGGGGGGAAACAGGGAATCACGGATCCCCTCGAAGGCGGGTGGACCACCCCCCCCACCAAATAGCTCCCGCGGCCCGCTGCCATGGCCACTGGGCCCACCGTCACTGCTGCCACACTCTGCGTGCCTACCAATCCCTATGTGCAGAAGCTTAAACTGCTCTGCATATTTGCCCACATTACTGCTCCTGCCGCTGCACGTTCAGTGAGCCCAGTCCCACAGCAACTGCCACACAAGCCCAGACTGTGTCTCTCACTTGTGCCACCTCAGGTCCCATCCCCCATTCTCCCATGGTGGGGGAGCACAGACTGTTTCCAGATCCCAGTGTTCCCAGCCAGAGTTTGGGCTGCTTCAGGGCTTGGTACCTCAGTCCCCCTCCAAGCTCGAATGCAGGCAACTTTGGTGCATTACCACTTGAGAATTCAGGCAAATTTGGCCCACCTGTCAGGCAGTACATAGGCGGCTTTATCAAGTGGGAGCCAAAGCCCAGGCTGCTTGGCAACTGCCCCAAGTTGCCTCAGACTCCCATTGTGCTAGGGCCCGGGCTGATCTACCCACATACGTGCCCATACACTGTCATGGGCAGACCACAGCACAAAAGAAATAACATGAAAAATCAAATGCAAGAAAATCCAATTAGATCTCCCAGTCCTACAATGAATAATACATCTAACCAAAACATAGAAGAGTCATTAGGATCAGAACATCAAAATGAAGCTATGAGCAATGCAACCCTGACCAACCTACTGTTAGAGATTGGAAGGAGTTCAAAGAGAGGTAATAGATTTGAGGGAGAGTGAAAAAAAAAAAAGAGGACCTTAAAAATAAGCTGGCCATACTAAATGAAGACATAAGAAATGCAAGGATGAATTCCAAGAATCATCAAGAAAATCAGAAAATGATGTGAAAAGGGAGCTTGACAGACCAATGGAAATGATACATAAAAAAGTAGTAGAAAATGCAAACTTAATTGAACAAGTCCAAAACTCTCTAGAGGCTCTCAAGAACAGAGTCAGCAAAGTGGAGGATGGAAACTCTGATCTGGAAGACAAGATGTAAGAAACAGTTTGAGAGTTCAAAATTTTCAGTAAGTTCAAAAGTTCCTGTGAACAGAAAATGAGGGAATTGTGGGATACACTTAAACGTCCTAATATCAGAATCATTGGAATACCAGATGGAGAAGAATTTCAGACCAGGGCATGGAGAGCTTATTTAACAAAATAATTGAAGAAAACTTCCCCAGTCTCTTAAAAGAAAGGCCCATTAAGATACAAGAAGCCAACAGAACTCCAAACAGACTGGACCAAAGGAGAAACTCTCCAAGACATATTATAATTAAGACTCTAAACATTGACACCAAAGAGAAAATCCTAAAAGACCCACCAAGAATCCCAGTGGCACCTGGAAACTGAACAGCACACTCTTAAACAATAATTGGATAATGGATGAAATAAAAAATGAAATTGCAAAATTCCTGGAATTGAATGACAATGAGAACACATCATACCAAAACTTATGGGACACAATGAAGGCAGTACTCAGTGGAAAATTCATAGCACTCAATGCCTTCATAAAAAAGACAGAAAGATCCCAAATCAATAACCTAACCATCCACCTAAAGGCATTAGAAAAACAACAAAATTCCAACCCAAAGAGCTCCAGAAGGAAAGAATTAAAATCAGAGCAGAAATTAATGAGTTGGAAACCAAGGAAAATATAAAGACAATTGACAAAACAAAGAGCTGGTTCTTTGAAAAACTAAACAAGATTGACAAACCCCTGGCCAATTTGATCAAGCAAAAAAAGCAGAAGCTTCAAATTTAACAAAATTCAAAATGAAAAAGGAGAGATCACAACAGACATAAATGAAATTGGGAGAATCATCAGGACTTATTTCAAAAACCTCTACTCCACAAAACTGGAAAATGTGGAGGAGATGGATAAATTCCTGGACTCATACCATCTACCAAAGCTAAACTCAGAGCAGATTAATCACCTCAATGAACCCATCACACTCATGGAGATTCAAAAAGTAAAGAAAAAAAACCTCCCCAAAAAGAAGAGTCCAGGACCAGATGGCATCTCAGCTGAATTCTATCAAATCTTCATGGAAGAACTCAAAACAAACTTCCTTAAACGATGCCACACAATCGAAGAACAGGGAAAGCTATCTAACTCCTTTCATGAATCTAGTATCACCCTAATTCCAAAACCAGGCAGAGATGCCACAAGAAAAGAAAACTACTGGCCTATTTCCCTAATGAACTTAGATGCAAAGATCCTGAACAAAATCCTCGCAAACCAAATCCAACAACACATCAAAAGCATTATCCACCTTGACCAAGTGGGATTGATCCCAGGAACACAAGAGTGGTTCATCATACAGAAATCTGTCAATGTAATACACCACATAAACAAGGTTAAACATAAAAACCACATGATCATTTCAATAGATGTATAAAAGGCCTTTGACAAGAAACAACATCACTTCATGATCAAAACATTGGAGACAATTGGCATGGTTGGTACATATCTTAACATAATAAAGGCAATATACAAAGCTCCAAAGGCCCAAATACTTAATGGAGAGAAACTAGAGGAATTTCCATTAAGAACAGGAACAAGACAGGGTTGTCCTCTCTCACCATGCTTTTCAATATAGCACTGGAAGTTCTAGCTCAAGTAATAAGACAGAAGAAGGAGATAAAGGGGATGCAATTTGGGAAGGAAGAGGTTAAGTTAGCTCTATTCACTGATAACATGATTGTATATTTAAGAGACCTGAGAGATTCCATCCCAAAACTCCTGAAGGTGATTAACTCCTATAGCAAAGTTGCAGGATACAAAATCAATGCACAAAAATCAGTAGCATTTTTATATGCAAATGACAAAGATACAATAGCAACAAAAAATTAAATATATTAGAATAACGTTAACCAAGGAAGTGAAAGATCTATACAATGAAAACATAAATACAGTCAAAAAAGAAATTGAGGAGGACTTAAGAAAACAGAAAGACCTCCCATGCTCCTGGATAGGCAGAATTAACAATGTGAAGATGGCAATCCTACCAAAGGCAATATATAGATTTAATGCAATTCCAATTAAAATGCCTACAGTGTTCTTCACAGAGATAGAAAAAAATGATCTCAAATTTCATATGGAAAATACAGAAGGCCTCACATATCCAAACATATCCTCAGCAAAAGAAATACCTCTGGTGGCATCACCATACCTGATCTAAGGCTATACTACAAAGCCATAGTAATAAAAACAGCATGGTACTGGCATAAAAACAGGAGTATAGACCAATGGAATAGACTTGAGGACCCAGATTTTGGGTCAAGCAACTATAGCTACTTGATATTCGACAAAGGCCCAAACAATATAGGCTAGAAAAAAGATAGCATCTTCAACAAATGGTGCTGGACAAACTGGACAACCACATGCAGGAAATTGAAACTTGATCCACACATTTCACCATGCACTACTCTCAAACCCAAATGGATCAAAGACCTCAATATAAGACCAGAAACTCAAATACTACTGGAAGAAAATTTAGGAAGTACTTTCCATGATATAGGGAAGGAAAAAGACTTCCTGAACAAAACCCCAGTAGCTCACGATCTTAAACAGTCACTCAACCAATGGGATCACATGAAGCTAAAGAGTTTCTTTACAGACAAGCATACAATAAGCAAAGCCAATAGATTACCCACAGAATGGGAGAAAATATTTGCAGGTTATCCAACTGATAGAGGCCTAATCTTTAGAATCTACAAAGAACTCAAAAATCTAATCAGTAAGAAGCCAACCACCCCACTCACAAATGGGGCAAAGAGCTGAACAGGCAGTTCACAGAGGAAGAAATACAACTGGCACACACACTTAAGAAAATGTTCATCATCCCTAATCATCAGAGAAATGCCAATTAAAACAACTATGAGATTCCACCTTACCCCAATAAGGATAGCAAACATCAAAAAATCAAATGAAAATAAATGCTGATGAGGATGTTGAGAAGTAGGAATACTCATCCACTGTTGGTGGGAATGTAGGATGGTACAACCACTTTGGAAATCAATATGGAGACTCCTGAAAAAGCTGCCTATAGAGATACCAACAGACCCAGTTATTCCCTTACTGGGCATCTACCCTAAAACCTTCAAACCACAAGCCAGAGAGATTTGCTCAACCATGTTTCTAGTGGCTCAATTCATAATATCTAAGAGCTAGAATCAATCCAGATATCCATCACTAGAAGAATGGATAACTAAGATGTGTTATATCTACACAATGGAATTCTATACAGCAGTAAGACAAAATGACACAAAGAAATTTAAGAAAAATGGTTGAACCTGTAACAGATCATTCTCAGTGAACTTACCCAATCACAGAAAAAAAAAATCGCCACATAGTCTCACTCATCTACAGCACCTAACCTGAATCTACCCAAGATACCTTACATACCCACCAATCATCTCATGGACTAGACACTAGGATGGATGGGGAGGGAGGGGAGAGCATCGAAGGGGTGGGAACACAAATCTAGACCCAAACAGCAATGGTACCATAAAATTCTACTTCCTCAAAGGCAGACCAAATGGCTGAACCTTCACCAGGCCATTACAGGAAACACCTGAACCAGAAGACACTGGAGAGGGTAGGATCAAGTCTAATTCAAATCTTCTACATCTTCCATCCCTCCTTCTCCATCTCCATCTCTCTCTCTCTCTCTCTCTCTCTCTCTCTCTCTCTCTCTCTCTCTCTCTCCTCTCTAGTTCTTGTATATTAGTTATCTTTTTCCTCATTTTCTTAGTGGGCACTGACCTGTAACTCCCAATATCAGCATGGGGTTATCACCCACACTGACTTTTGATCAGAGAAACCTACAAGGTTTCCTAAAAGAATGACAGATTTCTGTCAGAGTACTTGATGACCCACCAAAGGTTAGTGCTAAGACCCTATTGCTGAAGACACCATATGCAGCTGACACGTAAAATGGAATGGAATGTCTGGAAGCCAGGAGAAAGTCAGTCCCCAGACAGTCAGCATGTCTAGTGCCAGAAGGTGCTACATGGGCGACTGGAGGAAATGACCAATATGTGTCCAAGCAACTCATGGTCCAACCTACTTAGTAGTAAATAACCTATTGTGATGCCCACACAAGTGCAATAGTGGCACACAGCCATGGTGGGGAACCAACTTCTCTTGATTTGGCTAACAGAACCCCTCAGTGGCATGGAAGCCATAGCTGGAGCTGGGAAACAAGTCAGAACCATATCCAAACATAAGCCCACTCTCCAATATGAAGCTACCATCAATCATGGGCTACAAGAGGGCCTACACCTATTAAACTCTCTTAAAAAAAAAAAAAAAAGTAAGGGTTATCTCATTTGTCCTGGTAATAACTTACTCTCTGTTGGAGAATCTGCTTCTCTTTTTCAAATAGATGCAGATCCTAAGGAGAGAGCCACCCCATCATACCTCAAAAGGGCCCCGGCTGAAACTAAGGAAAATTGGCAAAACAAGCAAAGGTGCTCTTTTCCTGATGAACCGGATACCAGCACAAAGGGGAAGGAGACCAACACAGAGAAAAATCAATTCCTACCAAACTAGAGAGCCAGAGCCCCAGAGGCCCCCAACACCTCATCACTGAAGCAGACCAATAATGAACCCAACATGGCTCAGGGAGATTTTATAGAAGAGGGGGCGGAAAGAATGTCAGAGCCACATGTTGGGTTATGATATGCAGAGACACTTATCGTACCAATAACACAATGCACGACCCATTTACCTCAACAAGGAGGGGCCAATTGGGGGGGGGGTAGGTCATGGATGAGCCTAATAATGATACCAAACTGCCTGTATTTGCTGAATAGAAAACTAATAAAAAAAATTATAATAAAAAAATCAAATCAAACAGTAGCAAGAGAATCAAGTATTACTCAGAAATGGGAGTATGTCACTTGCCACTTAGAAATGAATTTAAGATTTCATTGCAACTTCTGGATTAGATGGAAGCATAGGTACTATGCCAAAGCAGCCTAGGGGGTAAAAAGACAGAAAAAAATCTCAGCAAAATACACACTTTTACTAAAAAGTGAGGTGTATAGAAAATTGAAATGGTAGTGGAGAAGTAGGAGAGATCCACAGCATCCAGAGCCCACACAGGCCGGCAGAAGCGGCTCCAGCAGTTCCGCTGAATGTGGCGGTAGCAGTAGCTCATGAGAAAGCCACGAGGATCAGGTTGAGCAACAGGAAAAGCCAGGTGAGGGGAGCTTCCACTCACACCGGAGCTCTCTGCAAACTCAAGAAACGTGAAGGGAAAATGGCAGTGAACAATGGAGGAGCAGATCACAAGGTAGAAGAACACGTGGAACAGAAAGAGAACTAGAGCAGCATCGGCAGCCTCCCCTCCCCCACCGCCAGTGTCCAGCGAGCAGAGCAGCAGTCCAGGGACCCAGCCACGCCAACTTGAACCAACAGCGGGACCCGGGCAGGAACGGAGGTAACTGGGATTACACCAGGGAAGGGTCTCATCTGGTCACAAACTGACTTGGAACCCTCAACAGATCAGAAATCTTAACCTCCTTGTTGTCAGAATTAAGGGTGTGGGTGGGGCACCACACACCCTAAGGACAGTTAGAGGATCTGGCTGTCATAATACCTACTTTTGGATAAATACTCTGAGCTGTTTTTCACTGAAAGTGTACATTCTTTAGTTAAATTTTAGAATCTGCCTGTATTTTGTTCCACTCAGCCTACTTGAATACTCTCATAGCAGGCAAACCCAACACCTAGGGTCACTTTTGTTGATACTCTGAGAGTCTTGAGAGACACAGCTAATGCCTTAAGCTCCTACCCTGAAGTTAGATAATATCAGATTGTCTGATACATCTAATAATACCCAGCTAACTAGAAAATCCAATCATTAGATAATCCAAAATGCAAAAATATATACATTATAACACAAGAAACACCAAAAAACAAGACAATATGAATCCACCAAAAAGTAGTAATGCATCAGAAATGACCTCCACTGAGAATGAGTTAGAGGAAATTCCTGAGAAAGATTTCAAAAGAATGATTATAAATATGTTCAAAGAACTCAAAGAAGAAATCAAAGGAATGAAAGAGGAAATCAAAGGGATCAAAGAAAACACAGGACAACAATTTAATGAAATAAAGAGGTCAATACTATACATAAATAAGGAAATAGAAATAATAAAGAAAAACCAGTCAAAATTACTAGCAATGAAGAACACAGTTAATGAAATAAAAACCTCTGTAGAAAATCTCACCAGTAGAATGGATGAAGGAGAGGACAGAATACCTAAGCTAGAAGACCAGGTGGCAGATCTAATACAGTCCAACAAAGAGAAAGACAAACTAATAGAAAAGTATGAGTGGGAATTTCAAGATATTCGGGACTCTATGAAAGATCAAACATCAGAATTCAGGGCATAGTAGGAGGAGAAGAATTTCACTCCAAAGGCATAGTAGGCGTCTTCAACAAAATCACAGAAGAAAACTTCCCCCAAATTGTGAAAGAGGTGCCAAGGCAGATACAGGAATCCTTTAGAACCCCAGCCAGACAAAACCTGGAAAGAACCTCTCCTCGCAATATTATAATCAAACTAACAAAAACACAAACCAAAGAAAAAATATTGAAAGCAGTCAGAGAGAAAACTCAAGTTACCTACAAAAGCAAGCCTATCAGGATTACAGCAGATTACTCAACACAAACTTTAAAAGCCAGAAGGGCTTGAAGTGATGTTATCTTTCAGGATTTGGAATACAACTGTCAACCAAGGTTACTTTATCCTGCAAAACTATCCATTCGAATAGACAGAGAAATAAGGACATTCCATGACAAAAGCAAGCTAAAGGAGTATTTGAAGTCAAAACCAGCTCTACAGAAACTACTTGAAAGAATCCTCCATGCTGAAGAAAAAGAAAAGCACACATATAAGGAACCGGGGAAAAAAAAAAAAAACAATAGACCACCATCATGAAAACAAATGATCATAAATGTTGGTGGGGATGTGGAAAAAGAGGAACCCTTCTACACTGCTGGTGGGAATGCAATCTGGTCCAGCCATTGTGGAAATCAGTGTGGAGGTTCCTAAAACAGCTAAAGATTGATCTACCATATGACCCAGCTATAGCACTCCTAGGCATATATCCTAAGGACTCATCTCATTTCCTTAGAAGTATGTGCTCAACCATGTTTATTGCTGTTCAATTTATAATAGCTAGGAAATGGAACCAGCCTAGATGTCCCTCAACTGATGAGTGGATAATGACGATATGGCACATTTATACAATGGAGTTCTACTCAGCAGTAAAGAAAAATGAAGTTATGAAATTTGCAGAAAAATGGATGGATCTGGAAAGGATTATACTAAGTGAGGTAACCCAGGCCCAGAAAGCCAAATGCCACATGTTCTCTCTCATATGTTGATCCTAGCTACAGATGATTGGGCTTCTATATGAGAAGGAAAAAATTCAGTAGCAGAGGCCAGTAAGTTAAAAAGGAGATATAAAAGGGAAAGAAAGTAAAGAAGGAAGGTGCTTAATAGGTTGGTATTATATATATGTAAGTAGAATAATAGATTAACGGGGGTGAAAATGCCTAAGGTGAGGTCAGGGGAAGAGACTGAGTAAACAAAAGGTAGAGGGAGGGCTAATCAAAATCTAAGAGGATGCAAATAAATCATTTGGAATCCTCTGGTTTTGGATAATGGATCACTCAGGAGCCATAGATCATTGTTAGAAAAATTTTCAGTGCCAGGGATGGGATACCTCCAGTGAGTTGTTGGCCAGGGAGGTCCCAGATGTCCCAAAACATTATAGGTATTGCCGAGGCCCTTGGTTTCCTACCAGGAATAGATGGTAAGACCCTATTGCTAAAGACTTCACATACTTGGGCCTCAAGGCCACTGAGAAATCCTGCTGGAACTGAGCTGATAACCTCTTCCATATTAACCTCTTCCATATAGACTAGCCAACAGAAAGCTAGAAAAAGCTTTCTACATGTAGTTCAATGCGAGAAAGAGATACCATCAGTGAAGATACTCAACAGTGGACATTGCAAGCCTTATTATTGGCCAGCCAGGCCAAATGAGCCAACGGGTGCAATAGTGGCACATCTGTAAAGGTGGAAAACAACTGCCCTACAATTGGACTGGAGGCCCGCTCCTTGGGAAAGAATACATCCCTGATACTGAAAATCTAAAACAAGGGTAGTCATGAGCCCTAGGGGTGTAACATCAACTGATGTCTGGAAAAATGTATATACTATCCTTATCAAACTGCCCAGTAAGCCTTCTCTTAATATTCATACCCTTATATTAATGCTACTCTTACTTTGGGTAGAGAATCTTCTCTTTTCAGATGGCAGTGACCTTGGTATGACTCATAAGGTATCATAGTGCTGGAAAGAAGTGACTGGAGTACTGAGTAACATCTCGATTACACCTTCCAAGGCTCAGGGTCTAATGTGGAAGAGGTAGCAGAAAGAATGTAAGAGCCAAAGGAAGGGTACAACATTCTCCTCCAGACACAAAATGGCCTGGTTATTCATGACCTTACAGTGCCTGACACTACCTACACATGACCATCATAAGAGGAGGAAAAGATCATGACATCAAAATAAGAGAGACTGATTGAGATGGGGAGGGGATATGATGGAGAATGGACTTTCAAAGGGGAAAGTGGGGGGAGGAGGGACGGTATTACCATGGGATATTTTTTTTATGATCATAGAAAATGCTAATAAAAATTGAGAAAAAAAAAGATTTCATTGCACATTTTAAATTTTTTTTATTTTATTTTTTATTTATTTGTTTATTTTGGTTTTCAAGGTAAGGCCATGCTCTAGACCAGACTGACCTGGAATTCACTATGTACTCATAGGTTGGTATTAAACTCACATTGATCTTCCCTCCTCTGCCTCCTGAGTGCTTGGATTAAAGGCATGTCCTACAACACCATCTTCATTGTACTTTTTTTTTAAACAAACATTTATGTATTTCATCACTATAAAAATCTTATATTAAATTACTTACATTTTCTGAATAGAAACTATTAACATCTCAGGCTATCAGTTGATTGTAAAGGACAGAAAGAAACTGATCATTACCCAATTAAGGCAGCTTCCTGCCAGATGCACAAGGGTCTGACTTTGTAGGTGCATTTTCAACTCTCTGCTATCTCAATAGAAAGCAAAATATAAGAGACAACATGATAACACACACAACTACTTGATGGCCTAATGAATTCATTTTTAAGGCCAATGTTGCTTTTTCTACATCAAAAGAATCAGATAAGAGCAATTGCTTGGATCTTTAGGTTTAAATGTCATCTGTAGGTAATGTTGAACACACAAAAACTCTAAATTCGTTTTCAAACTGTAATATCAATAAGCCACTCCATTTGCCTCTTTCAAAAATTCTAAAAGACAGTACACTTCTCATTTTTTAAAAAAGACCATTTGCTAAAAGAATGCAGCAATAGTTTATGGCATGTTAAATGTTAAAATATCTGTTTCCTTAAAAGGCATTACTGGCAGGGCGTGGTGACCCAGGCCTTTAATCCCAGCACTGGGGAGGCATAGGTAGGAGGATCAGCGTGAGTTCAAAGCCACCCTGAGACTACATAGTGAATTCTAGGTCAGCCTGGACCAGAGTGAGACCCTACCTCAGAAAACAAACCAAAAAAAAAAAAAAAAAAGGTATTACTGAAAAAGGATGGGGTGAGCAGTGAATGAATTTACTTAGAATCTCCTTGAGTGTCCAAGAGGTGTCAGCGGGCAACATGTCCTAAAATGTCTAATTACACTGTGTGATGGTTACCTCCTGTGGTCAGTTTGATCAGATTAGGAATCCACAGACATTCCTCTTGGTTGGGTCTCTGAGGTTGCTTCCAGGAAGGATTAATTGAAGGAGGAGGAAGTCCTTCCTCCAGAGTGAGCCCTGAGAGTGGGTGGCCGTCCAGGTGTGGGGGCTTCATGTAAGGAAGCGCTGGGAGAAAAGTCCCTTCCCCCACCCGGCTGCCAGTGCTGCTTGCGGGAATTGCCCGCGCGTCGTTCCTGTTCCGCTGTCCTTGGCTGGTATTAGAACCAAATTTCCTCAGCCTTCCAGTGGGGACTGAAAGGCCAGCGGCTCTCCAGGAAGCCTGCAGGTTTTCAATGCTGGATTGGGACAGCTGAGGCCTCCAGCCAAGAGGACTGAACAGCTACCAGTTTCCTTGACCCTACAGACTGCTATTGTTGCACTGCAGTAAGCTAATCCAGTAACTCCCATTTTTAATACAATTCATCCTTATCGGTTCTGTTCCTCTAGAGAGCCCTGACTAAGGATCCTGTGGAGTAGGGTTTATAGGGGATTTAGGGAGACCAGAAGTAGAAATACGAACTTAGTATGAATGAGACACAAAAACTGCAGCTGGAATTCCCTCCCCCAGCCGCTCTCAAGCCAAGCCTTGGCTTCTGATTTTGCACTGTGGTCTCCTGATAATGATCCCAGATTTTCATTAACCACTTCTCAAATGTGTCCCTGTCATTGCAGAACCTAGCTTTCTATGAGGTAAGCCTTTCTAAACCATTCCTCAGGAAATGCCTACTTCTCTGCTCTAAGTGGGATGACAGAATGAGACGTGTTTTTCAGCTCTTTAGAATAACACCGAGTGTAAATGTTGAAATATGTATCTCAATTTATTCTCTTCTGAGGCGGATAATTAACCTTGAAACATACAGAAAGCATGTGCTAGCCTCAATTAATTCTTAAATGAGAATTTTAAATAAAATTAATTTTCCTTTATTTAAAAACGTGCTGTAGTCAATTAGTAGGATAATTCATGAGAAGGAGTGTAACGTCACTTTATGCACAACTGGCCAGAAGCAAAGCATTTTACTCTAAAGATGTTGCCCTAAAAAGTCTTTGCTCAGCTACGTGGTGGCACTCCAGCTACAGCCCTCTCCGCCCTGCCTGGAAGTCTCTTAGAAAGAACCCAGACTGCTTAAAATGCACTTCCACTGTTCTTTAGCATTTGTTTCCTATATAGTGTCTAGAGTATACTTTATATTTTGCTCGAGTTATTTATTTTCTTTGTTTATATATCTTACTTTCCCATTCAATGAAATGGTAAGCATGCTATTATTTTTTTTTCCTATTTTCCTTAAACTAGAGTTCAGAACACACTTGTCAGTTACCTTTTCTTTTGAGGTAGGATCTCACTCTAGCTCAAGCTGACCTCTAACTCACAGTGATCCTCCTACCTCTGCCTCCCAAGTGCTGGGGTTAAAGGTGTGCACCACCGTGCCTAGCTTATCAGTTGCACTTTAATTTCATTAAATTTTAAGTAGAAGCTCGTCATTATCACCACTTCACTGTGTTCATTACTCTTCATACATTTAAGAAGTCAGTTGAAAAGGCAAAAAGAAACTTTAAATCAATGGGAATTGGCTAATGAAGCATAAAACAGACAAAAAAGCTAATGTTTAATGTATTACAATGAACCCATTGGATATTCCTCAAAATACATAAACATCTCTCAAGCTAGAGAGATGGCTTAGCAGTTAAGGCACTTGCCTCCAAAGCCAAAAGACTCAGGTTTGACTCCCCAGGACCCATGAAATCCAGATGCACAAGGGGGCACATGCATTTGGAGTTCGTTTGCAGTGGCTGGAGGCCCTGGCACACCCATTCTCTCCCATCTCTCTCTCTCTCTCTCAGATTAATAAATAAAAATGAGAAAAAATAACACTAGTCAAGTCATTCAGTACTGACCAAAGGCACTGGCTTTCCTTCTCTTCCTGGACCAATATGCCCGACAATTATTATTTTTTTTTAAAAAAAGAAGGAAATAGTATGTGTGTCATTTAAAAAAAAAAAAAAAAAACAGTTTTCCCCTAGGGCAGTTTATCTTTCTCAGTAGATCTGAGTTTTCCAAGTTAAATGAGCTGAAATAGAAAGTCCTTAAGTGGCTATATTTCAAGAGCGATAACCCAAGAAATTGCGGGGTTGTCATCTGAAAGCTCAGAACGGGAAGCAGTGGTAAGCACTCTTCCCAGCTAGCGTGTGTGCACAGGCAGGAGGCTGACGCGGCATCACCAACACCTCTCTGGCTGGGCATCACCATGGTCTGAAATGTGCATTTGCCAGTGTGCATACGATGTCACAAGAGGCAAATTCCTGAGTGTAAGCAACGTGGGAACTGGGCTGTGATGTGACACGTGAGTACGTAGTTGGTGATCTCCAGTCTCTATAGTTTCTTGCTGTGACATCTCTCATCAGGCTCATTAAGGAAAAACAAGAGAATACATGTGGTCACCAGATTCATTTTTGTTTCTGAAAGAAAGCCACATCCTTTAATTATCCCTTACCATCTTATTGCTCCAATTATTACTGCAACTTTGAAATAATTCTTATTTGACACAGGCTTTTTAATCAAGAACAAACAAGACCACACACTTGGTTGATTGATACATTAAAAACATCTGTCTATTATGATAAATACCCGCATGGAAAAAATTCTCAGGGAAAAGCCAAAAGCCAAACAAAGTCACGGAACCAGACTCAATTCTAGACCATTTGTTGCCTCTTCTAAGGCTGCCCAGACCCGGGCGCAGGGTCCCAAGTCCTGGCTGTGCTGCAGAGAGCTTTGACAATGTACGGGCCTTCAGCCAGTGCGGTCAGGAAAGGTCGGAGTCTGATTCTGATTCTGATTCTGATTCTGATTCTGATTCTGATTCTGATTCTGATTCTGATTCTGATTCTGATTCCAAGTTTGCCACACTCTAAAAGGGCGAACTGTAGATTCAGTTGTGATATTAAACTTGTTTTTTAAAAAAATGAGTACATACCAAGCAGGTCCATTGCCAAAGGAGAGCAGTTTTTAATTTTTCTGTCTAAAATTTTCCAAGCTGAATTAGATGGACTTGAAGAGCACTTTGCCTAACAAAAAACTAAATACCTACTTGGAAATTTGAATGTGTGACATTAAATAATCAACAAGTGAAAAATGTAAAACATTGAAAAAAATGGCATCTACTGGGACAATTCACACTCTACTATTGTTATACAAAAAGCATATAGGCAGAGCAATTGAGATCCAACAGCCAAAAATAATATAGAAGTAACTATGCTATAAGATTAAAAAAAAAAAAAAAAAAAAGACCACAAAGGGAAAAAGATAGAAGAGCAGTGGAAATATAAGGGAATTGGTAAAGGTTCCATAGAGAATGAAGATCCTGTAATGTTTGGCAGTATTTAATTCTGTAAACCTAGCAAGGTTGTGGAGCCTTCCCCTCTCCCCCCCTCCCCCACCTTCGCCTCAGGGCTTTAGTTGAGGAATTGTGTTGCTTTGGTTTTTCCTTCAGATATTATTGAAGATTGAAGAAATCCCAGACTTCCAAGCCAAGAAACAAAACTGATGACACCCTGGTTATCATGAGGAATCAAATTGTCAGAGAGCCAGTCAGAAGGGGGACAAGAGCTATATACCTCAAAGTGACATTTCAGACAACCATGGGAATTCAGTAATTGCACCATGCCATGAGTAGAGGCACAGTCCAGAGGCATAAATCCTCGGAGAGAGATTCTTGAAGCTGTGAGAATGAATGAGTGCACCAAGCACAGCCTACACTCAGTAAATATTCGGCAGAATAAAACCTGAATGAAAAAGAATGGGAAAAAAATAAACAAGAACAGGGCCTAGACAAAGCCCTCAGTTATGAAAATAAGACAATCAAAGAAACCTAAAAACAATTTTGAAAAAGAAAGGAGGAAAAAAGGAAAGTACAATATCAAGGAAGCCAAAATGAAATAATATTTAAAAGACATGGTCATTAGTATCAGATGAAAGAAAGCAAATATATAAGGCAAATGGATTATATCTGTTGAGGAAAATGTGTTTCAAAATGCTCCCTGGAAGGAATATGATTCTTAAAATTGTCTGAAAACTCTGTGGTTAAGTGTTATAAGCTGAAGCAATTTATGGTAACAACAGTCAACAACCACTATGCAAATTAAGTTAAAGTTCAGCTAAGAAAAAAACACAGAAAACCATTGAGAAAGGGAAAAGTAGGGGGGTGAGGAAGGAAAAAGAACTCCTTTCAATGAGGGAAAACTCATTTGGACTCTGGTGAACTAAATGACATTGGGCTGAGGCATATACATTGATTCCTTTTCTTTAGCTTTCTCAGAAGAAAATGAAGCATGGTTTTAAATTCCAAATGCAGGGAAACTTTAAAACCTTCGTGTGTGTGTTTAGAAATAGTTATAGAAAAAAAATAATAATAAAAACCTCATTGCAAAATACCAGGAGTTTTAACCTAGGATCCTTTGGTCTTTGACCCTCAGATACCACATTCCATTCCTGCTATACATGTATGGGAAAAGGTCCATGGTTTCCATTAGATTCTCCAAGAGCTATAAAGATTAAGAGCCACTGACCTGGGAAAGTTCTTTGCCACTGGTATTGGGAGAAAGTTTGAAGGTGTTTCAATGGGAAGTCAGGCTGATAACTACACATCCTTCTTCATCCAGACCATTTTTGTTGTTGTTGTTGTTGTTCCATCTTGGGGAAAGCACTGCTCTCCTTGACAACTTTCCCTGTGTTTTAAATCTCAGCCTGCTCCCAGTGTTTCTTCCCAGTCTCCTTTGTCCCATAAATATTGTAGTTCCCAATGCACCATACCCAATCCCTTTCTCTTCTTATTTTACACATTCTGTCTGGCTGACCTGGATTCTATCTGATTCCAGCCAATTCTAAAGAATGGTCATAAAGTCTGGAAACAAAGGTGAATCTATGAGAGATGATTTATTGTGACTGTGTTATAATATATGACGAAAGGGTATACATGTTTTCAGAATTTATAGCCATTTGGTACATAGTTAGGGCTTCTATATCCGATCTCAAGCCAAGAAGTCTTTCTTGAACGGGCTATGATTTTCAGGCTGTGGACTGTCTATGGAACATCTCCATTTAGCATGCGCATATTTTCACACATAACAGGTCCAAATCAAATCTCACCCTTCCCCTCCAACCTCACATCCTTGTGCAGCTCCTGGCTTGGGGAGTCGGATCCCTATTCTATGCAACTTCCAAAGAAGCCTGAGAATTGGGCCCCAGCTCTCAGGTCTATGGGACTCTTCTTTGCTGCTCCCTTCTCCTTCCACCCAGGTCTGTCTCCGCTGATCTTGTGTTAGTTAAAGCACTTAAGGTTTAGTCTCTCAACCATCACATGGTAAAGCTTCTCCACTGATCTTCCTGCCTCCAGACTCACCTTCTTCTAATCCCAAGTGCAAATCTGCTGGTGATAATCCATTATCTCAAACTCCTTGGTGTGGCATGCAGGCCTATCTTCTACTACTTTCTTCTAGGCTTGGTGCTGCACCCATGTCTGGGTACTTGGACTCCTCGAATGTGTCTCGCTTGATTCCTCTGCTCAGGTTTCCCCCTCCCATGTCCAGTGACGAGCTCTTCTATCTTCCCCTGAAGGCTCAGCTCAAGACTTCCTGAAACCTTGTCTTCCCTCACCACTGCCACCACACTCAGGGTGTACACTCCTTACTTCAGTGTCCTGAGAGCAACTTAACATCATTGTCAAAATGCATTACAAGGGCTTGCTTCAAATCTCTGCTTTATATCCTTAGCATCTGGCATGCAATACTTGTGTGTCATGGAAGAATGGCAGGTAGTAATTGGAATGAAGTTTCCTCTTTTTTTTGGATAGACAAAAGGTCTCATGTAACAAACAGTAACTCCTGACCCAAATTAGGCTTGGAAAGTTCAGCAAGGGTAGAACTGTAAGGACCATGGTGGGGCAGGACCTAGAGCCAGCCACTGAGGGTGCAGATGAGAATCAGTGTTAGAGAGTGGGGAGAAGCCTAGATGGCCAGGCTATTCAGGACACAGAAAAGGATGCAGAGTCACTGGTTTAATTCAGTAGTTTGTGAGGTAGTGGGCTGTCAGCAAAATCTACCAGTACACGCATATCCTATGAGGGCTTAAAATGGGCTGCATTGTGAGGTTCTGGTGGAAGGGAATCAGTATCAAAGAGAGCTTTGCACAGACAACAGTGCTTAGTCCCTGGACAGCGCGTTGTCAAGGGAGGCCCAGTGGGGCTGCAACTCTCTGTAGGTTCTTAGTGCTCAGAATCAGGCACACAGAGGCAAGGTGGGGGTGCAGCAGAATGGGGCTATGTCCTATGACATGAGGAGAGCTATGTGCAGGCAGGCAGGCTGTGACAACATCTATGGGGTAGAAAGTGCTTTAGGATATCCAAATAGCACCCTGAGAGTGCATGCACACTCCAATGTTGTCACTGTTAATAGAATAGTTTCTTCTGGCATATTATTTTTCTAGCTATACCAAGGAAATGTGGGTTTTAATTGTTCATAGTTGTGATGATTTGAATGTTATATCCTTCCAAAATTAATTTTGGAATTTAATTCCTCATGTAACAGAAGTGGGGCTTCTAATAGGTGATGAAGCCCCATTTCATGGGCAAAAATTAGTGCCCTGGTTTATTTAAAAAAAAAAAAAAAAAAGCTGGAGAGAGACCATACGTCCCTTTTGCCACTCTTCCACTGGGTGACCTCACAGGCTGACAGAGAGCCAGTCCTACCACAGCACTGATGCCAGATGCCAGATCTGCTATAATGCCTGTCCAGCCACCAGAACTGTGGGAAATAAATTTCCATTATTGACAAATTTTCCAGTCTGAAGTATTTTGTTATAGTAACAAACACAGACTAAGAAAACAATACAGCTAATTCAGAAACTAAGTCAAGCTGAAAAACTTCTTTAGTCTTAAAACCAAGAAGTATTGGGCTAAAAAGATGGCCTATCAGTTAAGGCACTTGCCTACAAAGCCTAAGGACCCATGTTTGACTCCCCAGATCCCATATAAGCCAGATGCAAAAGGTGACACAGGTACAGCATTGCGCATGTGCATAAGGTGGTGCATGCATCTGCAGCTTGAATACAGTGGTTGGAGGCCCTGGCAGGCCAATTCATTTTCTCTCTCTCTTTCATAATACTTTTTCAAAATGCCAGTCTGTTGGGTTTGCCTAAAAATATGAAGAAGAAAAAAAAAACCAGGAAGTATGATTCTGCCAAAAGAACCCAAATCACTAAGCTCCTTTCAGAAGATTCAAACAAAAGCTGCCAGAGCAGACTCCGAGTACTCTGTTCCACTTCAATACCAGCGTCTGGCAACAGTGACTTTGGCCATGGTAGAAGAAAAGTGGGGGTCATCTGGAGGAGGTCTGGGAGATGAGGTTAGGGAGTCCCACTTCATATGTTGAGTACAAATTTTACTGAAAATTCAAAAAGAATAGGAGGTTACATTAATTTTTTTAATTAGCTATGAAATATAAATCTCTTCTTTTGTGGGGATGTGTAGTATGTGTGGAATGCTGTGTCATGTGTGTTCAGTGAATGCACATGTGTGTGTGTGTGTGTGTGTGTGTGTGTAGATGTAGACACCTTGTATGCATGTAAGCAAAGGCTGGAGGAGAATGTCTGGTGTTCTTCTCTTTTCACATAGGACTGTTTCCTTAAGATGGTGTCTCTCACTCAACCTGAAGCCAGCATTTGTGCAAGCCCTAGTTTTCTCTGGACTCTTCTCCCCCAGGACTTGGGTGACGAGTATGTGTAGCCACATCTAGCTATTGACATGGGTGATGAAGAATCGAACTTGGGGACAATCTATTCCCTCTTATCAAGAGACCGATCTTGGTGGACTTCTGGCCAAGATGGCAACCGCCTAGCTGCACTGCAGATACGGGGGAAAGAAAGATAGATGCAGATCCTAAGGAGAGAGCTGCCCCAGCATACCTCAAAAGGGGCCCGACTGAAACTAAGGACAACTGGCGAAACAAGCAAGGGTGATGTTTCCCTGATGAACCAGATACCATAAAGCATAAAGGGGAAGGAGACCAACACAGAGAAAAATCAACTCCTACCAAATCAGAGAGCCAGAGCCTCAGAGGCCCCCAACACCTCAGCACTGAAGCAGACCAAAAATGAACCCAACATGGCTCAGGGAAATTTTGCGGAAGAGGGGGCGGAAAGAATGTCAG
This sequence comes from Jaculus jaculus, assembly GCF_020740685.1. Lineage (NCBI taxonomy): Eukaryota > Metazoa > Chordata > Mammalia > Rodentia > Dipodidae > Jaculus > Jaculus jaculus. Next base: position 107,887,677 of record NC_059108.1, on the reverse strand, counting down.
AGCCACATGTTGGGTCATGATATGCAGAGACATTTATCGTACCAATAACTGTGAGCTAACTCCACAATGCACGACCCATATACATCAACAAGAAGGGTCCAATGGGAGGGGGTAGATCATGGATGAGCCTAAACAATGCTACCAAACTGCCTGTATTTGCTGAAAAGAAAACTAATAAATTAAATTAAATTAAAAAAAAAAAAGAAAAGAATCGAACTCGGGTGGTCTCAGCCCTGTCAGGTGCTCATGCTTGTGCAGCAAGTGTGCTTAGCCACTAAGCCATCTCTAAATCCCCAAATTTCTACTTTTATAATATGAAGAAGTTGAGATACAGAACACATGTGAACTTCCCAAAACCGTACCTCTGTTGATGGTAAACATTTAATTATACAAAAAGAAACCAAGTTTTAAAAAATTTTTTAAACATTCTCATGGGCATAGTGGAACACCCCTGTAATCCCAGTTCAGTCTCAAGTTCAATGCCTTGCCTGGCCTGTAGAGTGAGCTCAAGGAAAGTCTGGATTACTTAGTGAGTACCTGATTCAAAATAAAAATAATGGAGGCTGGGTGTAGTGGCACATGCCTTGAATCCCAGCCCTCAGGAAGCAGACGTAGGAGGATCACAGTGAGTTCAAGGCCAGCCTGAGACTACATAGTGAATTCCAGGTCAGCCTGGGCTAGAGTGAAGACCCTACCTCAAAAAAAAAAAAAATGGGCTGGAGATATTGCTTAATGGTTAAGGCATTTGCCTGTGAAGCCTAAGGACTCAGGTTCAATTCCCAGTATCTACGTATGCCAACTGCACAAGGTAGTGCATGGATCTGGAGTTTTTTACAGTGGCTGGAGGCTTTAGCATGCTTATTCTCTCTTTCTCTCTCTCTCTCTCTGTTTACCTATCTATCTCACTATCTATCTTTCTCCCTTTTTTTCTCTCTATCTCTCTCTCTCTCAAATAAAATATGAAAAAATAAACTAAGAATAAAAAAAAATAGAGGGAGATACACAACTCTGTGGTAGAGTACTTGCCTAACAAGCAAGGCCTTGAGTTCAATTCCCCAGTACCACAAAACAAATAATCAAAAGCCACCCAAATATTTGCTAGGAGTTTAAAATATACAACTAGAAAATCAGTGTCCAATGCTCATATTGAGAAACACTATAAGCAAAGACATACCAGGTAGGAATCCATGCCAACTAAAACATTTTTCAGCTTTATGCACTGAAAACATTGTTAGAAGACTACGGCAAATGATCTTACATTTATAAAGCTTAAAAAAATGAGGCACTTGCCTTTGAAGCCAAAGGACCTAGGCTCTACTCCCCAGAACCCATGTAAGCCAAAGGCACAAGGTGGCATATGTGTCTGGAGTTTGTTTGTAAGAGCTGAAGGCCCTGGTGCACCCATTCTCTCTCTATCTGCTTCTCTCTATTTATCTCTGCTTCTCTCTCTCTCTCTCTCTCTCTCTCTCTCTCTCTCTCATAAATATATAAATAAATAAATATTTTTTTAAATGAGGATGCAGTCAAGAAAAGAAAAGGAAAGGAAAGAAGAAAGAGGAAAGGAAAGGAAAAGAAAGGAAAGGAAAGGAAAGAAAGGAAAAGAGAAGAAAAGAAAAGCTCCTGTGCTCTGTGTACCTGACAAGCAAAAGGGAACTTAGTACTGAGAACTGGTCACATAGATGACTGCAAAGCTCAGAACCAAGCACAGTTAGTCAAGCCTCCCCAGGAAGAGCACATGTCAGGAAGACACCACCACTCTCTGGGTTGGAGGATCCACAGAAGGAACCAGAGATCACAGAGAACTACCCATGAGTTCTGGGCCAGCAAGAAAATTTCCAGCAGGGGTGGGAGCCAAGAGGAAGAGGTTATGCCTCCTAGGGTCTGAAATCTTGAAGATTCAAGCTCAGCTTCTGACCCCAAACCACAACAGACCCCTTTCCAGGAGACACTCAAGTGAAACCAGGAAACATTCTGGCCCAACTTCACCCCCACCCCCATTTGCAATTCACATTTCTTCTTCACTCCCTCAGCCACCTCTCAGAGGAGAGTTTTCTAACCCATTCTTCAAATGAGAAAGAAGACCTGGGCTAGAGAGATGGCTTAGCAGTTAAAGAACTTGCCTGTGAAGCCTAAGGACCCAGGTTTGATTCCCCAATACTCATGTAAGCCAGATGTAAGTGGTGGCATCTGCATCTGGAGTTTGCAGTGGCCCTAGCACACCCATTCTTCCTCCCCCCCTTCTCTTTCTAGAAATATATAAGGATCAAATATTTAAGTCTGGAGTCTAGAGTTTGTTTGCAGTGGCTAGAAAAAGAAGTCCAGCAATGCTAAACTGAGCTATACCCAAGTCTTTTGAGATTAGGAGCAATGGCATGAGTAATCATGAGGAGTCAGATGACCAAGAGATATGTAGTCCCCAAACACAATGACAACATCAAAGCAAAAGAAGCTGACCAAATGCCAATAATACTGGGTTCACTTTGTTAATTAACCCTTTTCTTCACTCTCTGACATCTAATGGACTCTTACAGGGACATTTAAAATCTACACAATCAGTTTCTTCCTTCAAGCCAGCAAAAGTATGAACCAAAAAGACAGAAACAGAAGTCATGTCTTCTTTTCCATGGTGTTCTTGGAATGCACCCACTCCATCCCTCATGCCTATTTCTTGAGACCCAAGATCATACCAGAGACGGCCTCTGCTCTCATTGAACTGCAACAAGCAAAGAAGGATGCCACCTTCAAGGTCACCATGGCATGTACAGATTTTCTAGCATTTCAAAACCTGCAACTCACTCACTCAGCACATTGCTTGGTAGTTATGTCAGCTGTCAGCAGGCCAGGTGACAAGAGCCAAGCCACCTCTAAGCCTGAACACACTGTCCCTTCTTCCTTCCAGGGCCCACGCCCACATAGACACACAGGGCAGCGACATTGATCCTCGTCTCTCGTTCATCTAGCCAGGTGTTCATTCATCTATTCATTTGTGTAATAAACACATACTGTCTATTGTGTACTGGGCACTCAGGACAGCAGAGAACAAAACCAGCAAAGGTTTCCATTCTCTTAGAGCTTATCTAGCCTAGAATGACAGACAAGAAATTAAGTAATACAGTTGTCCAGTGATTGCATGAGATTATAGAAAAATGAGGAGAGGACTGGAAAGATGGCTCAACAGTTAAGGCACTTACCTCCAAAGCCTGACAGACCCAGGTTCAATTCCCCAGTACCCACATAAAGCCAGATGCACAAAGTAATACATGCATCTGGAGTTCGTCTGTAGAGCTAGAGGCTCTGGTGAGCTCATTCTCACTCTCTCTTACTTTCTCTCTCTTCTTACAAATAAATAAATAAAATGTTTTTTGAATATTTTTAAAACAAGAAAAGAAAAATGAGGAGAAAGTAGTCCTGTATTTACCCCGGGTTGGAGCTTTCACATTTGATAAAAAAGAGAACCAAGAGGACTTCTGTGAGGGTGAACTTTGGAGCACAGTTCTAAAGTAAGCCGGAGTGGGAGCCATAAAGATATGTTAGAGAAGGGTATCATCATAAGACAAAGTGACTCAGACACAGCAGCTCAGAAGGAGCCTTTTCAAGTGCAAAGGTCCCAGGGATGGAGCATGTGTGATAACACACTCAGGACTGGCAAGAAGCCTGCTGTAGCTGGAGTGCAGTAAGAGAAGAGGAGAAATCACAGGAGTAGGAGATGAGCTCAGAGGTGTAAGGGAGCTGGGATTTTTTTAGAAACTTCAGGAACTTGGGCATCTCTGGGGTGGGGAATGAGTGGAGCTTCAGAATACTAACACAAGTTTGCCTTTTCTTTCATTTACTCTTTCTTTCTTATTTCTTTCTTTCTGATTTAAAGGAGGGCCAGGAGGTTCCCTGGAGTGAGAACTCCATACTGACTATACTCACATACTCACAACTTTTTTTTTGTTGACAACATATTTTATATTGGTATATCCTGTGTTGGTTCCCTCTTATCCCTTGTCCCTGCCCCCATTCCACTGGGGATCTTCTTCAGTGTGGTTACAGGTATTCCCCATGGAGTTGTGGGATATACATTGTGGGAGTAGCAGTCAGTGTTTTATTTTTATTTTTTTTTGTGTGGAGAGGAAAGTGACTTGGCTGTTCAAAGGATCACTCTGTCTGTTGGATGGAGAAGAGAGTCTAGAGATATAAGGGGAAAAGCAAGAAAACCAATTCTAATAACACAGAGGAAAGAAAATAATGAAGGTAATGAGTGGCTGTACTGACTACATTGCGTGCATTTTGGGGATTCTCCAAACTATGAATTTATTGTTTCTTGCCCTCCTTCCTTCAGTTTTTAGGATAAGTCTATGGCCTTCATTAATCAAAGGACAAGGAACTTGGTTACCAAGTATTGGTTAATGGTTTTCATTAATTTGAAAGAATTCATGAAGTAGGGACAAGCATAATTAAAAAAGAAAGAAAATGGGCTGGAGAGATGGATTAGTGATTAAGACACTTGCCTGCAAAGCCTAAGAACTCATGTTCAACTCTTCAGGTCTCACATAAGCCAGACACACAGTGATGCATGTGTGCAAGGTTGCACATGTGCACAAGGGGGCGCACATGTGTGGAGTTCAACTGTCATGCCTGGAGGCCGTGGCACATTAATTTTCTCTCTCTCTCTCTGTCTCTCTCATGAAAAAGAAAGGAAATAGATGACTAATGTTAATTAGAATAAGGACCTTCAACATCAGTACATTATATTTCCAGTGTGTCTAAAACCTTACAGTTCTTGTCAGATAGATAGATAGATAGATAGATAGATAGATAGATAGATAGATAGATAGATGGATGGATGGATGGATGGATGGATGGATGGATGGATGGATGGATGGATGGATGGATGGGTGGGTGGGTGGGTGGGTGGGTGGGTGGATGGGTGGGTGGGTGGGTGGGTGGGTGGGTGGGTGGGTGGGTGGGTGGGTGGATGGATGGATGGATGGATGGATGGATGGATGGATGGATGGATGATAGGTGATGGATGGATGCTATCTCACTCAATCCTTATAATAATTATGTAGAGACAGAATATTTATCCCTATGAAGACACGGCCACTCAGAAAGACTAAATGCCTTGGCTCTGTCACTTGGCTTCTTCAAGGCTGAGCAGTGTATGTGATCTCCTCTGCACTACAATTGTTTATTTACTCAGGGAAATGTCTATGGGATGCCCAGTGCAGCTGCACAGGACACAAAGATGAGCAAGACAGGGTTCCTGTGTTCAACAAACTTTGAAGGATGCTGGGAAAATTATCCTGAAATGTAATTGACTTTCACTCTTTGATTGAACAAATATTGATTGAGCAACTATGTTGGCATTAAAAAGTTTCCCCCGACCCCTAAGATTCATTCTGATAGGGGAATCCAGAGAATAAGGAGACATGCAAACCCCATCAAGTGGGGATAAATAGTATTGAGAAGAGAAGAAATAAGCTGTTACTCTTCTGTATGAAGCAGTCAGTGATGTGCTGTGCTAGGATCACATGTAAGCAAAGGGCTAAAGGGAATGCGACACACAAGACCATTGGGAAAGAGAGTTCCTGACAGAGGGAATGGCTAGCCTGACAACTCTGGGTGAGACAAACCTGGGTTATTCCAGGAAGAGGAGGAAACTCATATGACAAGAGAACTGGGAACTGAGAGATACATATAAGAGCAGAGGAAAAAGTCAGAAGGGTAGTGGCAGATGGGAGCAATTGGATGTCACAATCCAGGAGAGACATGATGGTGGCTTAGTCCAGGCTAGAAGGCATGGCCACGGTGAAGAGGAGTATGGTTATATTTTGGAAGTTGGGGATTTGGTGAAAGATTTTAATGTGAAATGGAAGAAAGATAAGCTTTTGATTTGAGCTACAGGGAATGTGGATTTACATAGTTGAAGTTGGAAAAGATAGACAAAACAGATTTGGAGCCAGGTATGTTGGTACACACCTGTGATTCCAACCCTCAGGAAGTGGAAGTAAGAGAATTTTAAGTTCCAGGCCAGCCTGAGCTGCAGAGTGAGGCCTTGTCTCAGAAAGCAGAAAGTTGAAATAAATAAGAAGAAAGAAAGAGAGAGAAAAGAAAGAGGAAAGAAAGAAAGAAAAGTGAGGAAGGGAGGGAAAGAAGAAAGGTAGGAAGAAAAGCAGAAGAGAGAAGTCCATCTAAGAATTGAGGGAGAAAAAGTGGCTAGATTTGCTGAAGAGCTTGATAAGTAGGAAATTGAATCTCTATATATAGCTCTTGGAATATGGAATGTGTGATGGAGTTACATTTGATCATTTGAAGTCTGAGAATCACCTGGAAGCTTGTTAAAAATGCAGAATCTCAGAACAACCCCAAAGCTCCTGAATTAGAAATCTGCAATTTAAAGAAACCTCAGGAAACATGTGTGCACATGAAAATTCGAGAAGCTCTGGTGTTGGCGTCTGCTGCCCTAGCAGTCTGGCTGACATGGCGGGTGGAAGGGGAGGAAACAGCAGTCAGCCCACACCAGACTATGATGGAGAAGGACTCGTACCTGAACTTGCCTGCTCAGCTTTCAGCGCAAAGTCCAGGAAGCTCGTCAATTTGTTAAGCAAATGAAGATTGGTGACTGGAGGAACTAAAGGAAGGTATGAGCCATTAATCACTAAAGGAATGGAATCTGGTTAAAGAGTGAGGACTCAATCCTGGTTAACTGGAATTTCCAGATGCACAGGAAGTATGAACTTGAAAGGACTTCATCAATGGTAACGTTTCTGCAAAAGCTCCAGGGGCTTTGAATCGCACTGGCTTGCAGAACACTGGATCCCAACCATCTCCTACAGAGTGAACCTCAGGCCAACAAGCTTAACCAAGGCAAGTAGGTGCCAAATCCAAGAACGATATGTTCTAACACAAACCAACACACGTGCTCTTGTTATTCTGAAAGTGCTCTGTGGAGTGGCCCCTTCATTCTATACCACAGTGTTGATCAAGGGCGGGGAGGGCAAGTCGTATCATTACCCCATATATTCTTTTCATCCAACCACAATTGCAGAGGGGGCTTGCTGCACGGTACGTGAACCTGTCATCAAGACTGAAGCTGAAATTTTTGAGTTATACAACAGTAAGATGGGCCTGTGCCTCCACTCAAGCAAGGGAATTTAACCTCAAACCAACTTACTTAAGGCTCTTCTGTCCCCCAGGGCCAACTGCCAGTTTATACTGAGGAATGTAGATGAGTGTTGGTGCTGAGTGCTTGCGAAAGGGAACAGAAAAAAATAATCATTTAATACTATTAATTTGTCAGGCATTATGTGATGTGCATTTGATGCTTTTTCGCCTTGGCTCATAGAGTATAGTGCCCTCCAAAGTTACAATCATCTATATCATCATTTCATGGATGAAAGAAACAGCTTTCTAAAAAGTTCGGTCACTTTGCCAAGGCTATTTGGTAAAGACAAAAGCAGAATTCAAACTCAGGCCATTTGACTCCAAAGCCTTTAACTCTCCCATCTTGCCATCATCATCTGCCCAGCCTCCCAACTTAAAGTATGACAATGATAGAGTTTATGAGGCAGCCACATTTAGCCTCTACTTAAAGATGACCTTTCTGCCTGGGCAAGCACCCCTTGCAAAGGAACTCTACAAGAATGTCCTTTTTGGTACACACTAAGGATGAGAAATCACCATAAGTAGAGTGGAAAATTTAGACGACTCATACTAGTTTGGCCTCCACAGAGACTGGTTTAGACTCTTCAGAGCCTTCTGCACCAAAACTGAAGTTGCCGCATCGACTGCTCCAAAGCCAGCTGGATGGTACACTTGGGCTTTAGCTGGTCTTTTAATAAGATACAGGGAAGGGAATGACAGCTCTGATTTGGAGGGTGAGTCTACATGAGAGGATCCAAGGTGTCAAGACAAGAAGCAAGGTGATTTCCAAGTGTACACATGCACACACACACACACACACACACACACACACACACACACACACACACACACAGAGCAATCCCTTAGAGAAGCAGAGAGTCTGTTAACCCTAACAAGGATTCTGCCACTTTGTTCCTTCCTCTATTCTAGGGAAAGGTCAGGAAGAATCTCCTCGAGCCACCCTTGCTCCAAGGCTTCCAGAAGCACTCTAAGGACAGTGGAAGATTTATAGGTCAGCAGGAAGCCAGCTTGCCACCCAGACACTATTATGGGAGCAGGCTAGAACTTGGAGTCTGGCTGGCACAGCTGCCAAGCACACCTTGCCAGCTGCTTGCAGGTGCTGGCTGCTGCTCTGGCACTCTTCACGGAATAGGAGAAACTTAGATGAACATATTTTCAGCTTAGGGCAGCAAATATACCAATGTGTCTTATTGCGCCTGCATATGGAGGAATTGGGATGACATGGTCTTGTGAGCTTACTTGAAGGATAATCAAGCTTGAGAGAGGACTTTCTCATAAAGGTCTTCAGTCAAGATAACCCCTGCCAGTTATAGTAGTGAATACATAATTGAGCACTTAGGAAGTGGAGGCAGGAGGAGCATAAGATTCAAGTTATCCAGGGCTACAGAGACTGCCATCTCAAGAGACAAAGAGAGACACAGACACTCATCACTAAGGATGAAGAAAACACACACACGCAGGCACATACGCACCACAAAACTCAAGTTAACAATACATTTTAGAACCAACAGAAAAGTTTTCTATGAGCATGAGAAAACTATTAAAGGTTTTATAAAGTGTCATAGGAGGACAGAAAATGCTTTAAGCTATAAGTGACAGGAAGGAAGTTCTCTTTACATGCTCAGGTGAGAAGCACCTGCCCCCGGCTGAGACTTTTAGAGTTACATGAAGTTCTATGTACCAGTGCAGAAAGCAGCAGGAATCTAAATATAGTGGAGGGTTTGTGACTCCCCAGAATGAGGAAGCCTTACTGGAAAACTACTATTTAAAAAAAGAAAAACAGGATTCATAAGCACTGGCTTCCAGTGAAAGGAAAGAAAATGGAAAAGAAAAAATTTGTTTCCATGTCAGAAAATTGAAAAAGAAGATGGAGGTCAACTGTCATGTAAGAAAATGACTTTACACCCAAAGATTAACCATGATTGATTTCAAAATGTCATCTACTTGGTCACAAAGGTTTCCAGCATCCACTCTGCCACCAGAGTATCCCGGAACCTCAGGTGATATCCCACGATATCTTTGAACTTGAGATTCTCCAGCTACACACAGAAGATAATAATGTGACCAGGCTCAGCACTGCCTCCCTGCAGACAACATGTCTTCCAGTGGAAGATGTCCAAGGCTCTGCAGGACAGGATTCAGCACACTCTTTCAGAAAAATAAATACCAAGGAGGTCTTAGAAGTTGACAAATTGAATCCTTCATAGCTAACACTGAATGCCAACCAGCTAATGAGCTAATCAAGACCAGAAAGGTGCTTTATATTATGCTATCCAGCTCCACAGACACTTGCCGAGTCCACAACCAAGGTAAAGCATTGTGCTGGATGCTGAGAAAGATATCTGTCCTGTGTACTCAAGGTGCTGACCACCCAGTAGGGAATCTTAAGCAAGATATACGAATCTCTTATTACCCTCAGCACACTATAAGAAGCTCCAAATCACTTTATCTGGATGGTTGGCCAGTTACTTACAAAGACATTATTCTTCTCAAGGCTGATTCTAACCAGCGGAAAGACTAAGTCTTCAAGGGTGGTCAGTGGGGTGGATTTGGCAATTAGTTCTGGGTGAACTCTATCATTTAGAAACCAAAAAAGAAGACTGGATATAGGAATAGGTAAAAGAAGCTCGGGTTCTTTAAAAAGCTCATGAGCTCATCAATTTGGAAGTTATCCATCCTTTTTATTCTTGGACTACAGAAATCACTATGAGTTTTAAAGGGTTCTTATACCAATTACTCTATTCCAAATATATTGGGAAGCATCATTTTTTTTTATAATCCTTCACCTTTTGTCTGTATAGTAACAAAATTATATTTTAGTTGTATCCTCAAAAAAAATAATCAAAGTAAGAAAACATTACCAAAGTTTCCAGTTCCTTGTGCAAGTGAACCCAACCCCTCTTCCCCACAGTGATCTATCATTAACTTGCCAACATCTGTCTGGGAGGTGTGTGATGTTTTGAATCAAACTTCAAAGGTCAAGGGTAAGCAAGGACCTAGAATTACTATTGCATCTAAAATTATTTTACAGCCTTCCAAAGAACATGGAAAAAGTGATTGCCATCCTCAAAATTATATATTGCCTTTGGAGAAAACACATTTCTGAGTCTTTGGAAGTACATAGGTAATGTAAGGAGGGCCAAGCCATGTTCCACATCATATTCAGTGCCAGGCAGAAGGCACAGAGGCCTATGAACTGCCATCAAGTCCCTGCCTGTTGACAGAAATTTGAGCAGAGGTGTTCATCATTTTCGTTAGCAGATAGACACCCTCCCCACTTTCTCTATTACCCCTTCTTTCCTAAACATACAGATTCCCATCCTTTAAAAAAAGTTCTTGGGCTGGAGATATTGCTTAGTGGTTAAGGAGCTTGCATACGAAGCCTAAGGACATATATTCTACTCTCCAGATCCCATGTAAGCCAGACACACAAAAAGGTGAGGCAAGAGCAAGGCTGCACATGCCCACTAGGTGGTGCAAGTGTCTGGAGTTTGATTGCAGTAGCTGAGGCCCTAGCATGCCAATTCTCTGTGTGTGTCTCTCTCTCTAAAATAATAAGGAAAAAAAATCTTACTGTTCATCATCATTTACTTCCTTAGTTAACAATTACTTAATAACTACCTAGGCCACACCAGACACTATTCAGGCTATAATGAGTATGATGGCTTCTGCACCCCAAGAGCCATGGTCTAGTTGAGAAAACTAATACGTAAACCACCAATAATAACACAACAGCATTTCTAAGAGGACCCAACCAAGCTGTCTGCATTAATCTTTGGTCTAGGCACTATATGTATGTCTGCATTTAACAAGCACTGAAAGTCCCACCAAAATTTAGAGAGCATACCAACATAGTAGCCTTAACTACCATGAGGCATTAGTGTGCTAAGAAGAGTCATAAATCCTTCCTCAGCAGTGTATTAGCTACATCTGTTTTTTTTTTAAAAAAACAGTTATTTATTCATTTGCAAGCAAAGAGAGACAGAGAGAAAAGCCAGGGTTTCTAGCCTCTGCAAACAAACTCCAGACATATGGCCCACTTTCTGTATCCAGCTTTATGTGGGTCTAGGGAACTGAACCCAGGTTGTTAGGCTTTGCAGGCAAGCACCTTAACCACGGAGCCATCTCTCCAGCCCTTAGCTACAGCTTGTTAGTGTTATTATGTTGAGTTTTCATTTTCATTCATCATCTCAAACTACTGTCTTGAGTTTTCCCATTTGACGCATGGATTATGTAGAAATAAAGCTGTTTAATCTTCACATGCCGGTGAACTTTCTAGTCCGTTTTTGTTATTGATTTCTATTGAATTCCGTTAGCCTCCCTTCACTTTTTTGCCTGCGGGGTGTGTGTGTGTGTGTATGTGTGTGCGCGTGCACGCGCGCTCATGCACATATGTGTGCAGACGTGTGCATATTCCACAGGCCCATGCAGAAGCTGAAGAAGAAGGTCGGTGTCCACCTTATCTCCTCTGTCACGCTTCTGCATTGTTTCCTTGAGATGGAATCTCTCTTTGAACCAGAGCTCCATTTTCAAACTGGCTTACCAATGAGCCTCCAGTGAGTCTCCTGTCCCTGACCCACACGGGCCTAGGGTTATAGGTGTACATGGGTGATGAGACTCAAACTCAGGTCTTTGTGCTTGTGCAGCGAGCACTCTTACCAGCTGAGTCATCCCCCCAACCCTCCTTTCGTCTTGAAGTACTTTTGGGTATCCAATCAAAATTGCTATTGTTGTTGGGTGAATAGCTCAGCAGTAAACCACTTGTCTAGCACACGTGAGGCCCTAGGTCTGATCCTCACTACCCTAAACTACTCTCATTGCAATTCCATTATGAACATAAAACAAAACAATGAGTGCTTGTGTCCAAATAGGCTTGGAGAAAAAAAATTGAGGAATGAATTCTGGAAAGGAGAAAGAATTATGACCAATATCCTGATGACTGTGGGGGGAGGTGTACATGTGTGCATGCATGTCTGTATGTGAGTATGCATGCACATGTGTATGCATGCAAACGTGTAGAGGTCAGAAGTTGACATTGGGTGTCTTCCTCAATAACTCTCCACCTTATTTCTAAAACAGGGTCTCTCACTAAACTTAGTGCTCACAGATGCAACTAGACTCCCTGGCCAGCATACCCCAGGGATCTTCCCATCTGCCTTCCCAGGACACCCATCACCACACTCGGCTTTTCCATGGGTGCGAGAGATCCACACCGGGTCCTCATGGTTGCATAGCCAGTGCTTAACTTACGGTGCCTTCTCCCCACCCTCCTGCTGACCTCTATTGCTCAGGGATTCTTTCACTTATTTTTCAACCAAAAATACAAACTTTCATAGGGAACATCTAATTTAGAAAGCTTGCAAATACAAAGAAAATATAGATATTTAGATAAAGGAATGACAGGAACAGAGCGAAAATGAATGGTTTATCCAATCTACTTTCATATGACTTCAAATAACAAGACTTATACCACTTCCCTTGGCAGATTTATGGAAATTGTGTAAGAAATATTTTCCTGACATTCGGGTTGTTTTCCTTGTCTCAATTTCATCATGTCAGACATAGCTGTGCCTCTCCACACCACCCCAAACAGCTCCTCACCTTGTTTAGTTTAAGTTTCAGCCCCTCAAGGCCCTGCAGGTGCCTATTTTATCCCCCCTTTAATCCTCTATCCAAGTCAAATATATTTAGGCTCTTAATCTATCCTCTTAAGCCAGTTATTATATTTTTGAATTTCTGTACTTTGAGTTTGGTCCAGTATGTTCATTCTTTCTAACTCATAGAGACCCCAGATTGTGTTTGAGTAAAAGAACTCACTGGATGGTGCATAAGCAGCTATCTACCTCTGTACCCTGGCATTTTACTTGGGGTGTGAAGCCCAAAATAGTACTAAATTAAAAAAAAAAAAACAGACATTTACTTTCCATTACCAACCACAGGTGGTTTTTAGTCTCACTGCTTTCCAAGTACTGAACCACCATCCTGTTGGATGTCTGTCATTTGGATTATATTTTCCCTCTCTCAGGAGTCAGAAATAAGCAAGTTCTTTCCCTGGCTCTCTTGACATTCCCAACAGTTCATCTGGCCTGGCACAACCATTCACAGCCAAGGGCTGCCAAGTTTACAAGTGCACAGGGTTTTGTGTTTTGTTTTATTTTCAGAGTCCTGCTAGTGTATTCTGGACATTTCTGAAACCTTAACCGGTACCTAAACAAACTTCTCAATGCCTCAACAGATTCCCAAGTGCAAGTCTAACTCGGATTATTTTGTATGTCTTCAGCACTTCAACTAAATGAATAAAATAAACCTTAATCTTTAGAATGGCCTTCTCTAAGATGTTTGATAGCTCTTAAAGTCCCTCTTAGAAGTGCATGGACACTCTCAAGACTATAAATTACTGGGTATTTCTAACTCACTGACATTTATGAGTCAGTGTATGAAATACAGATGACACCATTTGAATTCCACTAATTGAGAATTTTAATGTTGACTGGACTAAAATTTATCCTTTTCCTATGCATAAAGATTCCCTAAGCAAATAAATACTATGTAAACAGATGGCACACTTTATTTATTTAAAAGAATAATGTTACCAAATAACACTAAAACACAATTTATTGTATATTTTCCCCATGACTATGTCATATATTCATTAAAACACGTTTGCTAACATTTCTACTTAAAAAGAGTATGTGAACATCAGAATTTTATATAGAATAGAGAAGGCGGCATTGCTTTTCAATGTGAATTCAGATTTTACTTTACTTCCCAGAGCCTTGGAAAGCTGTATGTCATTTATTTAGATTGTAACCACAGATGAAAACCAAGATCCCACCAAAAGAATCCATCTCCCCAAACTCATGTTTCAGAAATGACATTCCCAATGCAACCATATTAGTTGGCTGGGTCTAATAAGAGGTGATTGATTTATGTCATTGTCACAAAGAATAGCTTAGCTTGACCTTGTTCTCTTGACCTTCTACCCTGCACATGACACAGCAGGAAGCCCTTAGTAGATACTATTGGACTTGCCAGCCTCCATACCTGAAAGAAATAAACCTCTGTTCTTTACAAATCACCCAGTCTCGAGTACTTTGTGGTAGCAGCAAAAAACAGAATCAGGGCTGGAGAGATGGCGTAGCGGTTAAGCGCTTGCCTGTGAAGCCTAAGGACCCCGGTTCGAGGCTCGGTTCCCCAGGTCCCACGTTAGCCAGATGCACAAGGGGGCGCACGCATCTGGAGTTCGTTTGCAGAGGCTGGAAGCCCTGGCGCGCCCATTCTCTCTCTCCCTCTATCTGTCTTTCTCTCTGTGTCTGTCGCTCTCAAATAAATAAAAAATTTAAAAAAAAAAAAAACAGAATCAAACAACGACTTATTTTCATCTAATTTTGCTTCAAGGGTCACTTCATTACTCAGAAATAACCCTAAAAGTGTTGTTACTACCCTTTACCCTCATTTAGATAATAATTTGTTAAATCATAAGCTGCTGGAAGCAGAAACTGGTTCTGGCCTTCCTTGCTCGGTACACCTCATGTAGTATGGCTTCAGGAAATGTGAATTAATATGCAGATGAACCTTTGCTTTAAGCCAACAGAGTAAAAATAATAATAGAAAATTCAGGAATTCTATAGGGTCATTTGAATTTGGTGGAGTCTTAATTATACTATGGAGATGTCTCATGTACACTCCCAAAGGGTAGAGTATCACAGAGCACTACGCAGGATAACATGGGTCCAAACCTTGGCTCAGGTAGCTGGACCTAAACAATGAACATTCCCAGACAGAATGATGAAACAGCAGCAAGACTAGATAACTGGTTCTAACGAATGTAGGACAATAGCATGTTCACGTCAGATAAAAGCCAGTTATACGGTAGAAGAAAGGCACTTCCAGAGTACGTCACAAAAATCTCTTTATGGATGAATTCCTGAGATAGAGACCAAAGGGCATTAAAGGACTTGCTCAAGAACACAAAAACTAATGCTGGAAACAAGGCTACAAGGTACGTTCCCTGTCCCCCAGTTCTGTGTCCTTTAGCTGTGTCCAGGGCCAGCATTGACATGGCCACTTGAGTGCATGGTCTTTCAAGTACACCCAAAGACTTGTCACTGAGCCAGACTTTTTAAGTTTGAATAGGAAAAATTGGTTCATATCTTATTCAAACAAGCCTAAACCTCATGCTTTACATAATAATATTGGATTCTTTCTTATGCCAGGTGTCATATTTAATTACCTTTCATGATATCCTCCAAGAATTTTGCTTTAAAATAGTCATGATGCTACCACAGGGCAAAAGTATGTAAAGTAACTTAACTCCCTCAACTAGGATAGTAAGTAGGATAACAGGCTGCTATGAAAGAGTACACTCCATAAGCCAATTCAACTGTTTATATAAGTGGATGGATACACAGTGCTTCCAGGGAACAGGGCTCTGCTGCCATGTGTCGGGAGCCCAGAAGACCTGCTGGAAAAGAACAGCTACTATTGTTCCTGGCCAGCATCTCATTTGGATGCTCTATCTGTACAGCAGGCAAAACAACCAGCAAGGAGCAGATTCAAGAACAGGACAGAAGACCTAACTGTATAACTTCTCACATTTATAAAGAGCAATAGAAGATTATTTTCTCCCTTTCCCTAAACCTCAAGGCTCCTCACATTTCCTGCAGCATTGGTAAGGTGTAGGCATTTGTGTTGGTATCAAGTATCAAGAACATAGGTTTGATGCCAACATGGTGGCCTCCAGGAAAAGTTTGAAGATGCTTTTTCATTCCTCGGTGCCTCCTAAATGCTTTTTCTTTTCCCCAGGCTCCTATTCCCACCTGCGGTATCTCATGTGCCACAGATCTTCATAACCCCTTGTTGCAGTCAGGTTTACACTGCTGGCAGAAATTACCCAACCAAGAGCAGCTTGTGGGGAAAAACAGTTTATTTTGGCTTACAGATTGAGGAGAAGCTCCGTCATGGCAGGGGAAAACAATGACATGAGCAGAGGATGGGCATCATCCCTGGCCATCATAAGGTGGACAATATCAACAGGACAGTGTGCCAAACACTGGCAAGGGGAAACTGGCTATAATACCCATAAGCCCACCCCAAAAAATATACTGCCTCCAGGAGGCATTAGTTCCCAAATCTCCATCAGCTGGGAACCTAGCATTCAGAACACCTAAGTTTACGGGGGACACCTGAATCAAACCACCACACCCCTCAGTGCTGTGTATGCTCCTGCCTCTCATCTCCATAGCCATTACTATGATTCTCTCCCTTGGTGGCTGTGACCTCATAGTTTATCCTAATATAAAATTCCAGACAATCACCCTAAACAAACATAGCACACAACACAATATATTTTCCACCCCTATCTAAAGGCATTGTCACAATCTCCCCCCAAAAATATTGACCTACAGAAAAAACATTTGAAACCCAAATGTCTCCAGTGACCCAGTGGTCAACAGCCTACAAGGTTGAGATTTATCCCTCAAATCATATCATGTCAAGAAGATGCTATCTATATTTTTCAAGAAAATAATTAATGGTGACATTGAGAATATTCTCTCCTAGGTCTACAAACTATTCAATAATCAGAGTTAACATGTAGAGCATCCAAGTTCTGGCCATGTAGCACAGAAGTCCTCAAATTTTGCAACCATTAGACCCCTGCAGGACTTAAGAAAACACAGAATTCTAGCCTCCATCCTCAGAATTTCTGATGGAGTAGGCCTGGAGTGGGGTCCAAGAATTTACAGGAAGAAATGATACTTCCAGTCTGGGTCTAGAGACCATACTTTTGAGAATCACACAATAACACAATTATAGGGATTTTCCCCTCCCCTGATACCTCTACACACTGGAAGCACACTTCTAAGATCCCAGAGTTCTAAAACAGCAGCTCCAACAGTGCCTCCCCGCCCCACCATCTCCATTCTCCTGGCCATGTAGCAGAAATGGGCACACACTTCATTCTGTTGCCCCTTCCCATCTTTGTTGCTTCAATGCTAAACCACCTAGAAAATCCTCCTACATGCAGCACTGAGCAAATCTCCTTCACTCTCTTCATGTTCCAGAAGCATTGCATCTTCCCTTAGCTCTTCTCTCCTTTTGAATGTATTCTATCTTGTGTATTTCTATAAATAAGACTAAAATAAAATATTCCAAATTAATATAGATTAGATCTATACCTCCTTCATATATGTTTTTATTCCTTATTTTTTCCATCTTATATTCCAGCACATACTCCAACAGCTGATGTCCATTCACTCAATATCCCTTCAGCATCCCTTCAGCATGATCTTTGAGACAGTAGAATCTACCTTTTCTGTCTGGCCCCACCTCATTCTCCCAAATAATTGCATACTGACTTCTGTGCATCCTACAATTTTTACTTTCAAATTGCTGTGTTCCATTCATCTTATGTCTCCACTTGGAAGAAACTTTCATGTCTACAGCTCCCTGTTCAAAGCCTACACAACCACCAAAGTTCAATTACATGTTGCCACTCCAGTTGACAGGTTTTTTTCCCCTTCCCTGAGCACCTCTGGTAAGCATACTCACACACAGCCTTGATGACTCTCCTTTGTGTTTGCCTTTTCCCTCTTACACAGAGATGAGCCCCTGAGCCCCTTCGCGACAAGGCACATCTTGACCACATGGTGCCCTGTTTATCACAACAATCATGATTGTATATATCTCATTCAATTATCAACATCAGTATGCTCATACTTATCACACCATATGTTTAAACTTTTGGTTCAATACTTATCACACCATATATTTAAACTTTTGGTTCAGAGTATGTTTCCTCACATAATTCATTTTTAACAACTATTTTATTTGTTTATTTTATATGTATAATGGGGAATTGAACCTGGGTCCTTTGGATTTGCAGACAAATGCCTTAACCACTAAGCTATCTCTCCAGACCCATAGATCATGATTTAGTTAGGCTATTAACATGTTCTTTTGATCTAAGAGCTACCCACAACACCTTTGATAATACACTAGTGCTCTCCTCAGTAATTCTAACTGCTCTATGTCACAAGGCTTTTCATCAAATCCAAAAAAGGAGCTCCTGTCCCAATCACATGCTAAAACCATTAAAGGTTTAATATGAATGTTTAGCATGAGCTAGACCCTCAAATAGTTCCATCCCCCAGAATCTATCAACAACCCAATTCCAACCAGTCTCCAGGATTTATGTTTGATCTACTGCTGACATGACATCCTATGTGCAGGAAGGGTGCCAGCTATGACCCTGTGGATGGACCACAATCTCTTTAGGCCTTACTGAAGTTGTACCAATTCTTAATAATTTCGTTATTCTCACAACTTCCTAATTCATACCCATCTTCCACCTTCTCTGAGCCATCTTCTTGGCAGGATACCTACAGTTGACCACTTCCTGGCCAGGTACCTCTCCACAAGGTCCTAGACCCTCTCACTATTCCTACAGGCCCCAGACATGTCCTTCTTAATGATGGTGCTATTGTCTAGTCATAAATATTGCTTCTGCATGGGCATCTCTGCTGCTAGCCTGCATTCACCAAAGTAAAGCCTCTGCAACATTCCCTAGGATTCATTAGATGCAATGAGTTGAACAGCCTTAGAGCGATGCCATAAAATGATAGGGACCTACAGCCTTACCAAACAGTCCATATGCATCTTAGGGTTTCCAAGAACCTGAAGGCCTGGGTTGCTTTACATACTGTCTCCTATGGCATCCCACAGTCCTGAACCTACAGAGCCCCTTGAGTTTCTTGCTGGTGTTGCTACGGGCTCCATGTGCTTTTCTGGTGGAATTTAGGAATTTGGGCCTCAGTTATCACTAGCCAATCATCTCCAGTTCTAATTTAACCACAACTTACACTAGCACATAGCACACCAGCACAGCTCATGAGCTCTCCGCCAGAACTTTCTCCTACCCAGACTCTTCACCTCTAATTAAGGTAATATGGTAATATAGGTCTCCTACAACCTTACCATCCTTACAACTACTCTCAGAGTAATTGGAAGAATTAAGTTGTGTGTGTGTGTGTGAGAGAGAGACAGAGAGAGAGAGAGAGAGAGAGAGAGAAAGAGATAGAGAGAGGGAGAGGGAGAGAGACCTAGATTGTACCTTTATGTGAAACTCAAACCTGCCCTCTGTGTACCAAAGACTGAATCCCCATCATTGAGCATCAAAAAGCCCCACAGTCTAGAAGTGGATCCACTGTCCTCCTAGTCATGAGAGTGGTTTGGGACTTCAGCTCACACACCTCACACTTGTACATTGGATCTGTGTGGTTTTTAGCCCCTCTGAAGGCTACTTAAATAGCTCTTCAAACCTCTAATGCCAGTTTGGCACAGAGAGGAAGCAAACACCTATCCCTACATACAGTCACCAAGAGTGATATTCACATTCATGGCTGAAAGCTATTCATTACTTTACCTAGCTGTTACTCTCTTTAAAAGAACAAAACCCAGGCTGGAGAGATGGCTTAGTGGTTAAGGCACTTGCCTGAAAAGCCTAAGGACTCAGGTCCAATTCTCCAGGTCCCATGTTAGCCAGATGCACTTCATCACAGAGGCATCTGAAGTTCATTTGCAGTGGCTAGAAGCCCTGGTGTGCCCATTCTCTCCCTTTCTCTTTCTTTCTCTCTCCCTCTGTCCCTAATAAATAAATTAATTAATTGAATAAAATAAAAAATTAAAAATTATATTAAAAAAGAACAAAACACGGACATATTGCTGGAATGCACTGTTCTTATATCCAGAAAAATCTCTGTCCATGCTATTGCCAATGAAAACAAGCCACATGCTAATCCAGCCCTGCTAAGAGGAAAGTTTTAGATGAAAGTCCCTAGTCATCGGCCTTCCTGTGGTGGTTTGATTCAGGTGTCCCTCATAAACCTAGGTGTTCTGAATGCTAGGTTCCCAGCTGATGGAGATTTAGGAACTAATGCCTCCTGGAGGCAGTGTATTGTAGGGGGCGGGCTAATAGGTATGATAGCCAGTTTCCCCATGCCAGTATTTGGCATACTCTCCTATTGTTGTTGTCTACCTGATGTTGGTGAGGAGATGATGTCCACCTTCTGCTCATGCCAGCATTTTCCCCTGCCATCATGGAGCTTCTCTCTGTTCTATAAGCCAGAATAAACCCCTTTTTCCCACAAGCTACTCTTGGCCCGGTATTTTCTGCCAGCAATGCGAGCCCGATTTCAGCACTTCTCCATCTTCATCTTATGCTTCTGACTTGTCATTGTCCAACGGCTCTTTTCTGTAACTTCCATTTGCTGTAACTCCACATACATCAATTAGAGGACTATGGCCTAACACAGGGTCCTGCTTTTTTTTTTTTTTTTTAATTTATTTGAGAGCGACAGACACAGAGAGAAAGACAGATAGAGGGAGAGAGACAGAATGGGCGCGCCAGGGCTTCCAGCCTCTGCAAACGAACTCCAGACACGTGCGCCCCCTTGTGCATCTGGCTAACGTGGGACCTGGGGAACCAAGCCCCGAACCGGGGTCCTTAGGCTTCACAGGCAAGCGCTTAACCGCTAAGCCATCTCTCCAGCCCAGGGTCCTGCTTTTGATTGCTACAGTGAGCACTGATCACAGAGGAATTCAGAATTTACAATCCCTTGGTCCCATGTGTCTCCCCATTTAGTTATTTATACCTAGAGATATAAATAAACTAATGTGGATCTATAAACTCCTTTCACACTTTCTAGACAGGTTGGGGGATTGGACTCATGCTCTTCTGGATTTTAGTCTTGTGATGTGACTAATTCAAACTTTTGCCAGTTCACCTTAGTTCCTTAATGGCATATGGATGCCACTAGCATAGTAAGTAACTCGGAGAAGGTCTTTTCCCTACTTCTTAATTGAAGTATGTAATAAAATGTGAGAAATGAGCTGGGGAGACTTCCCACAAACAGGTGATTTAGTCAGTCTGCCTAATTCTCCATTTGTTTCACTATAGCCAAAGCTGTTGCCCCTCCCTACCACCTTTGGAAATTAAAAATTAATTAAAATTCCTCCCCCCCAACTAAATGTGCTTTAAAACATAACTCACTAAATGTTTAGGCTAGTTTTAGTGCTGGCATTAGACTAACAAATATAGTAGAATTCTGTTTACATACTCACAAAGACTTAGAGTATTCGTCATGAGTGACCCATACAAATAATTCTTCAAATTGACCTTTTCAACCCCTGCCACTTCCACTTAAGTCATCCATGACTTTTGGCCACTGCACATACTTTGTACTGACAAAGGTTTAATTTGTAAATAGGATATAGGATGACTTAATAGGTAATTTTTCATATGAATAGTAATATTTTGTTAAGTATTTTGTCTAAGTTCACAACCAAAGTTAAATCCATGGGGTATAAAGAATTTTGTTTACAAAAAAAAAAGCTAAGGGAAAAATTCTTGTCCACATCATTCTTCTTCAATGCCTCTGAGTAACAACTATGCTATAAATAGAAGATGCAAGGAAGACTAATTCTGTTTTGATTCCATCTCTTCAATGACAAAGGAAATCCCTCTGTACAAACATATTAGGCTAAATCATAACAGCTGGACTGAAGGAACTTTATCTAGAACATCTACATCAAACAACTAAGAGTGCCAACCTTGAAGATGTACAAATAACTCCCAGAGGAACTCAATTTTGTAACTATCAACTCGGGGCACTTGTGATTTAAATGACCGATTTAAATATACCCTGGTTTTAAGTGAAAATTCCCTTGAAATCATAACTACTAATAAAATACAAGAGAAACTTACCCCCAGATACTTTATCTGGAAAACCCTTTCTGTCTTTGGTGACTGTGAGAGCATGTGTGCACCATTTTATTGCTAGAACCTTCCTTTCAGAAACTTAGTTATCCCCTCAGAAATCTGCCAGCTAAGTTCAGCTCTTAGCTATACAGGGAAAGTCTATTGGGAAGAGAATGAATGAAAGACTGGATTGGATTTTCCATGGAAGCAGACAATTAAAATTGTTTTCTTTGGTATATCCCTCTACATCAGTTGTTTTTGTGCTCTTCAAGAGAAGAAGAAGAAAAAAAAAAAAGCTGAGAAGCTTGATTCGGTCATTTTCAAATCTCACTTCCAGTTTCCATCTTATTGAAGATGTGACTTAACTTTAATGTGTGGAACATAAACACAATCATAAAAAAGAAAAGAATTAGAACAGTCTGGAGAGTGTTGGTATCCAAAGCAGGAACATGCCACAGCTGATCCATTCTTAGTATTGTGCTCTTGGACTGTTTACTTTAAGGAGAATTTCTCCCTTGCCCCGCTGCTGGTTCCTCGCCCTCCATTACCATCATTGGGAATTCCAGTTTCACAAAGTTATTACAATACAGCCACAAATAATCCATCTTGTCAGGTCCATCTTCAGGACTGGAGATAAAGTTGGAGCTGAGTTGCTACACACATCTGGAGAAGGTTCGTTACTTGTAATCGTGAGCCTCTCTGTTAATGCACCCATGAGAAAGGGGCTGACAGGCTGCATATTTCTGCAAACTGTTCCCAGAAAGAACCAATTTCCTGACTTCCATGTGGTGTCAATAATGGAGGCATGAGATGGAGCAGTGCTTATGAAATATTAAATCTGCTTACAGAACCAGCTAGAAGCAAATTCAGACCACCTGTGAGAGGGAGCCTGGCAGTGGGTACTCAGAGTTTGGCATACACACATTACATGTGAATATGTTCTGATCTATGTATTTCAGTTTATTTACCACAAAACTTCCTGGTGGTAGTAATACAGGGGAGCAAAAGAGAGGGGGTGTAGAAGGAGAGGGGGAAGGAGAGAAAGACAGAGAAACACATTTCTGCACATTTAGAATTGAAACAGTTCAAATCACTGACATTATTAAATTTACTATCATAAGCAGCCAAAGTTCATCTTATTCATCAGGAAAAAAGTGACTGATGTTTCATGGCATTAGTATTAGATCATTTTGGTTCTTGCCAGTAAAAACAAAGCATTAGTGTTTCAATGTTTTAATATCATGATTTAATTCTGTCAATGATATTAGGACCAAAAAGCTCAACCAAGTGAAGACCCCATCAAAATTCTTGAGTCAAAAACTATGGCTCTGAAATGAGTTCACCATTCTGACCTCCCATTTCACAGTATATATTTTATGCTTGTGACTTTCCAAATATGGGTCCTTAACATTGCAAATATAAAGTTTTATATCACTAACTTGTGTTTCGGGGTTTGCCTAAGTAAATAGAAAAACATCTGGGCTCTTTTTTACTGGCAAAAGCAAGAGATATTTGACCTAAGATCAGATTTTGAGACTTGAACATTAACTTGGTCTTTCCACGGAATGTCTCTAATTTTCCACAACTCTCTGTTGACAGAGTACAACCCAGTTCTTTAAAGGAGAAGGATACAATGAAGCACGTGTCCCAATTAGACATATGTCCCAGTTGGCTTCCTTCACTTAAAAATTTCCCCCATGGGTCTGACCCACTCTCATCTAAACAAAAGGGTATGATTTCAAGGCTAGAACAAACCTTCAAAGACAGAAGCAGAATGAGAAAGCATCTAGATCTCTACAGACAGACAGTACATAGGATGCTGTGACTCAGTCAAGGCTTTCCTTCTGTCTCATGGCTCTGCGAAGCCACCCTCTGCAATGCTTACTGACATTTCTTTGACTGAAAACAAGCCCTCAGACTTGTTTTAAGTCCCCAGAGTCTGTAGCACTCAACAAAGAGGCATCACAGGCCTCACTGCGTTTCTGTCTTGGCTTGGAGAAAAAGGCGAGGACTTGCTTCCAAGGACTTGTGTGGAGATGACTAACAGTATATATATATATATATATATATATATATATATATATATATATATATATATATCCACCACCTATACACACCTCCATTCCTGGTAGACTGAATTTTCACTGGATCAAGGAATGACTAAAAAATGTGTGCATCTTTTTGCAGAAAGGGGTATGTTTCACAATTGGATTATAGTTAGAATCATCCAACTCTATAAATTTGCTTTAAAAAGTCATTGAATTGTATACTTTAACACAATAATAGAAAGCAGTAATAACTAACATATAGTGAGTATCTCTCTATCCAAAAGTGCTAATGAAGTATTTATCTATACTCTCTCATTAATATGTTGTAATTACCTTTACATTGTTGTCATAAAGGACCTGACCAGAGCAGCTTATGGGATGAAGGGCTTAGAGTCTCAAGGGGAAGCTCTATGATGGCAGAGAAAAGATTTGCATGTACAGAGGCTAGACATCACTTCGGCCACCACAGGTGGAAGTCCAAAGCAGGACAATGTGCCAAACACTGGCAAGGAGGAGCTGGTTACCACACACATAAGCCTGCCCCAACAACACACCTCCAGGAAGGTTCCAGTTCCCAAATTGCCATCAGCTAGAGAACCAAACATTCAGAACACGTGAGTGTATGGGGGACACCTAATTCTAACCACATAATATTTACAACAATCCTATTGAATTAGTAGCAGTATTTTACAGATGGTAAAATGGAGGCTTAATCATTAAACTGATAGCAGAATTTGAAATAGAATGGGGACTCTACTTCTGACTCATTTACTCACTATGCTAGAGTTTCTCAAAAAGTATTTTTTAGCATACTCATATGGTGTGAAGTTATTATAGTACTAAAAAACATAGATTCTCCTTTTGCTCTCTGGGGAGACGAGGTCGGATCTGGGACAGGCAGAACCTAGGTGAGTCTCTTCAAAACAAGAACAGCCTCAGCCACTCTACTCTGAATCCCACATAAAGGTGTTCATGTAAGTACAGGCTTCACCCAGGCTTACAATAATGTTATATTATATTAAAATTTTTCATACTCCCTACAAGGCAATAAAATGGCTGGAAAGAATCACCTTTGGGGTTTGTGCTAGATCAGCCTATAGGCTTCCCAACAAATACTTTTTCGACAGTACTATGGGGTCATCTAGTTCATGACAGAATATCTGACCAGATGACATGACAATTGCCAAAGGAAAGACCAAATAGTTTAAGATAAAGAAAAATTATCTTCAAGAACACAGGACACAGACTAGAAGAGCCCTGAGCTTCATCCATTATTTCTCACTCTAGTCTAACCACGCTCCAGAGCTTCTTCCTAAGCAGCTTTTGATTTGACCCACCTCTCTACGTTTGCACAGCCATCACCGCCATGCTAGCTATCAGCTTTTACTTGGGTTGCCCCAAAGGTGACAAAACTGGTTTCAAGCAACCAGTCTTGCTCTTACCACTGACTTTTATGCTGTAGCCTATGTGACTCCCCTAAAGAATGGACAGTTTTACACCATTTCCACTCTTGAAACATTGCCTGGGTCCTTTGCTCAGAGGAAAATATGGACCCCATTGACCTTCACACTGGTTTCTGCAGAGGACATGATGTTCAGTTCTGTAACCACAGTATACAAACAGTGGCCCTTGCACAAACTGTCTAAGGAAGGAGTGAACAGGAAAACATGTAGATTCTGTTTCTACAAAAGCATTTTCTTCCTACCACCAAAGGAAAAAGGCATTGACCTATGTGTCTACAAGCTGCCTCTTTACCTGGTTTTACTGCTATGCATCCTTCCCAGCTCAGTTTAGAACACTCTCTGGGACATCTCCTTTTCCCTCCCCCCACCCCCTCCCCACCCCACCCCACCCCCCCACCCCCCACCCACCCCCCCCCCCCCCCCCCGGCTCCCACTGCTCGGCTAGGCCCAGTCCTCAGGGAGAGGCTACACCCTGTTTGGCCCTTAGGTGTCTTCTTAATGTCATTCTTACCTTTCCTTCTGCAACTCCGGAAGGACAGCTCTGTGGTTTGGATATATCCGCAGTGTCAGACACACAGCACAGTGAAGGAACCCAACACTGCAATCCATTCTTGACCCCTAGTCCTTCAAATACCCCTTTTGTAGGAAAGCAATTAGCTAGATGGAAAACGCCTGGACAACTCATCAGCCAGGCTGGCCTGTGAAAAGAACAAACCCCAGCTGTCCAGGTTTCTGATAGGATGAGAGACACATAACAACAGGGTTTTTTTTTAATTTTTAATCTTTTATTTATTTGTAAGCAGAGAGAGATAGAGGGAAGAGAAAACAGAGACAGAGAGAGAGAGAAGAGAGAATAGATGCTCCAGGGCCCCTAGCCATTGCATACGAACTCCAGATGCATGCACCACTTTGTGCATCTGGCTTCATGTGGGTACTATGGAATCGAACCCAAATTGTTAGGCTTTGCAGGCAAGCACCTTAACAGCTGAGCCATCTCTCCAGGTCTGATCTATGGTTTTTAAACAGCAACAGTGCATTAGGCTGGTTTGATACCTTAACAGAGATACCATGTTCATTGAAAAGTAACCAATTGTAAACATTAATCCATTCTGAATACAGCTCTAGAAATAACATGTTTATGTGTGTATAAGGATGGAGGCGATAACAAAAAAAAAATGAAGTGTTAGACAAAATGATAAAATCATTGATATTTGTTTTATTTTTCCCTTTTTTCATGCTGCTGTCATTTATAGTAATTGATACATAATTTTATCATTAAGCATGTGATTTCTATATACTATCTTAAACGTTGACTATAATGGCAAATCAATAAACATAAAAAATGGAATTAAGTCCAGCGTGGTGGCTCACGCCTTTAATCCCAGCACTCGGGAGGCAGAGGTAGGAGGATCGTAGTGAGTTCGAGGCCACCCTGAGACTCCATAGTGAATTCCAGGTCAGCCTGAGCTAGAATGAAACCCTACCTCAGGAAACCAAAAAAAAAAAAAAAAAGGAATTAATCTCCTTATGTGATTTCCCCCTCCCCCCAGAACTCATGATGTAAATTTACATGAGAGCTGGCAAAAATCATAATACGGCCAATGTGAACTGGCCACTAAGGATTTCCAGGCACTATTGTAGCTTTCTTATTATCTCCATTTTACAAAAGAAGAAAATCAATTTAAGTAGGTGAAGAGCATTGATAGGAAGTTAAAAGCCAGACTGATATTTGAGTTTTGTATGTCAGGTTGGCTCAGCAATGGTCACCAATTGTTTGGTCAAATGTACCTTCAATGCTGCTGTAAAGGTATTTTTTTAATGCAGTTACCATTTCCAATCAGTTGACTTTAAATGAAACAGTTTACCCTCCATGATGGGAGTAGGCTTCATTAGATCACTCAAATAAAAACAGAGGTTTATTGAAAAAGAATTTTTTCTCCCAACTGAAATAGAAATTCTGCCTGAGTTTCCAGCCTTCAGACTCAAGGCTATAATACCAATTGAAATTCTAATTGATTTATCAAAGATTTCAATTTTCCTATCTATCTAGATAGATGGATAATAGATAGTTGATAGACAGATGATATGCCAAACAGGAAAGATAGGAAGGAAGATCTTAGTTTTGCTTCTCTCTATATAGAGAGATATGTCAATTGATATGTAGTAATGAGGTAGCCCAGATAGGCATAGCAGAGAAATGATGCGAACCACAGGGTGTAACCACAGAGCTGAGTTACAGCAGAACACATGACTATCAAAACAGCAAAAGCAAAAACGACCCCAAACCATGCAGAAGCAAGAAAGCTGACCAGGGTGACTGCCAACTGTCCTTTGCTTCATTATAATGGCCATTGGCCATGCAGAATTGGCTGTTTCATTCATTCGTCTAACACCATGACACATCTGAAAATACCAGATAAGGAAAGAAAAGAAAAATAAATCCTATTCAAGGAAAATCCCTATCATTTCTAGAATTCCCATCCTGTCCCCTGCCTTAACTTAATTCCCTCCTCCACTAAAAATCCACCTATAAGGTGAACCATCCAAAATCCCAGCAACCTGATTCACTCTTGGGAAGCTCTCTCTTTCTCTCTCTCTGTCTCTCTCTCTCTCCCTCCCTCACTCCTTCCCTCCCTTTCTCTCTCTCCTCCTCTCCTGTCCTGTCCTCTCCAGCCTTCACCACCAGCAATAGTTATAGATTTACACACACACACACACACACACACACACACACACACACACATACAGATATATCTATATATGTTAGCTCTATGCCTCCAGAGAATTCAGTCAATACTGCTTATTTATATATTGTTACTAGGTTTTGAATACTGTAAATCCCCAGCTCCTAAGCAGTATAAAAATAAGACAAATTGCCAAGTTGCATTTAAGGATTTGTCTAAATAACCGGCCATTTGGTTGTAGATGGCCAGACCAGTTGTATTAGCAATGGAGAAGTAATGAACATTACGCATGGCAAGAAACTCACTGCCTCAACACAACATTGTAATCTTGAAGTGGTAGGTACCCAGGTTCCCACAACCTTCCCAGTGGCTTCTTATACAAGTGATACAGATGGAGCCCACCAGACATCTGCAATTCCTTCTTGACCTTTTCTTATTCAAAAGCTCTAGTTCTCAGTCACAAGAGTGAGACAGAAACTACCTGTGGTTGCTTAGGAAAATATGTGCCCTTAAAGAAAAAGAAGAGGGCTGGAGAGATGGCTTGGCAGTTAAGGTGCTTGCCTGCAAAGCCAAAGGACCCAGGTTCAATTCCCCAGGACCCACATAAGCCAGATGTACAAGGTGGCTCATATGTCTAGAGTTTGTTTGCAGTGGCTGGAGGCCCTGGAATGTCCACCCATTCTCTCTCTCAAATAAATAAGTAAAAATAAAACATTAGAAAAAGAAGAAAAGAAACTTAGATTTAGACTCTTCTCATTAAGAAAAAAATTTTTGAGAAGAAAAATATTGCTAAGGAAAATCATAAATATTCCTACTATTTAAAAAATGAGAACAAGTCTGGCTTTTTTTTTTTTTTTTAATGGCTTTCTGGAACATTTTAGGTGTGGCTCACCATAAGAGCACAGACATGTACTTAGATCTTTGTGAGGCTCTTTTCAGTCTTACCACCGTGTTGGTGGAGCAAGTCTGCAGTAGGATGAGCGAGCACGCGTGGGTCTCCACACCTGGCCTTCTCGGTGCAAATGCGCTCTGGCAGGGCTGGGCCAGGAATGAGCGCACCTCCTCCCTCGGTGTCTGAGTGGCAGTGTGAGCGTCCTGGCACTTAGCAAGCTTCCCGCTGGGCTGTAAAGTCATTCCAGACAAATGTGTGTTTACAGAGATTCCCGAGCAGCAGGGGACATCTCAGAATACCAGTCTGGATTTAGAAATCCTTGTATCTGGGCTAAGCTGCTCTCTGCACCTGCCCTGCCTTCATCACCCTCTTCCCTCCATGTCCCCCGCCCCTTCCCTTTCTGCATCTGCTGTGGTTTCCTTCTCCCTGAGTCACTCTGGGATGGTAACAGTGAAGCTCTTTAAGGATCAAGTGAAGCCAGTGGGAGTGAAGTGGAAGGAAAGCAAGTCTGAGGAAGAAATAAAAGAGAAGGAAGAATAAGGGGAGAGCACCCAAGGGGAAAGAGAAACTGCGTGGATGGGAGCCCTAGCTTTGAGTGTCCTAGGAAGGACTCAGTAATGGCCTATTATGATAGAATTGCTGCCTTCCCAAAACCACATAGCCAGCAAGCAGTTCAATTCAACATCACTTAAGCCCTGACCTTGACCTCAAACATTTCTTAAACCAGAGACATGATTAAACTTATAGTTAAACATTGGTTTGAGGCCTGACTTCACTACCTTATGGCCATATCATTTCTTTGGGTTTCAGTTTTCCAAAGCCATTAAGTAGAAATAGTAATACTGTACTGGAGAACTCCAAGGATGATATCAGGATAAAATGAGACAGTGTGTGGGAATGCCTTTTAGCTACACAAATACAAGATATTTTTTATTAACTCAATAAACAGCAAAGGCTTCTTATGTGTTATTCCCTCTGCTTTCCAACTTCTAGAAAATCTTTTGTAGAAAAACTACCTCCGAGCAACATAACTGAGTTATTTTTTAAACTGACACAAAAACTCTGCAATGGAACAGAAAAGTTAAAAATGGGTAAAGTTTCTGACAGCATGAAGCAAACCAAAGTTGTTCTACAAACTTCTATATCCTTCTATATCAACAATAGCTAATCTTCTCAGAGTTATTGTATACATAACTGAAAAGAGGCCAGCAATCCTGAGAGTAACTCCTAATATCAACATTTTTGGAGGGATCAGGAAAGAAGTGCCCCTCATTAGCTATTCCTCACATCTTAGCCAATTGTCTTTAGTCACAACTTTTCCCATTTCTATCCTCTTGCTTCTCCTGCTCTCTGTAAGCTTTCTGCAATATGCCCAGTTCATTCCTCAGTTTTACCCAGGTAAAACAGGATGCAGCTGGCCGCCCAGGTTTCAGAATCCTGGTGAGAAGGAACTGAATAGCAAGTTGTCAGGGCTGCTGCTGGCCGACATATGGTATCATTTAAGACCAAATAACCTGGGCTTCAGGGAATTTACTTATGTCAACCTATTATATGTCAGACCACACCCCTGTGGGTGGGGGTAGGGTTTCCCCTGAAGGGAATGGACAGTTCCCACTGTCAATCATCCTAGGGAAAGGTCAATACTGGGTCAAGAAAAGATGGTTTGGACACATAGTCCTAATGTTGAAGTCAAGGAGGAACAAACTCACTCACTCCGTCTCTCTCTCTCTCTCTCTCTCTCTCTCTCTCTCTCTCTCTCTCTCTCTCTCTCTCTCTGGATTTGATTTGGTCAGGACTCCAGGGCAGAGGGCTGCCTGGAGCTATTTCAGTGATAAGAATAAGCCATCCTGGGTCCACAATGGTGACAGACAAAAAAATAGCAAAGGGACATCTCAGTAAAACTCTAAAATAGTCTACTGCCTGCCAATCAACACTTGGATTTTACTGAGGATACCAAAGTGCTACTAAGTAGTGTTAAGTTTTGTCCCACCCATGGGATGGCCTGAATGAGCAAGAAGTCTCGCCCAAGATGACAGGGGGACAGTGAAACGGCAGCCCACATTAAGATCCCACTGTACCTTCTGGGGCAGGGAGCTCTGAGAACCCTCAGAGATAATGGTGGCAACAATCAAACCTGTTGGACAACTTTCCAGATTTCTGCACACATCTGCCGGCATCCAGGCCTCTAGGTGGCACCATATTTACCTGGGAACCTTGTTAACTTTTTGTTTTGTTTTCTTTTTCAGGTCTAGGATAGAATCCAAGATGTTGAATTTCTAGCAAGTCCTCAGGTGCTAAGGACTATGTGGCATCCTTACTGATGGGGACAAAGGGCATGAGTTCTAACCTGCTGTACTTTGGAAAACAAACTTAAGGATGAGGTATTTGGAGACCTGAGCTGGCAAACAATGGACAGAGCTATGCTCACAAGGGTCCAACCATCTCAAAATCAGAGAAGAGTGTTGGACCTTAGCAGGTAGGTTGTGGGGAAACTAAGAAGTATGAATAACACAACCTGAGTAGTCGTATTAGAAGACTTCCAGGGTTGCTCTGTGACTACAGCTTTTGACCTTTGTGCTGCCTTACTCCCTACCCCACTCTGATTCAAAGTAATTACTATTGAGCATCTGCTATGTGCCAAAACAAGGTCTTCTGAAGCATCCATTCTGCTAGAGGAGAAAATGATTCAGTAAAATAATAATAATAATAATGTGAGATAGCTATGAAGGGAAGAGAGGGCACTTTCCCAGTAGAAAAGTGGGCTGGCAAGTACACTACATGGTGACATTTGAGAATGAGAATGAACCTTTGAAGGTATTCTAGGTATAAGATTGAGCAAGTATGAAAGTACTGAGTAAAAGACGCCTGCAGGGCAGAGATGGGTTGGTGGTTAAGGCTCTTCCCTGGGGAGCCTAAGGACCCAGGTTCAATTCCCCAGTACTCACATAAAGCCAGATTCACAAGGTGGCACATGCATCTGTGTTTGTTTGCAGTGACTAAAGGTTCTGGCATACCTGTGTTGTGTGCCCCCCCTCAAATAAACAAATACATTTAAAAAGGAAGCCTGTCAATTCTCCAGGACCCACGTTAGCCAGATGCACAAGGGAGCGCACACATCTGGAGTTCGTTTGCAGTGACTGGAAGCCCTGGCACGCCCATTCTCTCTCTCTCTCTCTTTCTCTCTGTCTATTGCTCTCAAATAAATAAACAAAAAATTAAAATGAAGCCTGTGATACATTTGAGGAAAATAAAAGAGGCCAGAGTGGATGAAGAAGCCGTCAGAAGCCAGGTAAATTATGGCCTGGAATTTTCTGCATTGAGATTATGACAGGGTCAGCCAGGGGAAGACAAACTTCCTCCAAAAGGCACCAGATAACAAATACTTTGGACAAAATTTAGGCGATTTCTTTCTACACCAGAGGAGGTAAGATCTATAATCTCTTATTGATGAAATTTAAAACAAAACAATAAATTTCTTATAAAAACATATTTCTTATAAAAACAAGCATACTAACATGAAAATAGATTTCTTTTAGGGAAGGTACTGTTTTGCTTAGTTAGGGCTTATAATTAGAGTTCCTTATCAAATAGGTTGAAATTGCTATTTCAGTTAATGCAGATCTACAATAAGGCCTTATGTATTTTTTTTTCTCTAAAAATGTCTTTCACAAAGATAGGGTGCTAATTAGCTATACAACACTGGGACCATACACCTAAGATTGAAAGGATTTATTTTGCCTCATGGTTGCAGAGGGTTCAAATCATGGTTACTTGACACCATGCAACAGATAAAATATGGCAGGGGCATGCCATGGGGAGTTTATTCGTGTGTGTGTGAGAGAGAGAATGAGAATAGGAATGAAGGCAAGGACAAGATACCTCAAGGGACCACCCCCAATGACATATTGCTTTCATAATGACATATTGACAGTTGCTATATCCAACATCTTAAAGTTTCCAGAACTTTCCACTGGGACAAAGCCCCAGACATATGGTCATTTGGAACAGGACAGAAGAAGGAACATAATATCCAAGCCATAAGAGACAGTGTTAAAGAATCAGCTCTGGATCCACAGGTGCACAACCTTCCTTCAGCACATCTAGCATCAGAGGAACTATGGAATTCCAGTCTTCTCTAGCTGTTTGCTTTTGACATGCCGTCCACTGAAGGATTAATCACTTTCAACTGAAGGTTAGGGAGAAGCTCCTCAACTGTATGGCTAAAAGGAATTCAAAATGTGGAAACTGGGCCGAAGAGATAGCTTCATGGTTAAGTCCTGTGAAGCCTAAGGACCCAGGTTTAATTCCCTAGTACCCATGTAAGCCAGATGCACAAGGTTGGTGCATGCATAATCTTGACATTGTTTTGGAATGAAACCCCACTGGCCCATCATAATGATTTCTTCATGTCTAAGGTTTATACATAGCCTTAGATTGTAATTTGAGATAGAATTTATTAAGAAACACCATCATTTGGAAATACTGTCTATAATCATATGTCCAGAATCATTCAATGATTAGCATAGGGGTTGATGCTGGAGAAATTCAATTTCAATTTGAAAAGCCTCACTAAAATAATGCTACTGTTTAAAGCCATGAACTGTTGTGCAGTAGGATATCCATCTAGATTTTCAACTTCAAACTCTGACCAAAAAACCTCACAGAACCAATGTCCAAGGTGGTAACTCTGAAGCCCTCCAACATTCATTAGTAAGATACAGAAGGAGAAGAAATAAAGTAGAAACCAACCAAAACAAATTTAACAGGAACAGCCTTAAATAAAGTAGTCTGAAATAGAAATGAAACTAGAAGAGAGGTTGTTGAAAGGCCAGATAAGCTGACCAAAGTACCCACTGACTTGAAGGTCATTGGCAATGACTTAGACAGTGTCATTTCAGACTTGGATTAGGAAGTAAATCAGGTTAAAGTGAGTCAAAGAGAGAATGGAAAGTGGGAAGGACAGAAACCTTATTTGAGACATTTTATGGTCAAGGGATCAGAGAACTAGAACGACAGTTAGAGATGGTCATGGGAGCAAGGAAGAAGTTTTGGATTTCTGCTTTTTTTTAAGCCTTCACCTTTTAACAAAAAATTCACAAAATCTCATATACATACTTGATCACTTACTATGTAGATGTGACCAACCATAATATTCAATGACATGGTGGCCATGTATATAGGGCTATGAAAAATGAGAAAACTCATTTCTCCTAATGAATATCAAATCTTTGTTTTTAATTTTGATGCATTTTTAGATCTTTCTCAACTATAGCTGATTTGCTGCTTCCAGGTTGTATTATGGACAGCCATTGTGTTCTAGACTATAGAACACAACACTGTCCTCTCGGGGGCTCTTGAAGGTTCTTTGAATATTTGTTCCCTTCCATGATGATCCCATAAGTATAGACTTTAATTTTCTTTTCCCTTCCTTTACGATTACAGCGGTTCCTCACTGTCACAGAGGTGGCCCAGGGGATCTCAGTGGTGCTGCAGGATAAGACCACTTGAAGGGGACAGCAGTGCCCAGACACCATGTGAGGCCAGGCCTGGGCATCTGAGAGGTTTTATAAGTTCTTCCAGTGGTTCTAATAAGCAGTCGGGTTTGAAAAGAATTACTGACTCGACGCCAACTCTTCCTTTCACGATGAGAAGCCAGAGGCCACACTGTATACTCAGTATACTGTGCCTCTTCAAAAAGCCCCTGTCTCCAAATTATGTATAGGTCAGGAATCAACTTCATTCACTGGAACACTTGTTGAGCTCTTAGGATGTTCTTGAATTTGGTCAAGCACCTAGAGATGAAGGCAAATATAGCAATATTTATTGGTGACTGATTCAAAATCCATTCAATCTGCAAAAAATAAAATTACAGTCAAGAGTATGACAATCAGCCGGGCGTGGTGGCACATGCCTTTAATCCCAGCACTTGGGAGGCAGAGGTAGGAGGATCGCCATGAGTTCAAGGCCAGCCTGAGACTACATAGTGAATTGCAGGTCAGCCTGAGCCAGAGTGAGACCCTACCTCAAAAAAACAACAACAAAAAAAAAGAGTATGACAATCATCATTTATACAAGTGATTTACTAAAGACTACCTAAAAGAAAGGAAAATTTGCTTAGGATGAGAGTCTGAATAAAGAGCATGTGCTGCAGTGTCACGTCCACTGCAGGCCAGCCGTCAGCTCCACACAGCTCACCTACAGCCAGCCAGTCTTGCACTTGACCTGTCCAAACCAACTAGTGCCTGGTGAGATACTGTGGGCTTAGGTTTTTGTAAACTCTGCATTTGCTTTTGTCTGGGTGGTTCTTCTCCTTGGATATGCCAACAAGTCATCAAGCTTTAAATACTTGTCTCATCTCCTCCTTGATCCATATCCATATTTGCACATACTTTTTGTCTGTAATGCGTTTTTCATTTCAGAGTCATCACATCTGCTCTACAACCCAAAGGATGTGACCTCAGTGACTTGTGAATTAAACAATGTATTAGTCAACTTCCCGTGGCTGGGACAAAAATTCTGACAGAAATCTGCTTAAGAGAGGAAGGTTTTATTTTAGCTTATAGTTCCAGGTTACAATTCATCATGGTGGGGAAGACGTGGCTGCAGGCGCTGGTCACGATCAGTCCAATAACGAGGAAACAGGAAGGAGTCGTGATGGCTGAATGCTCACTTAGCTTCCTCTTTTTAAGACAGTCCAGGAACCCAGCCCATAAGATAGTGCCACTCACAGTTAAGGTGAGTCCTCCTACCTTGATTAATCTAATCTAAAAATTCCCTTATGGACATGACCAGATATTTGTTTCCATGGTGATTCTAAACTCTGTCACATTGACAAGCAGAGATGAACCATCACCAGACAGATGGTTACAGCTATGGAAAGAGGGTTCATCTTAAAATGATAGCATACTCAAGTACATGTCAGAAATGTTCTAGGTGCTTTGCATGCATTAACTCATCTATTCTTAAAGAAGCCTTATAAGCCAGACACTATTAATACCATCCTCATTTTATGGAAGCGAAAACTGAGGCAAATAAAATCAAGTAACCTGCCCAAAGTCTCAGGCTTAAAACCCAGGCATCTGATTTCAAAGCCGAACTTTGGCACCACTTTCTACTGCAGCCTTGACCAAAAATGCAGACCTATCATGCTCAAAACCAAGCTGTATTCCTGGGAGGATACAGAATGCCAAAGTGTCTTCCTCTCTGCCTTAACTAGGCTGATTTGTAAATTTGGATCTCAGATTTTCCCAAACCAAGCAAATATTATTCTTTTAGAATTAAAATCGAACATGTGAAGGAATATTCATAGCTATGGAAAGATAATCCGCAAGATAGCAAACTCTAATATAAAGATATAATTAAGGAATAATTATAGAAGAACAGTGGCTGTCCCAGGAGAAAGATACTCAGAAATAGGCCCAGGTGGGTGTAAGCTGTGTGATACTGACTCCATCTCAGATCTGTGAAAACAGTAACTTATTCAAAAAATTTTCCCAACATTGTTGAATTGGATAGAATACAAATGTTAATAATTAATATATATTAGATATAATTAACATTCATAACACAAGGTAGACTTCTAGATATTTTTTATTTTTTATTCTTATTTTGAGAGAGAGAGAGGGAGAATGGGTGTGCCAGGACCTTCAGCCTTCTGCGAACAAACTCCAGATGTGCGCCCCCTTGTGCACATGAGCAACATTGAGAACTTGCATCACTGTGAGCCTGGCTATGTGGGACCTGGATATTTGAACAAGAGTTCTTAGGCTTCACAAGCAAGTGCCTTAGCTGCTAAGACATCTCTCTAGCCCTAGATACGTCTTTAAATGTTAAAAAAGGAAGCCAGAGCAAAACTGGAAGCGACCATAACTGAGTTTTGGGGGAGGGATATTTGGTTACTTGTTTGTTTTTGGATTCTAAGTTGAAGCAGGTATCTCAACAATAGGGTTCGTTTGGCAGATTTGGATCTATGGATGTGAATAGGCCAACTGCCTCAGCTAAAATTTTACCAAATACTTAATTATAAAGCAGATAAGAGCACACTTTGGTCAACAACAAATGGCCCCTGGAGCCTTCTCTGACCACAGTGACAGAAACACCTTCACAAACCTGGGGGGCAGAATCAAATCCTCTTAAGCTGTTTGATCAGACTGCAGACCCCTGGCCCCACCCCACTCCTACAGAAAGAGAACCATGGGACCTGTACTCTGCATTTTAAACAAACTTCCAATTGATATTAATGCATAATAAGTCATAATCCTGCCCTGGCCCTAGGACACAACATTTGAAAGGCCAGCAGCAATCTAGAATTGGTAATTGTATGAGGAACAAGGATGGAAGTTACAGACCTTCCAGGTCACTTCAGAACCATGTCCAGAAAGAAGAGGGAACAGAGGCTGGAAAGTAGATGTTCTGCAAGGCAGAGTGCAACTTCAGAGAACTTACATAGAGAGAGCAGTCGAAAATCCAATAGTGTGGTCTTTAACACCTGGATTCTAGAAGCTGAGGACAAACTGAGATAGCCATTATGCAGTAACTAATGAAAATTGCCTAAGGAGTCCTCCCCTTCCTTTGGCTCTTACATTCTTTCCACCACCTCTTCCACAATAGACCCTGAGCCTTGGAAGGTGTGATAGAGATATTTCAGTGTTGAGCACTCCTCTGTCTCTTCTTCCCAGCACCATGGTGCCTTCTGAGTCATCCCAAGGTCACTGCCATCTGAAAAGAGAAGGCTCTCTAACCAAAAGTGAGACTAGCATTAATAAATGGATATGAACATTAAGAGATGAGCTTAATAGGAGGAAAAGATCATGACATCAAAATAAAAGAGAGATTGATTGAAAGGGGGAGGTGATATGATGGAGAGTGGAGTTTCAAAGGGGAAAGTGGGAGGAAGGAATTACCATGGGATATTGTTTATAATCATGGAAGTTGTCAATAAAAAAAAAATTTTATTACCTAAGGTTAAAAGAATATTAGAAATGTTAAACCAATTAGTGAAATAGTCCCTCACTTAAGTTATTAAGAAAGCACTCCATTTGTGCTGAATCATCTTGTATACTTCACAAGATTTGCTTCAAAGTGGCTGTTTTGAATGTTTTCACTGCCTTTGTAATTTGTTACTTTTATAATTTAAAATATAATTTCTTCTCATTGTAACAAATGCAAACTATACAACAATGTTTCCATGAAAAGTGGAAACCCCATGAAAACATGAAGATTGTATGTGTTTCTGATATTCAATGAGCAGTAATGCCTTACTAGCCTCACTACAATTCCATAAAAGTGGAAAGATACTATACAACTGCCCTGTATCTTGATTTTTTTTTTTTTTTTTTTTTTTTTTTTGCTGTTTGTATATTTGTTTTCCAAGTAGAGTATCATTCTAGGCCAAGCTGACCTGGAACTCACTGTAGGTCCAGGCTGGTCTTGAGCTCACAGAGATCCTCCTATGTTTACCTCCCAAATGCTGGGATTAAAGGCATATGCCAACACACCCAACCTGTATTTTCATTTTTAACAGTTCATGAATATTTTTCTCTGTGAACATATAGAAGTTATATCTCATACTTGTAAGTCATTGAATAATGTGAATTTTGTAATTTTAAAGTAGAATTTGAGGCTTATTTATTCTCACTAGATTATTTTTTAATTTAAACATGTAAGAGTATGCTGTCCCCAGTTGTAATCAAGTTTGCATTTACTTCCCATGCTTAAAAGGACTTAATGTAAAAGCCAGGTGTGGTGGCACATGCCTTTAATCCCAGCACTTAGGAGGCAGAGGTAGAAGGATCACTGTGAGTTAGAGGCCAACCTGAGACTACAGAGTGAATTCCAGGTCTGCCTGAGCTAGAGTGAGACCCTACCTTGAAAAATAAATAAAATAAAATAAAATAAAATAAAATAAAATAAAATAAAATAAAAGGACTAGATGAGCATTGCTAATGATCTGGTGGAAAGTTCCAGCAATAAAGTAAAAGCATCTGAAAAGGTCTCAAAAGCTTCTCAAATGTCCAGCTTTCCATTGGATGTTGCAAATATTTCTTTATGTCTCAGTGATATAAGAGACCACATACTTCTTTCATGTCAAAAATATGTAAAACAATGAAAACATAAAAACCAAACTACTTAGTGTTTTCAAAATTTTAAGACTTTTGATTCCATTAAACAATGACCATCAACATGAATTGATCATCTGCTCAATGACAGGTGCATGGCCTGGATTACTTCATTCACTCCCCTCAATAAGCCAGAGCAACTGCCCTTATTATGCCTGAAAATGGGGAACTTCTTAACTCTGATACCTTCCCCATTGAACATTGCACATTCTTAACATACTAAAAGGCTAACGGACCCTGCTTTCCCTCCCCCAGGATCTCTACATCTATGTCAGATGTCTAGAATTAATATCTAAATCTCCTTCGAAGTCAGTAAATGCATGCAGACTCAAGAAAGACCATCTTCACCTAAATCAAAGAAAATATTTTACAGACCTGAGAATTGCTTTTAACTCTCAACCTCTTTCATGAATGTTTTTCTTTGTGACACAATAGAATTGGCTTTTTGAAAAATACGCATGCCTTTCTATGAAACTGCATACATCAATAAAAGTGCCCAATTTCCTCTTCTAAGCCAACACTTCCCTTCCTTTGGCTAAGACTCCAGAAAGTAGCAAAAAAGGCCCTTAGGTATGTGACCACTGATCCAAGCAGGGATTAGAGAATATTCTGTAACATAACCTGGCACACTAAGGTGAGTCACTTTTCTTCTCTAAAGATGTGGAAGTCGGGGGCTGAGAATATAGCTCAGTTGGTAGAGTGTTTGCCTAGTATGTATGCAGCATTGGGCTCAGTCTTAAGCACTACATGATGAGGCCATGGTGGTACACACCTGTAATCCCAGTACTCAGGAGGTGGAGGCAAGAAGACTAGAAGGTGAAGGCCAGCCTGTGCTACATAGCAAGTTCAAGACCAGGCTAGGCTACATGAGAACCTGTCTCAAAAACAAAAATCTTGAGCTCACTTAAACATTGATAGGCTGAGGGCTGGAAAGATGGCTTAGAGGTTAAGGTATTTGCCTGCAAGGGCTAACCATCCAGATTCTTTTCCCCAGTACCCACATAAAGCCAGACGCACAAAATGGCACATGCATCTAGAGTTTGTTTGCAGTGGCTGGAGGCCCTGGCAACCTATTTTCTCTGTCTGTCTGTCTCTCTTCTCTCTATTTCTCCCTGCTTCCAAATAAATACTTTTTTTAAATATTGACAGACTGAGACTGTTAATGAGAAGAAATGAAAAGTTTATAAGGAACCCAAACCAAAAGCAACCCCTAAAGTCATAAAAAAAAAAATGCCTAAGAAAGCAGAAGAATGAAGTCAAGGAAGGAGCAAACTTTAGCACAGAGGACAAGCCCAAAGTCTTCAAGTAGTTTGGGATGTGGGATTCTATCAAGGCCTTGCCAACTGGGCTACAACAGGGCCCAATGACATCTCAGGGGAAGGAGTTACAATTTGAGCATCATCTCTCAACCCCAGCACTTTTGCCTTTCTGGAGCAGATAGCTCTCTGTTAGAACTCTGTCCTCTATACTGTAAGATATGTCACACTATCCCTGGTATCTGTGCACCACATGCATGGATCCCCACCTCCTCATTGCCAAATGCCCCTATGACATTATGTTCACTAATAACCCCATTAAAAACCAGTGCTTGAGCCAACAGCGATCCTTGCAGATGGATCTTCACTCAGTCCTCACTAGCCAGTGCTCCCAGCAACGGACAAATAAGTGCTGAGGTCCTGAATGGAGGCCACCTTATTCACTGCAACGACATCATGATCACACCATGGGACAGTGCTGGAGCTCTTGCATCCCAGCCCAGCATTCTTTCCTTAGGAAGGTGCTTTAAAATCTGTAGAGTTCATCCAGGCGTGGTGGTGCACATCTTTAATCCCAGCACTCAGGAAGCAAAGGTAGGAGGACTGCCCTGAGTTCAAGGTCAGCCTGGGCTAGAGTGAGACCTTATCTCAAAAATAGATAAATAAAGCTTGAATGTGAGAATACATAGTTATGATAGGTTGGGGAAAGAGCCAGAGGAAAAGACCCACAGACTCTGAACTACTGGGAAAACATCAGCTAAGGGGAAATTCAAAGATAACATGAGAACTTGCACTTCCAGAGCAGATGCGCAGAAACGGAATGGGGGAATAAGAGAAGACCTGCTGAAATCCAGCCACATTCCTGCATAGTAAAGCTCCAGGCAGACTCTTGGCCACAAATTTTTTCCAGTCCTTTCCTGGAAGTGGAGGTCCCCTAAGCCCAGAAGTGGCCTAACCTTTTATCCACACTGAGGCAAAACCCCACGGCCCCATCATTCACTTTCCTCCACCTTGCTTTCACAGCAGCCTTCTTGGCCTTGAAGACCTCCTCTATTCCTGCCTTCCAGCTCTTTGGAACCCTAGAACTGCATTTCCTAGAGACCGTCACAGCTTGGAACCATGTTCCTCTGAGCAGCTATGGGACACTAGACCATGACTGGAAATAGGAGGATGAGGATGTGATTCCTTCTGCCTTCCTTCTTTTGCCTTGAGAAGCAGCTGGTTTCCTACCAGGAACTAGATATGGAATGGACCAACCTAGTGCTGAAAACCATGGTACAATCAGAATGGCCACAGTGGGAATGGCCTTCTCTTCTGAACAGAAAGACATGAGTAAGGAGAAGGAAAAACTAAAACACAAGTTGGGGTGACAAGTTCCCCAAGAATCACCTTTGGCCTTTTTCCAAGAATGAGGAAGGAGTGGTTGTAAGTACCCTTGTAATGTGCTCTCACATCCAAGGATCTTACTGCTACCTGGGAACTTTGAAGCCAAATTTTGCATCTCAGACCATGACCTATTTCTTCAAAATCACATCAATGACTGGTCCCCTCAAACCGGTATCTGGATCCAGTTTAGTGTTAGTAGGCACTGATGAAAACATGGCTGGACAAGCCATGGGAAGACTGGGCTCTCTCTTCAACTGGACACTCTTCCTTTAGACACTTTCTATAACAGCCCCCTCTCAAAGATACAGAGCACCTAGTGTGCATTAGTTGGAAGGCTGACTTGGTCCATTTTCTGTTGTTATGACAGATTCCCATAGCCTTGGTAATCCATAAAGAAACAAGATTTAATTCACACTTCTAGGGTTTGGGAAATCTCAGAGAAGGGTAATGGCATCTGGCAAGGACCTTCTTGCTGCATCGTGACATGACTGATGAGCAAGAAAGAGCATGAGAGACAGGCAGGAAACCAGGCCAAATCATCTTTTTAATCA
Source organism: Jaculus jaculus (assembly GCF_020740685.1). Lineage (NCBI taxonomy): Eukaryota > Metazoa > Chordata > Mammalia > Rodentia > Dipodidae > Jaculus > Jaculus jaculus. The sequence continues at coordinate 107,845,372 of NC_059108.1, read as the reverse complement.
AGAACCCATTCCCATCATAACTATATTAATTCATCATCATAGACCCCACCTCCCAATGCTGTTGCTTAGGGGATTAAGTTCCCAACACATGTGTATTAGTTACATTCCCATTGCTGTGAAGAAGCAACTTAAGGCAGGAAAGAGGTTTATTTCAGCATAACAAGCCGACTGGTCATATTCCAGCCAGAAACAGGACACAGAGAGTGAATAGAAAGTGAGGCCAGACTACAAAACCTCCAGGACCATTTCCCAGCAACATGCTTTCTCCAGCAAGGCTCTCCTTCCTAAAGGCTCCACAACCTTCCCAAACAGCGCCACCAGCTGGGGACCAAGTGTTCAAACACATGAGCCTATGGGGGACATTTCACATTCAAACCACAACATGAATTTGAGGGCATACATTCAAACCATAGCAAACAATAACAAAGGCCATGCTTTGCTGTGAATTATCTTTTTAATCACATCAAACCAAACTCCAACATGCCTTTTACAGGTGAGGAAACAAAGTCATAAAGTCAAAGGTCACTTAACCAAAGTATGAGGGAGATGTCCTTGAACTCAGGAAGGGAGAGTCCAGTCCCTTGGCACTTCCCCTCCTCCCCTGACAAAGTTCTGCCCTGGCAAAGAAGATGGAAGGGACACAGGGTGTGGGGCACTGACATCAAAACTGCCCTTACCCTCCCAGTAAGGGTCAAACAGACACACACACAGACACACACACATACACACACACACACAAAAAAAAAAAACCACATGGATTCTTTCTTGCCAAACACTAAGAAATTTCATGCATCAAATTCAGAAGGCAACAAGCCCAGTGAGATAATCTACAAAATTCTCTTCTAAAGAGGCCAGACTCGGAGCCAAAGGGGTTTGCTCTCCCTGAATATTTTACTGAGTGCTCTGGCATGAGAAATTTTTTTCCAATTTGAATGAGTATTTTTTTTTTCGTTTTTTGAAATAGAAATGTAAAACTACCTTCAGTTTGCTCTTTTGCCAGGCCAAAATTACTTCCTTTCTATAAACACTCTAAAAATATTGACTGTCTGCCCCATAACCAAGTTGGTGTTTGTTTTAATTTATGGTATTCCAAGTTGAAAGAGGCCTGAAGTCAGAGTCAGAAAATCTGACTTTGACAAATCCTGGCAGCTCTGGCCGAGAGACACATTTCCATGTGCTGGGCCTTAGCACTTTCATCCACATGTGGCGTCAATGCTGTGCACAAAATGAAAAGCCACCTGGCAGGGCAGAGAATGCAGCTTAACAGTTGGTGTCGAATTTGGTTCCTAACGTTATCACTTTCTAGGGTACGACATTCAATGGGGTCCCTGCCTCTTCGTTTTCTCATTTTAAAACAAGGGTAATTTATAGTGCTTGTCTCCAGGAGGTCATCAGAATTAAATGAGATTGAAATTACATGCAAAGCTCTTAACACAGAGTCTAGGACACAGCACTCAAAACCCTTGCTGTTGGGGCTGAAGAGATGGCTTAGCAATTAAGGCGCTTGCCTACAAAGCCAAAGGACCCAAGTTCAATTCCCTAAGACCCACGTAAGCCAGATGCACAATGTGGCACATGCATCTGAAGTTCGTTTGCAGTGGCTGAAGGCCCTAGCACACCTATTCTTTCTCTCTCTCTCCCTCCTTCTCTCTCTCAAATAAATAAATAAAAACAAGATGTCTTTCACAGAGATCTTGATTATTGCCATGCTATTTTCCAGAATAACTGCTCTTAACACTAAGGAATGGGAAGGTGCATAAAGATTGTAAGGGTCAAGCTAGGGAAATGGTTCACGGGTAGAGCTCTCGCTGCACGACTCTAAACACCTGAGTTCAGCTCCCCAGACTCCACCTGACAAGCTGCATGCTGTGGTGGGTGCTTGCAATCCTAGTGTGCCTACAGCAAGAAGGGAGGGAGAGACAGGACAATTTCCCAGAAGCTCATGAACATAGCGGAGCAGTACACAGCAGAGCCTACCTCAAAAAAAACAAAAAAAAAAAAAAAATGGATGGCAAGGACTTCCCTGAAAGTTGTCCTCTGAATTCCATATGTACACCTGAACTATCTCTCTCTCTCTCTCCCTCTCTCTCTCTCTCTCTCTCTCTCTCTCTCTCTCTCTCTCTCTCTCTCTCTCTGTCTCTCCAGTTTCTTTTTTTACTTACGAGAGCTGGGGAGATGGTTTAGCAGTTAAAGGTGCTTGTTTGCAAAGCTTGCTGGCCTGGATTCAATTGCCCAGTATCTACATAGAGCTGGATGCATCGGTGATTCCAAGGTGCCTATAACAATAGGAGGTGCAACCAAGAGAACCCATAGTTCACAGGCCAGCTAGAGTCATGCTCCTTTGCAGTCTGGCAGTTCACAGCAGCAAAGAAGGTAGAGCACAGACACCTCAACGTTATCCTCTCACCTCTACGCACATGCCACAGTGTGCACATGCACGTGCACACACACTCACAAATAAATAAATAGATGTTAAAATACATGTTTATAAAAATTTATGAAGGTCGGGCTGGAGAGATGGCTTAGCGGTTAAGCGCTTGCCTGTGAAGCCTAAGGACCCGGTTCGAGGCTCGGTTCCCCAGGTCCCACGTTAGCCAGATGCACAAGGGGGCGCACGCGTCTGGAGTTCGTTTGCAGAGGCTGGAAGCCCTGGCGCGCCCATTCTCTCTCTCTCCCTGTATCTGTCTTTCTCTCTGTGTCTGTCGCTCTCAAATAAATAAATAAATAAAAAAATTTATGAAGGTCTATGAGCATTAAAGTTAGGATTTTGCTCGTTAGTTTTCACCGTTCAATACTACTTTGCTTTCATATGAAATGATTTCTTAAGTGCTCATTTTCCAAGAACAAAATAATGGCTACACTTGTTTCTTTTTGCTGAGAACTCTGAAATTTGACTTTGATCCATCTATAAAAGAAGTCTCTCATTTACCTCCTTTACAACCAAATTTTCTGATGGTAAGAAAACTAACAGAAACCCTGTGAATTCCAGTCCTCTTAGTTCATGAGGGTAGCTCCGGCTGCTCCTAGACATAAACACAGAAACTTCAGTGGCTCGGTACAATTTATTACGTGAGTTGATGTCATGTGTAAAACAAAGCAAGTGCCCCCATTCAGTGTGTCTCGTGTGCATGGAGTGGGAGTCTGCAAGGGACTTTGCTCTTCTGTTTTCTTCCATCATCAACACGGGGCTCTACAGTCATTGCTGGCATTGAGAACCAGCTGTCTGGCCTAAAGGGAAAGGAGAAAAACACATAAGCCCTCCACACACCAACTCAAAGGTGACACAGGTCTCTGCCACCAGGCTACTTTGACTTTCCCTGGCTTTAAAAAAAAGGGGGGGGGGATATAAAATTATAAACTAGTGGGAATAAGACCAACACCTGATAGATTTATACACTAAAATTCATAATTTAAAAAAGGGGGAGCTAGAGTGATGGCTTAGCAGTTAAGGCGTTTGCCTGCAAAGCCAAAGGACCCAGGTTCAATTCTCTAGGATCCACATGAGCCAGATGCATGAGGGGGGTGCACATGTCTGGAGTTTGTTTGCAGTGGCTGAAGGCCCCGGCATGCCCATTCTCTCTCTCTCTCTCTCTCTCTCTCTCTCTCTCTCTCTCTCTCTCTCTCTCTCTCTCTCTCTCTCTATCTCTTCCTCTTTCTCTGTCAAATAAATAAAATATTTAAAAAATAAAAAAAGGTTCTGGACAATGTAGTTGGGCCCTATATCCAAGCAGACAGTCTGAGCCACTGTGGGTAGCAAGCCATCACCTTACCAACACAGCTTGCTGTAATATACTCAGATATTTCGCTTCTTTGCCTCTGTCAACTGACTTTTCTACATCACAAGTAGTAAGTCCTAGAATTCAAGTCTCTTAAGAATAAAGTTGACAACCTAGGACCCCCGAACAAGCCAATCCTGTAACTTGACCTCTTTTCTTCTTATGGTGATCAGTGGAGAAAAGACCCGGTATAAATTCAAACTTTGCCATCAATTATTCCTCAATTTGTCCACACCTGAAGAGCCTAATCTCTTATTTGAGAAAAATTTGAGTGGCATTGAAAATAGTGTCCGACATGAGATAAATGATCAAGATGGAGCATGTGTTACCCTCTTTCTGTGCTCACGAGTGAAACGATGAGGTGGAAGACTCCAAGAGACAGATGAGTTGCAGCCAGTGGTATCATGACCTTCTGAGACCACCATGTTTCGACTTCAGCCTAGAGGGATCAGATCATACCTTGGCCCTCCTTCACAGACGTGGACACGGGGGTGCACAGAGGCTTCTTGCTGTGAACTCTCTTCTGTGCAACACCTCTGTGGGGTTTGCTGGCACATGGGAAAATGCAGGATTTTTCTTATCTTCTGGATTATTCCACTGAGCTATATAATAAATGCTGACCTTATTCCCTCCAACTCTTAAGTTTTTCCCAAAGGAAATTTTTGGTTGTTTTTTTTTCTTTTATGGTTTAATATATGACTACATAGACCATCCTTTGGTGTACAAATCATTACCTATCTTATTGCCATGGTGTTTATCATTCCTTCACAAACACTCTGAATAACAATATGGGCTCCAAGAGAAATCACATTTTTTCCCCGAACCTCTTAAAGCCTTCACCGTCTTTCTGAATCCAATATTCCTTTCATCTTCTTCAAGGTGACTCAACCATTAAAATTAAAACCTTTAAATAAAATGTCAAAGTGGGGAAATGAGCTCATATTCACTGAAACTGGTTTACTAAGTGGGTTTGGAATTGTCCAGAAACAAACATGACAGGCAGTTAATACATTTATTTACTGTTTTTATTATTCTCAGAAGTAGAATTTGAGTTTCAGGTCATTCATTTACTGAGGTCTCTTCCAATGCCTACTTTACTAAAGGATTAAACACACAACTTTGTTAGTGGCTAATTTAGGAACAAATCCCTAAGAAGTATTTCCAATGCACGTCTGGGGAAAAGGAATCCAGGACAACTTTTCCCTTTAACTATTCTATATCTTCCACTTAGACTTCGCCAACTGAATGGGGAAGCAGGATTGAGTTTTCTTAAGCATAGGAAAATAGTCATCTCTCTCGCAGCTTTTGCTTAGGTATTCTTAATGTGTTAGGGGATTTCCTGATTCATTTTCACAAAATCCCTGTTCTTTGTGAGATGGATTAAATAAAGAAAATGACTCAGAATTTATCAAGATGCTTGCAGAAAGAATAGCATTCCTCTGGACCACCACAGGGTAGAATGGAAGCTAGATGGGTTAGGGAAATACTGCCTCTGGAGACATAATTTTAATTTTTTTTTGCACATGGAAATTGCCATTGTAAGAACAACCAGAGATGTAGCCAAAAACACATGCCCACATTAGAAAATGTTCCCTGGCATGCAAAGCTGACTTACTAGTAATCCCAAGATGTCAAGTTCAACTTGTAAACGGCAGAACAATATAGTACAAAAACACCAACCGCCGCCATAGGAATATTCAGTATAGTGTTAGTATCATATCGGCTCATTTAGATGTCAAGAACCACACATCGTCATCACCGCAAGGAATGGCAGGAAATTTTCTGAAATTGGAAAAAGATCCGGAATCCTCATCACCACGGGCACCACAACCATCTGAAAATTGAGGCCTGTGTGTGCCAGACAGGCCTTCCCTACAAGAATCATCGCCTTGGCCAGGGATCTTCATCTCCATAGTAATTTGCTGAATTGACTAAAGCCAGGCCAGAGGAATTCCAACTGGTGTATTTAAGTGTGTGATACCTCCACAAACCGGCGTGGTATCCATGTGGCACTCACTAACAAAGCAGGGCCTGGGGCAAAGTGCCGTTTAGCCATGTGCAGTGGTCTAACTTTATAAATGATAATGAACACGCACCTTGCCTTGTTTTCAGTAACCAGTTTCAAACTGCTTCTGCAGTTCCATTCCCCATTTTACTGGAGAGAGGGATGGAAGGACAGGAGTATTAGGGAAAGGAAATGGCAAAAACGATTTTTAAATTTCCATACTAAAAGCAACTTAATGTTCTCTCACTTAATATTCTGTGATCAATTCAATACATTTGGTTCAAAAGCCTTTCAAAGCCACAATAGTGGATTTTCCACGTGAGGACTATCTCCATCTATATAAAGACAACATTTTGGTTCAAGGATGTGGGATGTTTTTCCTTTAATATTTTTATTTATTTATTTAAGAGAGATAATAGTTATGCCAGGGCCTCTAGCCACTGCAGATGAATGCACCACCTTGTGCATCTGGCTTTACACGGGTACTGAGGGATCGAACCAGGTTCTTAGGATTTGTAGACAAGTACCTTAATGGCTGAGCCATCTCCAGCCTCTCAGGGCTGAGTTTAAATATCCTCATGGAATGAGTAAAGGGGCCTCTGATATACAAGTTGCCCTCTGCTCAAGGTGTAGCCCAAGTCTTGGTCTTTCTTCACTATTGCCACTGTGTGGGTAGCCATGGTGGACATGGCGCAGGGATATTGAATAGTGAGTGGTAAGCACTCCTTCATTAGTTATAGGCCACCTCTCCACTATCCTGGTAGTGTGAATTCCCTAAATTGTGACTGTCACTCCTGCTTAGTCTGCACTACAGAGGTACCTCTAATTCTCACCTACAAAACCCCAACTACCTTTGCTCCAGTTGTCTGGCATCAAGGTTACCAGCAAGCACCTTCAACCCCTCCCCACATGTTTGATGGAGGAGGCCAGAGCACCCTGGGAAAACATAAGTACATCTGTATCTTTTAAGTGACATCACGCCATGACTGCCTGCTGGTATGCAGGGAAGCCCTGAAATGCAGTCTGCTCTATGAGTGATAGGCACACACGCAGGCACGGGCCCTCTGCTGGTAGCTATCCCCAGCCACCAAGGTTCTGAGTTCCTTCCAAGTCCCAGACACCATCGCCTTACTCTCAGTCCTTTTTGATCGACTTCCTCCTGGAAGACTTTCTGCTTCCTCTTCACAGTTGGTGGGGGCATCCATTCTAGGATAGCAACTCTTTCTTCTGTACTTGGACACTTAGACACACAGTACACAAAACTGGGCTCATAATATTTTATGGGGCATTTGGAATTGACAAAACAGTTGGTAAATCTCGGTAAAACCAAAGCTCAAAAACCTTGTTGTGTTACTGGCAGACTTTAAATTTTTATATAAGAAATCAGAGGCTAAATACACACTTTTTTTTTATTTGTTTGTCTTTGATTTCTGATTTAACAATCACAATGTTCCCCAGGGCAATTAATGTATCTGGTCAAATAGGGGTGAGATTGAACAACTGAAATGTAAAAGTGTATTTAAAAATATTCAATGTTCATTCCTCCTTCTTATCCTCTCTTCCCTTCACATCCTATGTTTCTCATTGCATCTTTTATTTCTCCCTTTTCCTTCATGTATGCAAAGGTGTCAGTATTCAAGGAAGAGTCAGTGAGGAGAGCAGCCACTTGCCCAGGATCCAGGAAAGCAAGACAGTGAGGAGAAGGGTGCCAGAGGAAGGAGTTTGAGTGTGTTGAGTTCAGTAATTCAGAGCAGACAAGTCAGTACATTGAGAAAAGAATCTAATAGATTGATGCTGGAATTAACTAGCTTCTTACTATTTGAGGAGAAAATTTGAAATATGGGGGGAGGAGACCAAAATGAACCTTGAAGTATAATATTGGGATTATAGGAATGAAGTCATAAATTTTTGTTGGTGGATAAATTCATGTATGTATGTTGGTAGATACATACATACATATATACATACATACATACATACATACATACATGAAAGATAAATAGAGAAATAATTATAGACTAGGCCTTAGATGGAAGCTGCCACTGTTCTCTGGCTAAATGGACATGTTGAGCCCATCAAATAGCCTTCCAAATATATATATATGTATACCTATTGATTAATGCTGTTCTTGCTTTTGGTCAGAGAAGCTTTTTCTAAGAGATGATGGTGAATATTGGGGAGACAAGAGGAAAAGAAAGGCCAGTGCTTAACAGTGGATGAGTCATCTCTGTCACACCCTCCCACCCCGGCAGGACTCAGGGAATATTGGGGAATAGTGGGCAGAAAGAATGTAAGATCCACAGGGTGGAAAGGAGTACTTTGAGGCACTGTCCTGCCCAGTGTACTCATGACCTCACAGTGGTTATTGTAACCCTCCACAGAATCTGCACAGTTCTGAGTCCATCAATATTTTGACATAGAGGGCAGAAGAGGACAAAGAAAATGAAAGATTGAAACAAGAAGACCTTCTGGGAAAGGAGAGGATGCTCGATGAAACAAGTGTGGGGAAGAGGAAAAAACAGTGTAATAGGATGGGATTCTGATTGGATTACAGTATATTTGTGTGTTAAAATTCTCAATAAAATGTTTAAAAACTAAATAAAACATAAATGCCAATGAAACACAACTATAGATGTATACGTGATGGCATTTTTCTGGATCAACTTCACTAAGCTGTATTTCTCCTAAAGTCTCTTAGAATGTTTTTGGTTAAGGTGGCTTACAAGGGATGTTCTCCTGTGAGAACTAGAGAATAAAAAGGAAGAAAGGTCATTTTGAAACCCAGACGCATCTCTTCCTAGACATTCAGTTAAAAATGAATCCATGTGCCACTGTGGAAGGATTTTGTAGATGTGACTAAAGTCACCAGTCAGTTGACCTCAATTAAAAGAGCGATAGACTTGACTGGGCCTGACATAATCAACTAGAAGGCTCCAGAAGAAAGTATAGAATACTGCTAAGTGAAAAGTCTCAAACTGTATGATCACAACTTAGTGACATTCTAAAAAAGACCAAACTATGGAGACAAAGAAAAAACAAGTTGTGGCCAAGGGTTGAAAAGAAGATAGGGAGGAGTGGGCAAAGAACAGATTTCTAGGGCACGCGACAGTGGTGAATGTTATCGTTCATTTGTCCAGTGTAAAAGACCCCAGAGTGACCCAAATATAAGCTGTGAGTGACAGTGAAGTGTCAGTATAGGTTCTTCAATGGTCAAAATGCACCACTTTGATGAAGGATGTGGATAGCAGGGAAGGTTATATGCCAAATGGTGATGGTAGACATGCAGGAACTGCACTTTCCACTTAAGTTTGTTGTAAGCCTTAAGAGGCTCCAAAGAAACAGAGCCTATTAATTGAACAGAAAGTCTTTCTACCTGTCCGGAGCCAAACAACATCTAAACTGCAATGTCCCTCCCTTCCTGCTTGGACCCTCCGTCTGGACTTCTGCCTGTGGACAAAGAGCTGCAGGTTGTGCCCAGCTGTCATGCCTGCCCATGACGCTATTCCCTGCCTGATGCATCATTCTTCAGACTTCTTATTCAGCTCCTGACAGTCGGACAAGAGGCAATTTGTGTGTGTGTGTGTGTGTGTGTGTGTGTGTGTGTGTGTGTGTGTGTGTGTGAGATATCCTACTGGTTCCGTGTCTCCCATTCAACCCTGACTGATAGCATGAATTGAGGCATGAGGATATACTTGTATCTATGTGTATGTACATAAAAACAGAGTTCTTGGACTGAAAAGATGGCCCAGTGGTTAAGAGCACTTCCTGTGCAAGCATGAGGAAACCTGGGAGAGAGTGCTGAAATTCAATCCCTAGGACTCACATAAACAGCTGGGCATGGCTACACACATCTGTAACTCCAGTGTTAGGGAGAGGAGAACCAAGAATTTCCAGTACTCACTAACAAATGATAAGCTCTGGGATATGTAAGAGACTCGGGTACAAGTAAGAAGAGGCAGAAGAGCAATGGAAGGGGACACCCAACCCACCCACACCAAGCGAGCACCATACCACATGTGAGCACATGGAGCACACACCTGGATATATACACATGCACACACCACACACCCCACACCCACACACACTACACACTTATACACAAAGAGTCCCTGCTGGGTCTACTGAGGTCTGGGAGAGCAACCACACCACAATAGTTATAAGCACATTAACCTCCAGACACAGATTTTTAAATGCCATCTTCTGGGAACCACGGTGGTTTCTTAGAGAAAAAGCTGATTTTATGTCCTACTTAAAGTTATTTAAAAAATTCATATATATATAGTAAGCTAAGACTACCGACTTAAACCAAAAAGTAGGAAATCCTTAAAGAATGAGATGGGGGGAACCTGTCCACAGGACAAGCAAGCCAATCTGATGGAGTTTGCACTGGCTAAGTCACCCCGGCATTTGAACATTTCAAGTTGAACGTTGAAATATAAGGATATCTAGTTATTTCACATGAAGTAAAACAGATCATCATGGGCCAGACAGATGGCTTAGAGGTTAGGGTGCTTGCCTATAAAGCCTAAGGACCCAGATTTGATTCCTTACTGCCCACATAAAGCCAGATGGACAAGATGGCACATGTGTCTAGAGTTTGTTTGCAGTGACTGGAGGCCCTGCCCACGCTTTCTCTATCTGCTTCTTCCCTCCTCTCTCTCTTAAATAAATAAAATATTTTAAAAATCATACCACAACATCATATTGCTGTAAGTGAAGGAAGCAAAGCCCTTCCCTACAATAAAGAAGTCCGTTAACAAATTTAGACAGAATGATGGGAACAGATAACCACCATTTGGCCACCACCAAAGTAGTACTTAATATAGACTAGAATCATCAGTGGAAGCTAGGTAAATATTTTCTTAGAAATGCCTTTCTTGGGTTGTAGAGCTGGCTTAGCAGTTTAGGCATTTGCCTGAAAAGCCAAAGGACCCTGGTTTGAGTCCCCAGTACCCATGTAAGCCAGATGCACATGGAGGTGCGTGTGTCTGGAGCTTATTTGCAGTGGCTGAAGACCCTGGTGTGCCCATTTTCTCTCTTTCTCCCTCTCTCTCACTCTTTCTCCCTCATTTCACAAATAAGCAAATAATAAAATATTTTTAAAAAGAAAGAAATGCCTTCTTGTATAATTATTTACACTCAGGTGTTCCATTATAGCAACAAAAGATAGACCAAGGCTGATGGGAATCTGAGGTGCTACATTTCATCAAAGTTAATTTCCATATTTTATATGGTGGTTAGGAAGCAACAGAATCCTTATTTTACATATATTTACCCTGGCCTATTGAAAATATATAGACACATAGAAAAGATGCAATACAATGTTAATATTTGATAAATCTGGGAAAGAGGATCCAAAAGACCTTGTACTGCATTTTTCAATAGATTTGAAATGGGTTTTGAACATTTTAAAACACCAAATATTAAAATATAGGATCATTACAGTAATTCAAAAGTGAAAAGTTTTAAACTTTGTTTATTTGAGAGAGAAAGAGGTAGATAGAGGGAGAGAGATTGGGCACACAAGGGTCTCCAGCCACTGCAAATGAACTCCAGACACATGTGTCCCCCTTGTGCTTCTGGCTTACATGGGTCCTGGGGAATCGAGCCAAGGTCCCTTGGCTTTGCAGGCAAATGCCTTAACTGCTAAGGCATCCCTCCATCCCCAGAGTGAAATTTTACAAGTATTCATACTAAAGAAGCTCAAAGTAGATTCCCTAGGTAACTTTGTATTAAGTAAGTAAATGAGAAACACAGAACTCAGGTGAGTGTGTCAACAAGAATGAGGCTATTTTTCTCTCTGGAGGGTCATGAAGGGTGGCATTGATGGTAAAGCCTGCAGCACTGCATATAGCAAATGCCGACTTTGCAGACTTCAAAACAGAAAATCATACTGAGAAATAGAAAATATTCATTTCCTATTGCTGCATAGCAACTTACCACATGCTTACTGACAAAACTACATCCATTTATTGTCTTGCTGTGAGGTAGGGGTCTGGGCACAGTGTAATGGGTTTTCTGCTCAGGGTTTCACAAGGCTGAGTTAAAGGTGTGGCTAGGACTATATTCTCAGTGGAGTCCAAGGCCTCTCCCAAACTCAACCAGGTTATTGACATTGAATCAATTCCATGGTTTCTTGTTGGCTATTTACCAGGGCTCACTTTAAGATTCTGGGTCCTCTGGGCAGACCTCGTGGGACCTTCACAGACAGTTCACAGCATGCTCCTTCCCTTGGGCCATCAGGAAATGATGCTTTATGTTTTGGAAAGTGTTCCACCTGGTTGAGTGAAACCCACAGAGATCATAAAAATGGGCTTTCTCCTGCAAAGGCTATGGTCTTGCTGTGTGTTCCTCTCTGCTGGAATTTGGTTTGTGTGACAGATCCAGAAGACAACATTTAGCCGAGCGACAGATCCAGAAGTTTCGGACAGAGTAAAGAAATTTCATAACATAACACTGAATATTATAAGCAATTCACAAGTACACAGATCAGCTATTTTGCCTCCAGATCTACTCGTAGTCCCCTTGTCCCATGTGACCATGAAAGTGATAGGATTCTTTCTAACTGATTTCTCTAGAGCTTCTTCTTCTTCATTGGCAATTTTAATACACGTAAATAATGTATTTTGAGCATAATACACTCCCATTACCTTCTCCTGTCAATCACACTCATACTCCCTTCCACTGAGCCCCTACTTCTTCCCAACTAGTTCGGGGACTTATTCTTGACCTCCAGTTTGTTGTGGTTACTGTGAACTTAAGACTGATGATGCTATGTGTGTTGCTAAGGTAACACTAACTGCTATATTTCAGACAAATTCTGAAATATTTTGGCTCAAATTCATGTGATTGAAAAACTAATCACAATCTGGAGAGATGACTTAAGAGTTTAAGTCATTTGCCTGCGAAGCCTAAGGACCCAGGTTCGATTCCCCAGTATCCATGTAAACCAGGTGCACAAGATGGCACATGCATCTGGAGTTCATTTGCAGTGGCCCATTATCCTCTTCTCTTCTCTTCTCTTCTCTCTCTCTCTTTCTCTCTCTCTCTCTCTCCGTCTTTGTCTTCCTCTTTCTGACTCTTTCTCTCTCATACTCTCTCAAATAAATAAATAAATATGAAAAATAAAACATTGGCCTAGGGAGATAGCTTAGCAACCAAAGCACTTGCTTTTGAAGTCTAAAGACCTAGGATAGATTCTCCAGAACCCATATAAGCCAGATGCACATGGTGGCACATGAATCTAGAGTTCGTTTGCAATGGCTGGAGGCCCTGGCATGCTCATGCACTCTCTCTCTCTCTCTCTCTCTCTCTCTTTCTCTCTCCCTCTTCCACTCATAAATAACTAAATATTTTAAAAAAAAACTAATCATAAAGGTGCTATCTCCTCATAGTCAAATGTGTCTTCCACATTCAAGAAAAGAGAATAATGCAGGGTATGGGTCATTAGGTGTGATCTGAGAATGTCTCCTTCCACACAGAATTAGCTCCCTTGGCAGCTTGAACCTCTTGGGCCATTAGTCTCACTCTTCCTCAATATTGCTTAGTTCAGAAGAGAAATATAAAGCAAAAAAAAAAAAAAATTCTTGTCATTGAACTCTAGCACACCAAATTTCTGATTAGTTCCCAAATACCTCTCATCTTCCTGATCATATGGATTTTAAAACCTGGCTGTAATTATGTTCCAAAAGAAATACAAAAAAAGTATTTCTTCCTCAAATCCTCACTCAGACTTCATCAACTTAAACGTGCACTGATAATAATCTTCAGAATATGCAGTGAATGGGAGCAATAGACACAAAATCAGTTTTCACCTACCAACTCCCTAAAGTCGCTGACTCTTGGCTACCAGCACAGTTAAGTGTTCTGGTTAAGACTGTGGTACAGGACGTGCAGCTGTAAAAACAACACTTGACCTTGGGTTGATTTAAATGACAGAAGTGGCTTTTGTGACGTGCATGACTTAGTAGTCTTGAGTCAGGGCATCACAGACCCACTTCCTGATCCTGCAACCCAAGACCTTGACCATTGCTCTTGGGACCCACTGCTTCCACCCAGCTACTGGGAGCCCCATGTCATCACTTCCTATCAGCCAGTTCTGTGTCTCACCACCAAGACCAACCTCACACAAACCCAAAGAAAGGAGAGGAAAGTGGGGAAGGCTTGGGGACAGGGTTGGGCAGATGGGGAACATGAGGCCCTGGAGTCTGCACACCCTCCCAGGCCTCCCAGCTGGGCCACAGTGCCCTGGCACCGCTTCAGGTATTCCCCCTCTGGCCACTCTCTCGCCACATCCTCACCACCATTCCCCAGAGGAAGGCTAGGAATGCTACCCACTCCCATCTAGACAAATTCCACTTGCTCTGCTACATAGATCAGACTCAATTCCCCCCCACCACCTGAAGAGAAAGGGGCACTTGACTCTGTGAAGTGGCCTGTAATTGTGGTGATTCATTTTGTTCTGTTTGTTGTGTTTGCTCTGGATGTAATGGAGGACAGAGCAGCTATAATAAAGAACAGAGGACAAAGCAATCTATAACTTTAAATGGCTTGCCCAGCCCAGCCACTGAGTTGCCTTGAGATGACCTGACCTGACTAGATCCTAGATTGCTATCCCACACTCACACCTTTTAAAAGTTGCTTGGCTTTTAAAAATTAACCCAAACTCTTGGAAACACAGTAGAAAGAATAAAAAAAAAAAAAAAAAAAAAAAGATGGTCTCCCTGGCATCATGAATGTTCTAGTCCATGGAAATCGGGCTTTCTCCTGGGAAGGTCATGGCCTTTCGCTAACTTCTTTATTCTATCATTTGCAAATGGACAGATCAAATATTCGAGGCACTGTTTCAGACAAAGTGTCAGTAAGTTTCATGACAAAAAGGGTCATGAGTGATCTACAAGTACGCAGACCAATTGCAGTTTGTCCTCCAGTCAGAGCCACCGCCACTGTTTTGTCTCCCTGATCACTGGGGAGGTAGAATTCCTGCTGCATGATTTCTCCACGATTAACCCTTAAGCTCAGACTTGATAAGGCTGTTGTAATCCTGAGTCTTCATTGCAATGGAAACCTCTGTAGCAGACAAATCCTGAAATCCACTGCTCCCCATAATCACCCAGAAATCAATCTTATAAAGGTTTCATCCTCTTTAATGCATCAAACCTGGAAGTGATGTGCATGACTTTACCTGGTATCCATTGGCCAGACCTTGGTCACATAGTCCTGGTTGGGCAAGCAACTTTCTAGAAACATTACTCTATGGAAGAGTCATGAGTCATGCGTGGATGACAACCCAGCTCTGCGACAGTAAATGCCCAGGCCCCTGCTAAGTGCTTGACAATTTCTTTGAGTCTAACCTTATGGAATTATCAAATATTTCCCACTTTTTAAAGAATTTTTTATTTTATTTTATTTTTTGAGAGAGAGATTAAGAGGCACAAAGAGAGAGAATGGGCGTGCCAGGGTCGCCAGCCACTGCAAACAAACTCCAGATGCGTGTGCCATCTTGCGCATCTGGCTTATGTAAGTACTAGGGAACTGAAGCTGAGTCCTCAGGCTTCGCAGGTAAGTGCCTTAAGTGCTAAGCCATCTCTCCAGCCCAGCTTGCCCACGTTTAAAGACTTTTTTAAAAAAAGAGTCTTAGAGAGAATAAATCAAGACTAGCCAAGGAGAGGTAAGGACTATCTTACCATTGAGTCCATCTACTGAAGCACTACCCCATTTGGCATCCCTGAAGTTTGGCCACAGCTATTTGATCGTACTTCTTGTAGTTACAAATGTCTTATTACCAGAGAAGTTCCTACTCACCACAACATGTGGAATGCCACATGAGTTAGGGAATCATCTAGAATCTATAAAATTCCTTTGTCATCTGGAGCTAATTCTTCTTTTCCATTCCATGATGTCTTCTCCCACACACCAAACCTCCCTGCACCAGGTTCTCCCCACAGGTCAGTTCCCTTGGGCTGCTCCTTCCACCCAAGCTGTTCATAAGGAACTTGCCTCAAGCCACTGGATATATTCTTCTGTTGCCCTTGGGGCTCTTCCAACGAGAAAGTTTCTCCAAAAATGTCTTATCCCTTTCCATCCCTCTACCTCTAGCCCCAACTCGCAGATGTCACAAATTTCTCCTCACCCACAGTTTCCCCCAGTCTCTGCTTTTTTGGCTCTGTGTTGTAATCTATTACTTTTGTTCCTCACTCAAGAAATGACAAATTCAAAACCTAACACTTATGCTTAAGATTACTCTCTCCCCAAACTAGGTCTACAGAGCCTTTCACATAGAGAAGTGGGTAGGGTGAAAGAGGGGAAAATGTTAGTAAGCAGCAGAGGCTGAAAATGCCTTCATTTTGGCAGGTTTGTTTTGGGTTGTGGATCATGCATCGAGCCAACATCACGGGCTTTTTCACATAAGTTCAGCAGAAGTTTCAATCTAATTTCTTGGAACATAAAAATTAATAACAAGTGAATTTCAGATTCTCGACTATTTCTTCCAATAACAAAAACCTGATCTTGTTCTTCTTAAAATGTAATCATTTTATCAGAGAGGTTCTCAGATCCTCACCTGACAACTTGGAACCCTCTAAGTGACAGGGACTTTGGTTGCAACTTTTTCTATGACCCTCAGAATCCCATTTGATGATGTTTCTCTTCTCGTCTACAAAAACTTTCAACATGCCTCAACACCATCATCATGTCGCCTTCGTTTTAGGGAGTTGACTCTTGAATGGTGACAACCTATTCAGAATGTCTCATCACACTGCTCTCTTCTTCGGGAATCTTCATGAGCTTACACAACCACAGATCATAATTGTGTCTGTGTGCATGTGTCCTTCCTCCCACTGGCAGCACTGAGCTGATTTCCCAGAGCCAGCTGTAGCACCTACTATGTTCCCATAGCAATCACACCCCCAGGAATGTTCCTGGCCAGAATCAGAATCCAAGTTGGCCCCCAAATCATCCCCACATAGCTCCTGCCTTCTGTGGAGTTGCTCTGGGCCAACATGACTCACAAACCTCTTAGGTCTCTGTGCCTGGAGCCCCAGACCACCTTTGCTATTCTAAGTCACCCATAGACCCTGTAGGAAATATTCTGTTACAGGTTGAGATTAAAAGCATATATTTACCACCACTGTCTGCCACGAGCTACAAAATTTATAAGGAGAAAATAAAATACATTAATCCTCAAGGAAGAGAGAAATGAGAAATTAGAGTTGAACAAATTTTAGAAGCTAAAAAGCAGATGACTAGAGATAAATGACTTAGCAGAGTTGAGAAAAATAAGCCCTCAGCTGGCAGCGGGGGAATGCCGAGATGACTTGGTCTGCTCTCCCGAGAAGGTGCAAAGTAGTAGAAACTCCCAGTCTCACTTAGGGAAAACATGTGGAGGAACCTGAAAACTGACAGGCTTGAAAGCAGATTCAGTTCGCTATTTCTATTATCTACTGCTGCATAAAATCCTCCCGCAAATCTGGGCAACTGAGTAGCATTTTGTTTTCCTCCCAATTTTACGTCAGAAGTTAAAGAAGGGCTCAGCTGGCATTAGCTGAGACAGCTGGGGTAGGAGATCCACTTCTAAGAGGTTGGGTCACTTATAGTCTAGTATTTTGGTGATGGCTGGCCTCTGTTTTCCTGAGATGGTTAACTCAGGCTGTCAATTTGATGGGAATGTTTAGAGAATTGGTAGAGGATACTTGTGGGCATGTTTCTGTGATTCTAGAAAAGGCTGGCTTCTGGGCCAGCAATCTGAGTGAGGAACACCTGCCTTGAATGCACACAGCAACATCCTATATGTCGCCTGATCCCAGCTGGTAAAGAAAGTTTTCTTCCTGCTCAGATACATGTGGCTGTGGCTATTGCCATGACCACCAGGTTCCAGAACTGCCCCAGTGGCCCTCCAAGGAATTTAGGGGCCTTCATCTTAGACTCGGGTTGCATATTGGTTTCTTCCAATTTCTTGAACTTAGTATCTCCCCTGGCTGCAGATGATCATTGTAGAGCTTGCCACCTTCTGTGATCATGGGGTCCACTCAAATAAGACCTCACCACGTATGTTCTACTGCTCTGATTTTCTCAGGCAAAGCTTAACTCATTCTCTCTGCATGTTTCTCCCCTCTTTCTCCTTCTCTTCCAGTTTGTCCTCCATCCCCTTTTACAGAGCCTCCTGCCTGGCCTGGGGCTTTTCGTAGCACAGCAGTCTCAGCGTGGTTATACTTCCTGCATGGAGATGGACTTTCAACAGAAGCAAGCAGACCAGTGAAGTAAATGGCACAGCATCTTTTCCATGATATTCCAGTGGTCAAGGCAGTCCCAGAATCCGGCAGATGCAGGATGACAGAAAATGTAATCTTCCCTTTGCCTTTGTCTCAGGGTGGCCTTGAACTCACAACAATCCACTTACCTCTGCCTCCCTAGTTCTGGGATTAAAGGCGTGCACCACTACCCCCCGCAGCATTGCTACACTTCTTGAACTTCTCAACACTAGTATCTGGCAGTGAACACTGATCAGTTCCACTGTAGGCTGCTGAGAGCAAGAAGGAAGGTTGACATCGGTCCTGTGTGTAGAATAAGAAGGAAATGTGAAAAAAGATTAAAATGTGGGAGGTGGAAAAAAGAGAATCTCAGAGAAAGAATCCTACTGCTTTTGAGGGACTCAGATTCCATGGTTTTCCCAGAAAGAGTTCTTTTGTTCCCAAATCCATCAGTATGATAAAGGGTCACTCCAAGGAATCTAAGAGCAAAAAGCAGAAATGTCGCTGATATCATCAACCATGAATCTCAAAAAGAAAGCAGTAAAGGGAAAAGGCCAAGGTCAGCATGAAGGGTAGAATTCTCTGCCTCTTATTAATAGGTTTTTTTTTAAAGGAAAGAAAGAAAGAAAGAAAAACTTCGTGTATTTTTGTTAAGAATAAAAGATATAATTCACTCATCATATGCATTTCAGTAAGTTGGAACTTGTCACAATCCTACTTGAAATGATCTTTCCAACTAACACTAAAATGAAAACTCCCAGAGATGATAGGTAGATTGACTTGGCCATGTGGCATCACCTTCCTGGGGGTGAGCAGAGATAATGTCATGGCTCTGAAGTACACCAGATATGTAAATATCAAGTATATCAGTGTTTCTAGGAATGGACCCTGGGCTACCCACAGATACAATGAGGATGTTTTGTTACAAGCAAGAGGGACCAAATGAACTTGTGGGTAGGCTGTAGCAAGAATTCATACACAACCAAGACTAGGGAAAATGGGAAGAGCCCAGAAAGTTCTCTGGGGAGCTTGTGGGGCTTCTGTATAACATTCACATAGGTGTGTCATCTGCTTTCTACCCAGGGTAGATACAAGATCCCACAGCTGGGTGGGGGCAGGAATCTGGACAGCTAGAACCATAGGGCCAAGGGTAGATGGTATAGAGAAAAGAGAAAGGTGGGGTGTTGTTAGCAGAAAGCCAGCAGAAACAACTTCTCCAAGATGGTGCAACCCATGTTACATTCTTTCTCACTCTTACGTTCTAGATTTCAACCCATGTTACATTCTTTCTCACTCTTAACGTTCTAGATTTAGTCTCCAAATAGAGGGAACCAATATTAAGCCAATGTTAAATGGCTGACATCTGAATTATACAATCATTTTCTAGAAGGGAAAATAAGGTAGCAATTAATTTCCTGGGTTTTGGAGCTAGGCAGTCTGGGTTCCAATCCTAGTTTCACTTGTGTGATCACAAATAATTCCCAAAAGACCAGTGTGTCTAGCCACTCTCAACCTTTGGAACCTTTAATTCAAGACTGAAGGTCTTATGTAACTGAGAAGTCCCCTGGCAGGGAAGGCTTTGATGGCTCAACTCTCCACTAACTGCTAAACGTTTTTCACTACCTGCTGTGCTCTGGGGGCCATCCATTCATCCCAAGGTGGCTGTACTTGTGAGGACAAGATGATTTTAAGAAGCCTCTGAACATCCATGTTCTCACATTCATATTCAATAAACAGAGGTGTTTCCTCCCAACCCATCTAACAAAAATCATGGGGTTCCTTTAACTAGAACATCTTTGTGTCCAGGCCGCCAGATACTTTTCTTTTTTCTTTTTGGTTTTTCAAGGTAAGGTCTCACTCTAGCTCAGGCTGACCTGGAATTCTCTATGCAGTCTCAGGGTGGCCTTGAACTCACAGCCATCCTCCTACCTCTGCCTCCCAAGTACTGGGATTAAAGGCGTATGCCACCACCCCTGGCTCTACCAAACACTTTTACAAAGGGAGAGTGTCCAGAACCAAACCAAAACCCTATAGGAAAGGGCAGAACTGATAGCAGAGAGACAACCACAAGACCTAATTCCTTTCTACATAAAGTGCTCAATAGGTGTCTGGAGGACAACTGTCAAATACACTAGGGTCATGGAGAAGTCTAGAGATAGAGAAAGATCTTGAGATAGAGTAGTAAATCTCAAAATTAAGATCATTAAAAAGTCCAAAAAACAGGGGCTGGAGAGACGGCTTAGCGGTTCAGCGCTTGCCTGTGAAGCCTAAGGACCCCGGTTCGAGGCTCGGTTCCCCAGGTCCCACATTAGCCAGATGCACAAGGGGGCGCACGCGTCTGGAGTTCGTTTGCAGAGGCAGGAAGCCCTGGCGCGCCCATTCTCTCTCTCTCCCTCTCTCTGTCTTTCTCTCTGTGTCTGTCGCTCTCAAATAAATAAATAAATAATTAAAAAAAAAAAAAGTCCAAAAACCTACAAGGCTATAGGGACTATTCTAAAATGTGTAATGCTAACCTCAGAAAAAAGTGTAAGAAGATCTAATAAAGTTCATTTTTCTCAGGATGAGCACTTCCAGACTCAATTGTTTTTGCATCATCTGGGCCCCATCACTTGAGTACAGGCTCTATCTGCCTACTTGCTGATCCAACATCGCACGAGCGTGTGTGGTACGTGGATGTCTGGAAAGTTGGGGGCAGAGATAGAGCCGCAGGTGGACAGTGGGCATGCTTCGGCCACTCTACTAACATTTTCAAGCTTTCGGGAATGTAAATACAAGCTTAATTTGTCAGCTATCTTTATATGGGAAGCAAATCAAAACTGGCTCTTTTGCTCCCAAAGATTATAGATTATAGAACTCTGAAACTGGAAGTAACTTTAGAAACAACTTACACCAACCACTTTCCAGATTAGGGACCTGATGCTAAAATGACCTCTTTGCCAAGATCACATGGTGGTTAGGAGAAATCCAAACTGAATCCAAAATGTGCCACCATCCAGTGAAGAACGTCTCTGTAATGTAACCAACCATGCCTCTCATGACGAGAGTAAGTTGCCTGGCAAGGAAAAGCCCTCAGAAGTGGTGCAAACACAAGCTTTGACCCCACCTACTCAAACCAACCCTCACAACCTTGGTCTTACTACAAAGCACAGATATCATGGGCGTTATCCCTCCTTTAAGCCACCAAGATGGGACAGTAAACTCGGAAGAAGCTTGTACTCTACGAAAAATTTGCATAGATGCATGGTAATGGGTGGGAATATTATTGTTGGTGTTCTTGCTTATCAGTAGTTGTAGTAAATTGCATGCTAATCAGCAAAGGACAAATTGTGAGTGTCATTTCTTTCCCCTCCCCTAAAATTTAAGTAGTTTACATGGACAGACTTTATGTTATATACATAAGAAATGATTATTTTTCACAGTCGTGGCTCAAGTTGGCTCCCCCAGTGGGACCCCATGTTTAAAATAACTCTGGAATGAAAAGCTACTAATGGTAGAAATATTCCATGAAGCAAGCCCAATACCCCCATTTTCTTGAGTGCTCTATTATTCTCACATCTGATATGACCACAAATAGCTTTTTAAACTGGACCAGGTACAGAAACCAGTCAAAGAAAACCAGAGGGTAAAATTTGGGCACATTCTCAATAGATGTGTTTTAGCTTCCAAGGACACCACCAAAACTTCAATATTAAGCGACTTTGGCTGAACTTCTCCATGACTTAAGCTGAATTCAATGAATTCTGTGTCAACTGACTTACCACAAACAGTAGACCCAGAGAGGGACCCCAGAGAGAGGAGCCTGTCCAATATAGCCATACCCAAGCAGCCTAAGCCCGATGGCAAAAAGTTAAGAATGGTGTTCACGTACTTCTAGAACTTTTTTTTTTAGGGTGACATATTTCTCTCCCAGCCAAGCAAAGTGGCAGAGTCTGCTAGATGCCGCCTTGCTCCCTTCTTGTCATCCGCCTGCCCTTTAGGCAAACACTGAATGCCATTTTCTGCCAGAAGACAGACACTGAATTGCCACATTGTCCTCTCTGACCCTGAGGGGCCATGGTACAATATCAGAATATCAAACTGGATGTGAAAGAGCTTTGTGTGGGATGAGGCAAGACTCTAAAAATAGTCTAGCAGCTGAATCACTCAGGGAGTGACCACAAATAGAGCCACACAGAGCTTGCTGGGTATAGCTGGTGCCAAAAGCCCCCGGTCAATCTCTGGGCTCATTATGGAGGGTTGATGGGTGACATTGGAAGCAAGGCATACTCGGCACAAAGACCAGGGAAGAAAATGGAAGGGACTATAATAAATAAAGTTTTTAACTTATGGATTTAGTAAGAACATGTTATATGACAAGGTAGTTTTCCCAAAGAACAGGTGCACGGCAATTTTTTTTTTAATGTTAAGTTTTCAGAGAGTCGTACGATAGATGGCAGTCTGGAAGCGCACTGATGTGTCCTGGCAGAATGTCAGACATACGATTTTTTCCCCTCTATGTAAACCTTCCATCAGTGGGAAGAAAAGCCCTGCCAAAACTGAGGAAGCCAAGCTGGAGGCCACGAGGCTCCCACTCAGTCCACGGCGACCTGCCAAGACATTCAAGGCCAAATCGGAAACAAGCACATTGAGTTCATTAGAACGACCGAATGATCAAAGGCATGCAAGCCTTCACAAAAGCAAAAATTAATCTGTTTAATACTTGGCTAAATTCTCAACTGTTGAAGTAAATTTGAAATGAAATTCATCAGCCTCCCCCTCTTCCTGTGGAAAAATCCTTTGAGTTCTTCAGGGTGTCCAGGAGGTGGCAGAAGAGCGCTTTGTGTCAGCTCACCGACAGGAGCTGCGGCTCCATCCTGGAATTCACACGGATGTTTATGTATGTAACATGACTACCAAAACCCGGATGTAACAGTACCTGCTCAGGATATTAGGGACTGGATTCAAGTGTGTCCAGGATTTACCTTTCTTGGCAATCTTTTTTATTGTTTTGTACTGCATGTGTGTGGGTGTGCAGGCACACTATGTATATGTATGTGGGGGCCAGTGATTGACATCAGGTGTGTCTCTGTGTTATTCTCCACCCTGTTTATTGACACAAGGTCTCTCACTGAACATAGAGCTCATTCATTTAGCTAGATAAACTAACCAGCAAGCCTCTTGTCTCTGCCTCCCCAGAGCTGGGATGATGGGCCAAGGCCACCAGACCAGCATTTATTTGGAGTCCAGAGAATCTTCAAGCGGTTTCTTAAATTTGCATGCAAGTGCTTTACCCATGGAGCCAGCAGCACAGCCCTTGACAATCTCTTTTTTGAGTGAAAAATGTTATGAATCAAAAGACAAATCTTGAGCTAGAAAGATGGCTTAGCAATTCAGGCGCTTGCCTGCAAAGCCAAAGGACCCAGGTTTGATTCCACAGGATCCATGTAAGCCAGATGCACATGGTGGCACATGTGTCTGGAGTTTGTCTGCCGATGTCTATCTGCCTCTCTCTCTCTCTAAAAATAAAATATTTTTGAAGTTAAAAAATATTTTTTAAAAAAGACAATCTTGCCAGGCATGGTAGTACACACATTTAATCTCAACACTCAGGAGACTGACATAGGAGGATTATTGTGAGTTTGAGGCCAACCTGAGACTACAGAGTGAATTCCAAGTCAGTCTGGACTAAAGTGACTAGAGACCCTACTTCAAAAACACAAGCAAACCAAAACAGACAAATCTTGCCTATTGTGGTGGCTTGATTCAAGCGTCCCCCACAAACTCAGGTGTTCTGAATGCTAGGCTCCTAGCTGATGGAGATTTGGGAAGTAATGCCTCCTGGAGGCAGTGTTGAGGACAGGCTTATGGGCATGATAGCCAGTTTCCCCTTGTGAGTGTTTGACACACTTTCTTGTTGCTATTGTCCACCTTATATTGGCCAGGGGTGATGTCCACCCTCTGCTCATGACATCATTTACCCCTATCATCATGGAACTTCTCCTTGAGTCTATAAACCAAAATAAACCTTTTTTTCCCAAAAGCGGTTGTTGGTTGGGTGATTTCTGCCAGCAATATGAACCTGACTGCAACGGTAATGTTGGTACCGAGGAATGAGATTGCTGCTAGACACCTGAGTGTGTAGTTTTGGCCTTTTGGAGCTTATTTTTCAAGAGGAATGTGGAAGAATTTGAAACCTTGGTCTAAGAGATGCTTTGCAGTGCTGTAAATACAACTTGATGGAATAACCTCGTCAGAGTTGAAAGACCTGAATGCAATAAGAACTATGGACTGTGAGGTTTAGTGTATGAGGGTGAGAAAGAGCTTTGCTTACACTGGGCTAGAAGCAGTTTGTGTGAGAGGATTACTGTTATGCCTGTGTCCTGAGAACTTGTACAGAGTTGCATTGTGTAGATATGGACTGGTGTGAGCAGAGGAATATGGCACAGATATGAAATCTTTAGGCCAAAATTGCTGCCTGTATATCTGCATTTCAGAACTTACAACCATTGAGATTGGGCCAGCTGACCTGCATTGGGACAATAGGAAGACTGTAGACTCTTTTGAAGGGGCCTGAACGTTCAAGGTGTGTCCTATTCTTCAAAGTCTGCTTTATTCTCCCCTGGATTAACAAATTGGCACCTCGCCTGGTATTATAGGGTATAAGAAATACAGGAAAGAGGATCATTGAGTTTGCTTGAGTTTTCACGGTTTTATGTTTTGGAAACTGTCATGGGCAGTGTAAAGCAGATTTGCTAGATGCCTGGATGGAGACCCAATAGAGCCGTGAGGATGAACTGTGGATTGAAGTGGAGACCCAGTGGAGATGCTGGGACCACGAAATGGCTGCTAAGGAAAGCTACTAGCCCTGATGAGGTTTTCCACGACTGTGAGTAGCCTAGCTGGAGGGGCGGAATTGCAATTCCAGAGACTTGTTGCTGGTTAGAATTATTAGATTTGGAGATTTGTCACTGACTAGAGCTACAGAGTTTAATGTTTGCCCTGTTTAAATCTTGTACCGGTTGATATTTCTTTGCTATGCCCAATACCATCTTTTGCAGCGTGAATGTTTATTCTATGCCATTATGGGGTTGGGGTTTTTTTTTGGTATTAGACTCAGTTAAAAGACCTTGGACTATGAGAGTGTTTGAACATCATTAGGATTGGTAAAAACTATGGAGACTTTTAAAGATGGACTGAATGCATTGCATTTTTACATCATGGATAGTTATCAGTTTATGGGAGTCAGGGGAGGAATGTGGTGGTTTGATTCAGGTGTCCCCCATAAACTTAGGTGTTCTAAATGCTAGGTTCCCAGCTGATGGAGATTTGGGAATTAACACCTACTGGAGGCAGTGTATTTTGAGGGATGGGCTTATGGTATTATAGCCAGTTTCCCCTTTCCAATGTTTGGCACACTTTCCTGTTACTAATGTCCACCTTATGTTGGCCAGGGTGTGATGTCCACCCTCTGCTCATGCCATCATTTTCCCCCTTCCATCATGGAGCTCCCTCTGGAGTCTGCAAGCCAAAATAAACCCTTTTTGCCCCAAAAGCTGTTCTTAGTTGTGTGATTTCTGCCAGCAACACAAACCTGACTGCAACACCTATCATGGAGAGATCCATTGGGAAAATTACATGTGCATTGCTCAGACCCTGTATATGGGCGACTCATGGTCTCCAGGGCTTCATTCCTCCTACCCTGCCTCACTCTCACCTTTCTTCCCTTTCTTATTCCTACACATTCCTGTGTTTTGGGAACCTGTGGCCTTGCCACTAAGGTGAAGAAGCCAGATGGACCAGGAAAGGCCAGACTGAAGCAATGCTGAGCCACTCCCCAGCCTGCCTCTCTGCCCAGGTCAAGTTCCATAACCACAAGACCTGAAGACTAGGTTCTACTACCCTGACCATTATGAATATTCATTCCTGTTGGACAATCTAGAGCTAGTGCCTGATCTCTGAGTCTTCCATTTCGTGGGTGGGCATATAAAATATTCATCCATCCCAACTTGAGAATCAGAACTCATTAAAAATACATAGAAATTCATGAAAAGTCTTGCACTGTTTATTTCATGAAGTGAAAACATTTATTCCAACCAGATCAAGGGAGGGGAAAAAAATATTTTCTGTGGCTCTAATTTCACACACTCTCATATGAAATGAATCAATAGTAGCTGGAAGGAACAAAATCAAAGATTTCCTTTTCAACAGTAATAAATCCAGTCCAACCCTATTAGGTAGAGCGCTTGACATAACTTGTAAAAATCCGAAGTTGCTAAGTTATGTATTTCAATAGCAATCCTTTACAAAATTAATAGGAAGTGCTGAATTAGGACCAATGGCCTGCAATGAGATCCAGATGCTCAACCCTACGCTAGGTAAAAAGTATGAAAAATTAAGAAGGGCGCTGATCCTTTCCCTGAGTCTCCCGGAGGAGCCAAAGCTCCTGCAGCACGGAATGTAAACACTTGGAAAGGTGTCCAGAGAGAAGGGTGTGTGATGGGGCAGCCCAAGTCCCAGCTGTGCTTATCCTGGGATTCTGAACTATCTGCGATGGTGTGAAGAAGGAGCTGCCTGGGGTAGGCTCGCCCCAAGGACATGGAGAAGCTAGTTCAAGGCCGCTGGGCCAGTGCCTTGACTGTGATGCTTGCCGGCTAGCCCCCTTGTGGAACTCACACCTGAGTCCTAAGGGGGATGGAGAAAAGGTCGACGCATGTTCCTCTCTCAGAGGTGGCCCCACCTATAGTGGAGGCAGCAATGTGGACATCACCACCCTCGGTCTGGATGACTGGCAGTGTCCAGAGGCACACGGCGCCTTTGGGAGGCGTCTGTGGTCCTGCTGTTGCTTTTGTCATGTACTCTAGTGGAGTGAGCCAGAGTGGGAAGAAGAAAGTAAGGGGCCTTGAGTTGTCACCAAGAGAGCTAGTTCCCAGAGATCTGGCTGTGACAGGCTGAACAATGAGTATCCAACACACACACACACACACACACACACACACACACACACACACAGTGCCCACATCCTGAACCCCAGAACATGGAGTTGTACCACTTTCCATGGAAGAAGGGATTTTGTTGCTAGAGTTAAATGAAGAACCTTGAGATGGGGAGATGATGCTGGGTGATGCAGGTGGGCCCAAGGTAAGCCACTAGAAGGGCACCGGAAGAAGGAGGCAGAAGGGTCTGGTTGACGGGGCTGGGAAATGGCTCAGTGATTAAGGAACCTGTCTGCAAAGCCTGGTGGCCCGGGTTTAATTCCCCAGGACCCACATGAAGACAGATGAACAAAGTGGCATGTGTGTCTGGAGTTCTTTTGCAGTGACAGTGGTGTGCCCATACTCACTTTCTGTCTGTCTGCCTCCCAGTCTCTCTCTCTCTCTCTCTCTCTCTCTCTCTCTCTCTTTCCATATATATATAAAAACTCTGTCAAATAAATAAATAATATTTTTTAAAAGAGTCTGGGCTGAAGAGATGACTTAGCAGTTAAGGCACTTGTCTTGTGAAGACTAAGGACCCAGTTTCAATTCCCCAGTACCCACAGGAGCCAGATGCACATGATGGCACATGTGTCTGGAGTTCATTTACAGTGGCTAGAGGCCCTGGCCTGCCCATTCCCACTCTCTTTCTCTTCTCTCTCTCTCTCATAAAAAAACATATATATATGATATTTAGCCCTTCTTTTAAAAAAAAAAAGGGGGGGGTGGTTAAGAGAAGGAGATGGAACAACAGAAACAGAAGTCTGAGAGCTTAGGAGGGATATCCTTGCTGGCTTTGAGGATAGAGGATGAGGCCTCAGAAGAGTGATGCAAGGAACCTGTAGACTCTGGAAAAGGCAGGAAATTGACTTGTCTCTCAAGGCTTTGGCAGGAGCATCTGCTACCAACTTCCGACTTCTAACCTCCAAAATCAGAAGATAAGTCTAGACGGTTTGATATCCCAAAGTGTGTGGTGATTTGTTACAGCAACAGTGGGAAAGAAACTGGTGACATGTTCCTTTGCAAGCTTTCAGAATGCTTCGTGAAGCTACTAAGCCTCGTTCCCACAGAACAAAAGGAAGCGGCGCCAGGATGTGTGCATGTCATCCTCACTCCCTGCGTGAGCAGGAGGTGCAGTTAAAGTAGAGTGGACCAGAGCCTAGTCTACATTTCCTTGGCAGTGCACCATCCCAGCCCCCATCTGGAACCTTCATTCAAGTCATCAGCCACTGTCTTCTACAATGCTAGCACTTAAGACCAAACATCCCACATGATTTTGTCCTCTCTTCTTGTCAAGAACTTCCAAGAGGCACTGGGTACCATAAGTACCTTCAAGGATGTCACGGATGTGTGTACATGAACTCTCCGGTCATTAAGGCGAGCCCAGAGCCCATCCTTCTCTTCTGGATACTAATAGCTGAGCATTTCTTAGTCGCATGCTCTAGACGTTAGTTTAGTTCTTAAAATCATTCTGCTGATGGAACATTCTGGAAAAGTCTTCAGAGGTTTGTCTTTGGACTACAAAAGAATCCAGCCCACCCTCCTGAGGGTCCAAGACTCCCCTCCCAGACAAGTCATCATTAAAGATGGAGAGCTGGTTTTCAGGGCCCAGAAAAGTATTTGAATTGGCTGTACACATCAAGTACCCCCTGCCAAATGAATCAGGTGTTTCCTCGCAAAACTCAAATGCATCCCAGATTGGAAAAACACATAGTCTTCCCGCTAGTAGTCTCTCCATGGTGCATGTTCCTATACCCAATCCTGTTATCTCTGTTGACAATAGGGATTAGAAAACACTCAAGAGATTACAATGAAATGATTTTCCAGACCTCTCTTAGCTCAGATATCATTAATCTTGATTCTTGTCTGAGGGCTTATCAACAAGAAGGGGGGACTGAAAGGCTTGTTCTAGTTTTTTGGGTTTTTTTTAAATTAATTTCCCTCATCACCTTTTGGCAGAGACCCCAGATGGTTTAAAGGGAAATAATGACAAAGCCAAAGCAAAGCAGACACCTGACCGTGGTACTCAAGGCTGGGAATGGGCCCACTCCACGCTCCAATCCAGGCTTATCTTTGCAACAAGTGAAATACCCATGGGCAACTCACCACCTTTCTTCTCTTATTTCTCTCCAGTTCTCCTCCATGAAACCTCTCCATTTAATGTTAGCCGTTCTGTGCACAGGCCAGTGAAGTTGTCCAACATTTGCTTCTCAGGTTTTCTAGTGGAAATGGGCTCTGAAGCATTGCTTCTAAGTCATATGGCAGGTCCAGCATTCCACCAGGGAGAGGAGCACTATGGTCTGATAGGTTCAGTCTGCTGCCTCTAACAAGGGCACTGTGACTAGATCCCTCCCACCGGGCTGTCTCTAACACGGGCACTGTGACGCTAGATCCCTTCCGCCTGGCTGTATCTAACACGGGCACTGTGACACTAGATCCCTCCTGCCCGGCTGTCTCTAACACGGGCACTGTGACGCTAGATCCCTCCCGCCCGGCTGTATCTAACACAGGCACTGTGACGCTAGATCCCTCCCGCCTGGCTGTCTCTAACACGGGCACTGTGACGCTAGATCCCTCCGGGCCGGCTGCCTCTAACATGGCACCACAATACTAGAATCACATCTTCACTGCACTGCCTTACTTATTTTTTATGATGACATTAATATTTTTATTTATTTGCAAGCAGAGGGAAAGTAAGTGAATGGGCACACCAGGACCTCCAGACAAATGAGCTGCAGACTCATGCACCACTTTGTGCCTCTGGCTTATGTGGGTACTGACTGGGTAATGGAATCTGGGCCATCAGGCATTGCAAACAAAGGCCTCTCCAGTCCTTGTTTGTTCATTTGTTTTTATCTTTTATTTCCTTTGGAAATAGCCTCTTCTTCTGCCCACCTTCTCATACTATAAGCTCAACTCATCTTCAATGTCCTCCATACAGCTTTCTCTGAACAACAGCCATCCATGAAAATCCCTTATTCCTCAAACCTAGGGCCTCACTCTTTACAGAACCAGCTGAAATGTCCTTGCATCTTCCTCATGATGTGTTGTTACTTAACTCTCCTATTAAGTCTTTCAGTTTCCCATGTGCACTTCTGCTTTTCAACCCATATCACCACTTCTTAGAGATCAAAGGTTATGTAAGCTAATGGTGAGCGTTCCCCACAGCACCCAGATCTACACCTCAGACATAAGATCTACACCTCAGACATAAGAAGCCCTCATTCCATTAGTATGCATCATCATTTACTTATGAAAACACATAGCTACTTGGGCTGGAGGGATGACTTAACAGTTAAAGCACTTGCCTGCAAAGCCTCGGGACCCAAGTTCAATTCCCCAGTGCCCACGTGAAGCCAGGTGGTGCATGCATCTGATGCATCTGGAGTTCATTTGCAGCAGCTGGAAGCCCTGGAATGCCCATTCTGTCTGTCTGTCTCTCTTCTCCCTATCCCTCTTCCTGCTTAGAAATAAATTATTTTTTTTTTCTAGCTAATCATAATGGCTGAGTGAATGAGAAGTAAAATGACCCACTAAGCTAAAAACTGAAAACTGGATCCTAAACAAACCCTTTCATATTTACTTCTCCTTTCCTATTTACTCCCTGTTAACATCATAGGACAGTTTTTCTGATGATGAATTTAAACTGCAAACATTTTAAACAAGTTTCCAAATATAAGAATGGCTGTGCATGTTTTTGCAATGACAATTGACACAAAGTGCCTAAGTTAATTAAATGCCTTAGAAGCACCAATTTTGGAGACTTACAAACTGCATTAATTACCAAGACAGACAGAGCATAAACAGCACTCTCCATAGTGCTATTTTATAAATGGCATATTAAATGACAATGCACTTCTTGTGACTTAATCAAACTCTGCCTGCGAAACATAGGTGTTTAATTTCTTCAAGTGCGATAAAATAGGTGCCCTTATTCTACTTGGTAGACAGGCCTAATGGCTACCTGCCATTTATGCAGTAAATATCAAGTTTCAAGAATTTAACAAATACTTTAACTAAATCAGATTAAGCTTTAAATTATCACCAAGACTATTAAACCAGATTTTATTTTAATACATATTAAAATGGATTATATTCATTAAACTGTGTGTCTAAAGATAGAAATACCAAAACAGTCCAAAGGGTTATTCCAATAAATTTTCACACACACTACCTGAAACAGAATCCCTTCCCAAAATAAAGGCATTCACTTCAATTTATGCGCTGTGGCCTTTTTGCTATTTCACCCACATGGAGCCTGTTTTTCACTGTACAACAAAACCTTGGTCAAGCGCCACCTGGTGGTCACAGATATATTTTCATCATGGTAATCACAGTTTAACTGACAAATGTTTATCATTGGTGATTACCAAATATAAGTACTATATTCAGTAGTAATCCATCAGTACTTAACCCTATGGAATATTAAATGGGTTGAGAAAGTATTCTAACCAAATTGATATTGTTCTGAATCTTAGCTCTAGTTATCAATTTCAATTTTTTTTTTCTGATTTAAACTCTGGGGCTGTTTTGTCATCCATATCATAAAACTGTTTATATAATAAGGTAAGTGAAAACATGGATGAAACAACATAATGCCTTTGATATATGTAGTAATAAATGCTGCCAACAATGTCATTATCATATTATTATAATATTATCATATTATTATACTTGTGTTCATTAAGTGTTTACAGAGTGCAAGCTTATGATGTTCTTTACCTTTATTGTCTCAGTTAATCCTTACAAGATGTCTGTAAAGTTTACACCATTATCTCCCATTTAAAAGTAGAGATGGGATCTGGAGTTAAAGGCATTTACTTGCAAAGCCTGCAACCCCGGGTTCAATTCCCAAGCCATCCACATATTGCAGTTGCAAAAAGTGGTTTAAGTGTCTGCTGTACATTTGCAACAGCAAGAGGCCCTGGGTGTGCATGCACATCCACACACATGAATGCTTGTGCATGCGCGCGCGCACACACACACACACACACACACAAATAAATTTTAAAAATTTAAAGAGACACACTCATTAAAAATAAATTTTAAAATAATAAAAGTTAAGAAGATAACTTTTACAGGTTGAAGTATCTGAGATCATACAATACATAAAAGAACCTGGATTAAAACTCACACTTAAAAACCACAGCCAGGGTTTTCATTGAGTATGCTGTATGGCTAGTATTACCACAAATGATGACAATGATAATGATGAAGAAAAACGTTACACAGGTCCATCCTAATAACCTTGGCACAAAGGTCATCTGAGAGTCCTTGGGAACAGTTTCCTACTGCCTCTCTCCCTCGCCAGTATTCACAACACCTGCTGGAAACCTTCCCTTTTATATGTAAGATGTCAAAACATATCCTTCTGACAATGGCTGTCTCCTGTAGCTGCTCTACATGAAATGGCTCATGCACTTCTCTATTAAAATCAGTTAGGGGGCTAGAGAGATGGACTAGTGATTAAGGCATTTGCCTGTGATGCCTAAGGACCCAGGTTCAATTCCCCAGTACCCACGTAAGCCAGATATACAAGGTGGTGCATGCATCTGGAGTTCATTTGCAGTAGCTAGAGGCCCTGGTGCACCCATTCTCTCTCTCTCTCTCTCTCTCTCTCTCTCTCTCTCTCTCTCTCTTTCTTTCCCTCTTTCTCTTTCAAATAAATAAATAAAATTCTTAAAAACAAATTTAGGAATAGAGTTATCTAAGCAGTTTTCAAGCCAGGCGGTTTCCAATTGCACTTTAGCAGAGCTCAATACTCTGATATACTTGATTCCTCCAGTTAAAATAAAACATAATAACACACAGGTATTGCATTTAACATCTTATTACATAAGAATATATATTGTTTATATGTTTAGGAAATTATGACCAAAAAGAGAAGATACAAGGTAACCATAATCCTAGCACACAGTACCCATTCACATTCAAGATAATGTCTTCCAGTATTTTCTGTCTGCAAACCCATTGTTTCATTTTCTCTCTGAGTGTATGGTGTGGTTGGGGGTGGGGGATAGGCCAGAGAAAATTTCAGGTGTCATTATCTACCTTCTGCCTTGTGGGAGGCAGGGTCTGTTTGGTCTGTTTCCACTGCATGTGCCAGGTTTGCCAACCCACAAACTTCAACGGCTTCTTCTCTTCCTCCTACCTCACCATAGAAATGCTGGGATCACAGACATGTGCTACCGTGTCTGTTAGCGCCAGAATGACGACTCCATGTTTGGATTCTGATTGCTGTCTTGTAAGCCTCTGTTTCCCATATGAACCAACCACCTCCCAGTGATTATATTCCTGGAGTGATCCAGACCACCAATCCCTATGGTCACTTTCTTGCAGTGGCCCAAGCCCTGGGGCAAGGTGACCTACTCTGCAGCCAAGGAATTTCAATGACACCCACTGTCCCGTAAGTAGCCCTAGGGCATTCTGCCAATAAATCCTGTCTCTGCTATTGATATGAGTCTCCGCTCATGTGTTCTTTCCCACTTTTCTGAACACATGGTGCTGAAATCCAGAGAGGTGCTCTGAGTGAGGATCCTCTTGCAACCGAGTGAACAATGGGCAGCGTAGCTCATCCCGGGCTAACCCCTGTATCCTGATGTGCCCTTGATCTCCTCTCTCTCTCTCTCTCTCTCTCTCTCTCTCTCTCTCTCTCTCTTTCAAATAAAAAATAAAAAGTAAAAAAAAAAAAAGGTTTATATTGCTGATATGGAAACATTGACGCACAAGCAAGTACTGATATAAATTTTAAAATACCTTTAATCCCAGCACTTGGGAGGCAGAGGTAGGAGGATCACCATGAGCTCGAGGCCACCCTGGGACTACATAGTAAATTCCAGGTAAGCCTGGGGTA
Source organism: Jaculus jaculus (assembly GCF_020740685.1). Lineage (NCBI taxonomy): Eukaryota > Metazoa > Chordata > Mammalia > Rodentia > Dipodidae > Jaculus > Jaculus jaculus. The sequence continues at coordinate 107,811,539 of NC_059108.1, read as the reverse complement.
GAGTGAGACCCTGCCTCAAAAAAAAAAATAATAATTAAGTCCTTATCAATTTAAAATATAACTAAAATCTTAAGAAAAAGGATGTCTCTTTGTACCCTTATGTCAGGTTCTTTGTCATGTCTAATGCCGGATAGCCATGCCATGTCATGTGTTCTATGTTTCATACAGTCTGTCTTCATGTGTAAATAAATTATGGTCAGTAATTGTTCTGGTGCTTATTACATGTTCTGATGTTCATAGATGTATTTTAAGATGATGTTAAACTGTTAAAAACAGGTCTACAATATATTTAAAATAATTCACCTCTGAACTTTTGGTTTGGTGCTTGTTCATGATATATATATGTTTAATCCTGCATCTCACATTGCCTTCTGAATGCTTATTATAACTAAAATATGTAAATAAGTGATTAATTTAGGTATACTGACAAAACACAAAATGTTGATATCTTTTGCCTATATTTATAACTATTAAGATACAATATACATGCTCTCTGTTGAGCCACAGCTTCCTGGATTTTAAGGTCAAATTCTAAGTTTTTATAACAACAATGGTAGTAGTAAAAATATAAAAAGGGACTATCAAAACTCAAAACGCCAATTATAAAGTGAGTTTTCAGTTAAGAAAAATAGGTTAACAGAAGAAGTTGTTTCTCTCATTTCTCTCACCTTAATGATTTAATTCAAACTTAACTCTTTATAAATAAGTAACTTTATATTGTCATGTCTCATATCAAGATTAAAAATCAAGTACACATAGGTTAAGCTTTATGTTAAGCTTTGACTACTGAAAACCTGAGTCATTAACAAAATCAAGATATATTTTAACTAGTTTTCTCTGTTTAAGCTTTATCTAGGTGTGACATAATAGTCAAAAATATAAGATGGGTATAAATAACCTTCTGGACCTTTACAGTTCCATTAATCCACCTCAGAGGGTCTTTATTATAACAGACTCATTCCATATATCTGGGCCCTTTTTGATTGTTTTCCAAGGACTAAAAGTCAACAGGAGTAGCAACACCACCCCCCAAAATTCTTTTTTCTCTTCATCCCACTTCAGCTTCAAGAAGTCAGTTTCAAACCTGATGCCCATCTCCAAAACTAACCTTGGGAGTTTCTCTCTCCACTGACAGGTGTATAGACAGAAATCAGACTTGGAGGTCATTAAAATACAGGTCCAATTTCCTTTGTCCCTAGTAACATTGGGGAAAAACTTTTGTTTGTTATGAACTTATTCTAATGGATAAAAACTGGGCCTAATATAAAATTTCATTGTTTCTGTAAAATGAACAACTGATAATAATTAAGATTAATCAAACTTTTAGCTTTTTCAGCTTCACATACTTTCATAAGTTCTTCTAAAGCTAAAACCTTTTGATCTCTGGACCTAGTAAGTAAAAACTATAAGCCTTCTATAGTAAAGACTAATAAAGAACTTTTAAACCTGGTAACTAAGCTTCAAAATGAGTTAATTTCTTAATCTCATCATATTTAAATTCAAAATTGTATCATATTTAAATTCAAAATTGTTTAACATATTTCAAATATTGCTTCAATGCTAGTTTCTTATACTTCATACTTTACCTAAACCAAATCTTCAAATTTCTAGAAATTTTAATTAATTCCCCATCCAAGTCAACGATTCCTTCCTCCTTGCTTTTGCAGATAGCACTCCTCGTTTCCTTACCTACCACGTATGATAATATTTTGCAACCTTAGATATATTACTCATTTAACCTATAAATGTCATGTCACATGCAAGAAAATTCATATGTGACCAGATCATAGTGGCTAAGCAATTTTACGTGATCCAGGCATTTCTTTCCTAACTGCTCTGGTAAATCTCTCTCTCCTGAAGCAGCTGCCTTCATGCCTGATGAGCACCATCTACAACAGAAGCATCTGAAGCAAAATAATAATAATAATAATTCTCTTGTCTTCTAGGCCTCCCTCACATTTGCTGAGATTTTTTTTTCTTTCCATTATCATGAATTAAGCTTTTTTTGTTTGTTTGTTTTGTTTTGTTTTGTTTTTCAAGGTAGGGTCTAGCCCAAACTGACCTGGAATCCGCTGTATAGTCTCAGGGTGGCCTCAAACTCGCAGCGATCCTCCTACCTCTGCTTCCCAAGTGCTAGGATTAAGGCATGCACCACCATGCCTGGCTATGACTCAATCTTTTATTTGTCTACTTACACAATTTGTTTCAGCAGCTCCAGTTCCAAATGGTTTCAGAAGCACCAGTTGTCCCTTGGGAGACTGCCTTCCAGCATGCTGTTCCTTCCAGAGCCACCTCTTGGGATGAGATTGCATCCATGCTCCTGCAGCAGGCCACACATCCGCCTGGACCCCCACAATCAGAACCGTGCCACTGGAGCCAGCTTCTGTAACATCCCTACCCTGGCATTCTGTGTAGTGAGTGGACGGGTTGGGATTGTTAGAGCCATAGTGACTCCATCTTTGGATTCTGATTGCTACCTCATTGTAATCCTCTGTTTCCCATGTGACCCATCCACCCCTCCCAATGATCTCATTCCTGGAGTGATCCAGACCACCCATCCCTGTGATCACTTTCCGGTAGTGGCCCAAGCCCTGGGGCAAGGTGGATTGGACTTCTCTGCAACCAAGGAATTCCAGTGATCCCCACTGTCCTATAAGTATCCCCTAGTCTATAAGGGAAGGGGCTTCTGACCTTGGCTGGACAGGGCCCTTCTCAGGTGCTCGCCCAATAAAGCCTATCTCTCTACTGTTGAGCCAAGTCTCCCTCCTTGTTTCTTTCCCACTTTTCCTAACAGTGTCCGGATTTTCATGGATTGTGGAGTTCATAACTCAGGTCCCCCTGCTTGTACATCAAGCACTTGACCCACTGAACCATCATCCCAACACACAAGCTCAGTGTTTAAAAAGCATCATGCTATACATATTATCTTTGAACTTAATGTTTCATTTAATAGCAGTTGCTAAGCACTTGCTCAGCTAAGTTTGGGTGACAATCTGCCTCCATCTTTCCAGTTCAGGCAATACAGGTACTCAGATGATTTCAAAAATCTCCAACCAGCCTAAGGACCCAGGTTCAGTTCCCCAGTACCCATGTAGGCCAGATGCACAAGATACATGTGTCTGGAGTTTATTTGCAGTGGCTAGAGGCCCTGAAGTGCCCATTCTCTCTCTCCCTCTCTCACTTGTTCTTTCTCTTGTTCAAATAAATAAATAAAATATATGTTTTAAATCTCCAAGCATTTTAAATTTGACACTGAATAGTTCTGAGAGTAAAAGTAAGACTAAGAATGTGAAGTCCAAATTCAACTTTATTGTAAACAATGTTATCTTTGCCGTTAAATGTGTCATTGTTCCTTCAAATATGTATTTATTCAATTAAATCATAAATTGAATGTCAATTACAAACAAGGATAGGCCATGTGCCAGGCACTTATGCAGCAGTACCAAATACCTCTTTGTAGTATGCTTTGGAGGACCCTGAGCTATTCATCACAAATATTATATATATGATTATAGATGTGATTTATACCTATGAATGTAGGCTGAGTAAGTGCCCTCTTCCCTTGTGTTTGTTGTATTCTCCAGTGTTCATGGAGGCTGAAAAGCATTCTAAGAGTAACTGAAAAACTACAAGTCGGGTTCTGAAATATAAAGACTGGGAAGTCCAACAAGAAAGGCTAATAGAACCAACTAGAAAAGTACTCAAGGTCAGGTGTGGGGAGGCACATCTGTAATCCCAGCACTAGGGAGGTTGAGGCAAGAGAATTGCAAGTTTCAGACTATCCTGGGCTATGTATCAAGACTTTTGTCTCAAAAACAGAAACAAAAAGTTTCATTTCAAAGCCTCCAAAAGAAAATCATCTTAGCCAGGAGTGGTGGCACACGCCTTTAATTCCAGCACTTGGGAGGCAGAGGTAGGAGGATTGCCATGGGTTCGAAGCCAGCCTGAGACTATACAGTGAATTCCAGGTTAGCCTGAACTAAAGTGAGACCCTACCCCAAAAGAAAATAATAATAATCTTAAAAGAAGCAAAACTATGGGGTTATCACATAGAGTGGAACACTAGTGTTGAGATGCAGAAATGGCATGTGACTGCCACTTGAACCTGCCCTAGCCCTCCCTGTGGAGGGACAGTGCACAGTGCATCAAGGGGCATGAAATGGCAGCATTCTATTACATTATCAGTAGTGCACACTAATGGAATTCACCACTGGAGGTCCTGCAGCATTCATACTGCATTCTGCAAGGCCCCGCAGCCACATCATGTAAGAACACATGGGCCATCAAGAAGTTTAGAATGGCCGGGCTTGGTGGCGCACGCCTTTAATCCCAGCACTCGGGAGGCAGAGATAGCAGGATCGTCGTGAGTTCGAGGCCACCCTGAGACTACAGAGTTAATTCCAGGTCAGCCTGGGCTAGAGTGAGACCCAACTTTGAAAAAAAAAAAAAAAAGTTTACAATGACGTCAGAGTGTTTGCGCGTGGTATGTATGCCCCTGCCACCCTGCTTTCGTGACTTTCCGTGTTTGTTTATTACTTGGGGCATGTGTGGATCTGTTTAGAAGCTTAGCCAGTCATCCTCAGCTGTAGTCAGCTCTGAGTATGACCTAATGTGGTTGTTTGCATGTGAGATGCCCCCCACAAGCTCATGTGTTTGAATGCTTCAGCCTTGGCTGGTGGTGGTGTTCAGGAAGTGAAGCCTTTAGGAGGTGAAGCCTTGCTGAAGGAAGTGTATCACTGGGGAAAGGGCAAGCTTGAAGTTTTATAGTCCAGCCCCATTTGCTGTTCTGTCTTTCCCTCTACTTCCTGCCTGCCCATGTGAGGATGGCATGCTGCTTCCCACTCCCAGTTACCCTGTCTTCCCCATCATAATGGACTGTACTCTCTGGAACTGGGAGCTGAAAATAAGACATTGGGATCTGGGGAGATGGCTCAGTGGTTAAAGGTCTTTGCTTCCTTACAAAGCCTGCTGGCCTGGGTCTAATTCCCCAGTAACCACATAAGGCCAGATGCACAGAGTGACACGTGTTGAGTTCATTTGCAGTAGCAAAAGGCCCCAGTGTACCAATTTTCAATCTCCTCTCTCTCTCTCCCTCTCCTTGAAAATAAATAAAAATATATTTTAGGGCTGGAGAGATTGCTTAGCAGTTAAGGCACCTGCCTGCAAAGCCAAAGGATCCAGGTTCGATTCCCCAGGACCCACATAAGCCAGATGCACATGGTGGGGCATGCATCTGGAATTTATTTGTAGTGGCTGTATGCCCTGTTGTAACCATCCTCCCCCTTCCTTCTCTGCCTCTCTCTCATAAATAAATATTTTAAAAATAAAAATATATTTTAAAACATCTTAAGGAATTCTGGCTAACTTGACACATGCATAGGCTGTTAGTGGCCTTGTAAATTGTTCAAACTCTGCTGATAACCAGTTGAGCAAATCATGGGTGCTTGACTGAGGGTTCACCCGAGCAGCCTTGATGTGTCGTGTGACTGTCAGCAGCTCAGCAGGTGACACTTCCAGACAAAGAGCACAAATGTGGCATGTCCCTGAATTCGATTTTTCTCCCATTTCCTTTAATTTTATCCTCTGAATCTTTTTTGTCATTTTTGTTTTTTCAGGGTAAGGTCTCACTGTAGCCCAGGCTGACCTGGAATTCACTATGTAGTCTCAGGCTGACCCTGAACTCACGGCAGTCCTCCTACCTTAGCCTCCAAAGTACTGAGATTAAAGGTGTGCACCACCATGCCTGACACTCTGATATTTTGGAATGCTAGAAAGTGATTGTGTTTGTTTATTTATTTATGTATTTATTTATTTATGAGAGGGAAAGACACACACAGCAAAAGAGAAAGAGAGAGAGAGAATGGGTACACCAGGGCTTCCAGCCACTGCAAAGGAACTCCAGACACATGCAACTCCTTGTGCATCTGGCTTATGTGGGTCCTGGGGAATCGAACCTGGGTCCTTTGGCTTTGCCGACAAACACCTTACTTAACCGCTAAGCCATCTCTCCAGCCCAAAAACAATTGTTTTACAAAGGAATAAAAAATTATAGTTGTTCCAGTGGTTAAAATGCAAACTGCACATTATAGCAACTGAAGGAAAATAAATTTCAGATGGACATGGGGTCATGAACCAGAACTAACCACATCAACCATACAGAATGCAGGAAGTTATTACATTAGTCAAACAAACCTCTAATTAACATCAGTTGTAGGCAATAAATTGAGATATCAGGAAGATATCACCAGAGAGACTAGGCTGTTGACCTCAAATGGCCCTGGTTTACTTAGCACTCTCATTCCCAGGTATGCATCTGACATTAAGCAGGACCAGGATCATAGAAAGAATCCACACATTGGCCTAGTAATTTCCCCACAATGGCTTTATCTTAGGACTATAACCCAGATGAAAGGAAAATGTTATGCATGAAACTGTCCTTTGATGCTGGGCATGGTGGCGCACACCTTTAATCCTAGCACTCAGGAGGTAGAGGTAGGAGGAACGCTGTGAGTTTGAGGCCAGCCTAAGACCACAAAATAAATTCCAGATCAGCCTGGGCTAGAGCAAGACCCTACCTTGGAAAAAAAAAAAAAAAAAAAAAAAGCTCTTTTGAAAATATTTTGTGGGGCTGGAGAGATGGCTTAGCAGTTAAACACTTGCCTGTGAAGCCTAAGGGCCCCAGTTCAAGACTTGATTCTCCAGAACCCACATTAGCCAGATGCACAAAGGGGCACATGCATCTGAAGTTCATTTGCAGTGGCTGGAAGCCCTGGCGCACCCATTCTCTCTCTCTCTCTCTCTCTCTCTCTCTCTATCTGCCTCTTTCTGTCTCTGTCACCCTCAAATAAATAAATAATGAACATAATTTTTTTTGGGGGGGGTTTTCGAGGTAGAGTCTCACTCTAGCCCAGGCTGACCTAGAATTCACCATGGAGTCTCAGGGTGGCCTCAAACTCACGGCAATCCTCCTACCTCTGCCTCCCAAGTGCTGGGAATAAAGGCATGCACCACCATGCCAGGCTTGAACAAAATATTTTTTAAAAAACATTAAAAAAAGAAAATATTTTGTGCTACACAGTGGTAGAAAAGAATAAAGTTATGAAATTTGCAGGAAAATGGATGTATCTGGAAAGTATTATACTTAGTGAAGTAACTCAGGCCCAGGAAGCCAAACATCACATGTTCTGCCTCATATGTGGATCCTAGCTACAGATGATTGGACTTCTATGTGAGTAGGAATAAAACTCAGTAGCAGAGGCCAGTAATATTGAAAGGAGATATAAAGGGAATAGAAAGGGAGAGTGGAGGTACTTAATAGGTTGGTATTGTATATATGTGAGTAGAAGAATAGATTAATGGGGGGTGAAAAGGCCTAAGTGAGGTCAGGGGAAGAGATTGAGTAAAGGAAAGGTAGAGGGAGGGCTAATCAAAATCTAAGAGGATACAAATAAATCATATGGAAACCTATTTTTTTGGACAATGAAACACTCAGGAGCCATAGATTGTTACAAGAAAACTTTCCGTGCCATGGATGGGATAAATTCCAGTTAGTTGTTGGTCAGGGAGGTCCCTGATGCCCCCAAAACATTACAGGCCATTGCTTAGGCCCTTGACTTCCCACAGGAATAGATGGTAAGGCCCTATTGCTGAAGACTTTCCACATACTTGGGCTGCAAGGCTACTGAGAAATCCTGCTGGAACTGATCTGAAAACCTCCTCCATGTATACCAATTGACAGAAGCTGGAAAAAGCCACACTGCATGCTGCTCAATGAGAGAGAGAGAACTCAACAGTGAAGAGACTCAACAGTAGATACTGCAATCCTTATATTTGGCCAGCCAGGCCAAATGAGCCAACAGGTGCAATAGTGGCACAGCTGTTATATGGGAAACCGACCACCCTCTAATGTGACTGGAGGCCCACTCCATGGGAAGGAATACATCCCTGATATTGAAAACCTACAACAGGGATAGTCATGAGCCCTAGGCGTGTAACGTCTGCTGCTGTCTGGCTAAATGTATATACTATGTTCACCAAACTTCCCAGTAAGCACTTCTCTTAATGTTCATACCCATATATTAATGCTATTCTCACTTTTGGTTAGAGAAGCTCCTCTTTTCAGATGGCGGTGACCTTAGGAAGACTCAGAAGGACCCATGGTGCTGAGAAGTGACAGAGGAGTGTTCAGCACTGCAGTATCTCTACCACACCTTTCAAGGCTCAGGGTCCATTGCAGAAGAGGTGGCTTAAAGAATGTAAGAGCCAACAGAAGGGTAGGACTCCTTACAACGTGCTCCTACAGACATAAAATGGCCTGGATATCCATGACCTCACAGTGCCTGACACTACCTACACAAGACCATCATAATAGGAGAAAAATCTCATGATAACAAAATAAAAGAGAGATTGATTGAGAGAGGGAAGGGATATGATGGACAGTGGAGTTTCAAAGTAGAAAGTGGGGGTAGGGAATAACCATGGAATATTGTTTACAGTTATGGAAGTTGTCAATAAAAAATTTAAAAAGAGGGCTGGGGAGATGGCTTAGTGGTTAAGCACTTGCCTGTGAAGTCTAAGGACTCTGATTCAAGGTTCTATTCCCCAGGACCCACGTTAGCCAGATGCACAAGGGGGCACATGCGTCTGGAGTTCATTTGCAGTGGCTGAAGGCCCTGGTGCGCCCATTCTCTCTATCTATCTGCCTCTTTCTATCTCTGTCTGTCACTCTCAAATAAATAAATAAACAAAAAAAATTTTAATTTAAAAAGAAAATATTTTGTGCAAAAAATTCCAACAATAGAAAAATGAATCAATCAATTGTAACACATATACTCAATCATGCTGAAGATTATATAGTATGAAAATGCTTATTTTTAACAGTTAAATTATATGTAACAGTATTTTTAATAATTATATGCACCCTAAAATTGCAATACATAAAAGGAAAAGATGGGAAAAAGTGGTAATGTGTAAAAATAATGAGTTACATAAGTCATATTTTCATACTTTTTTTTATTTATTTGAGAGCAACAGAGAGAAAGACAGATAGAGGGAGAGAGAGAGAATGGGCGCGCCAGGGCTTCCAGCCTCTGCAAATGAACTCCAGACGCGTGCGCCCCCTTGTGCATCTGGCTAATGTGGGACCTGGGGAACCAAGCCTCGAACCGGGGTCCTTAGGCTTCACAGGCAAGCGCTTAACCGCTAAGCCATCTCTCCAGCCCATATTTTCATACTTTTAAGAATGTTTTCATGTTAATATTTTTATGGTGGGAGAGAGAAAATAAATGGATGTGTAGACTATTCTGACTCAAAGTTAATATTTAATGATTTTGTAGTCACAATATAGTGATTCTTATCAAAACCTGTGATGGTTTTTCTTTGATGCTATGTAAATAACATCTAAGCAGCATTTGCATAGTTATACTTCTATCTCCTTTCCATTTGCAAATTAAAAAATATGGGCCTGAGAATGAAGCTCACTGGTAGAGCACTTATGTAGTATTCAGAAGGCCTTGGGCACAATCCTCAATGCCACAAAAAGAAGAAGAGGAAGAATGAAAAGGAGAAGAACAAGAAAATGAAATACAGAGCAGTGGTTGAGAGCTTGGAAGCCGGATATGAAAGCCTGAGTCTGAATGGCCCTGGGCAAGTATTTATTTTAGGCCTTATTTTTATTAGGTATTAAATGGAAATAATTTACATTGTCTACAACATGCTTCTAAAGAAACTCACACTTTCTGGAAAATAGTAAGCATTAGTAACCATTTGCTGCTGTGGTCGTGGTGATGATTGGTGATGGCAAGGAAACCAAGATATGCAGGAGAGGATCAATGAAAGAAAAAGATTTCTTTCTACAAGATGCAACTGCCTTTAAAGGAAAAGAAAATCCCACACAGACAATGGGCTGAGAAGTGGCTCAGTGAATAAATCATTTGCTGCACAAGCATGACAACCTGAGTTCAGATCCCCAGAGCCTACATAATTCCTGTGTTCCTACAGAGAGATGGAAGCCAGAGGCAACAGCATCCCAGAAGCTCATAAACCAGCTAGCTGGTGCACACAGATATGAGCAAGAGGCCTGCTTCAAACAAGATGTAAAGCAAAACGTGACACTCAGGCTTATCCTCCGCACGTGCACACCCACTCTGCCACACACCCACCCACACACTGCCACACACACACACACACACACACACACACACACACACACACACACTGAAAGGAAAAAGAAACATAGCCACAAAACACATTTCTAGGTATACATAGGAGTGGCCTGTTCCTGGTGATATTTAAGTTTTCTGACACTTCTGGTGACAGTCTCTTGCAGACTTTGGTCCTATAAATTAAATGATGCACAGCCTTTGCCAGAGCAGCTCCCCTCCTAGCTACACACTTTAGTGAGAAAAACAAATTACATCAAAAGGACATGAACAAGAATGTTCAAAAAGCATTCCTAGAAACCTATTTGTGGTATAAATAATGGAATATTGCATAATAGTAAAAAATGGAGCTATTCTATTGACATGGACAGCTATCAGAAATATAAATCTGGGGCTGGAGAGATGGCTTAGTGGTTAAGCGCTTGCCTGTGAAGCCTAAGGACCCCAGTTCGAGGCTCAATTCCCCAGGACCCACGTTAGCCAGATGCACAAGGGGGTGCATGCATCTGGAGTTCGTCTGCAGTGGCTGGAAGCCCTGGCGCGCCCATTCTCTCTCTCTCTCTGCCTCTTTCTCTCTGTCTGTTGCTCTCAGATAAATAAATAAAATAAACAAAAAAAAATAAAAAATTAAAAAAGAAATATAAATCTGGAGGAGAAAAACAAGTTTCAAATACCTATGAGCACTATTGTGTCATTTGTATTGTTTTTACAAAAGTTCTGTAACTTATACAGTATCTGTGACATAATCAAAAAGGATAAAATATTAAGGAATTAATCAAAGAGATAAAGAACTAGCACAATGTAAACTATAAAACCTTGATAAAATATATTAAATAAGATGTAAATAAATGAATATACATTACATATCCATAGATTAGAAGACTTAAAAGTGTGTGGTATCAAATACTGGGACCAGGCACGTATCTCAGTGGTAGAGGACAGGGCACTTGCCCGACGTGTGAGTTACTGACTCCTGTCTGTCACAATGGCTATGATCATGAAGCAGAAAGGAACAGCTGTTGTGGAGGGTGTGGGGCCACTGAAAAGTTATAAATTGCTAGGAAGGCAAAACCATATATCCTCTGTGAGAAGCAGAATGCAGTTCCTCAAATACTAAAAATAGAATTGTCATAAGATCCAGCCATTCTGCTTTTCATTAATATGCTACAGTGGAGATGTTACATGTTCCCCAGAGGCCTGTGTGTAAGATGCTCAGTCCCCAGGGTGGTACTACTTGGAGGAGATGATGTGGAGCATGCCCTGTTTCTTCATTTTTCTCCTTCTGCTTCCTGGCTCGTGAGGTAAGAGGACAGTCCACCAAGATGTGCCAAGATGCACATACCAAAGTCCTAAGAAATAAGGCTAGTCAACCTTGGACTGGAAACCCCAGAGATATGTACCAACTAAGCTTTTCCTTTTTGTAAATGCATTGCTTCAGGTGTTTCACTAGAGTGATTAAAATAATACAGCTTATACTCAGAAGAATTAAAGCCAGGGATTCAAACGTGCTTATACACACATGTTCACATCAGTATTATTCACAATAGCTAAAACACAGAGGCAACCCAAGTGTTCACTGATGGATGAATGAAAGAGCAAAATGTGGTAAATTTATACAATGAAATATTACCCAGCCTGAAAACGACTCTGACATATTCTACATATGGATGGAACAGAAGACAAACACTGAATGATTTCACCCAAGCTGACATGAACATGTGATCTTAGGCAAAGGCTGAAAAGTGATAATGATTACACGTACATTCAGTACTTAGATCAATCACAATAACAAACAGTAGAATGAAGGGTGACTGCTCATGGACATGAAGAGTTATTATTAAATGAAGACAGGGTCTCAGTGTGAGGATGTGGGGCTTTCAAGAGGTGTTCAAGAGGCTTTGCCCTCAAAATCATACTATTGTTAGGTAAAGGGCTTGACAGAAATCACCTCTTTTGCCCCTCTGCTTTTTGCCACACAAAGCATCAAAACTCCATCCTGTAAGTAGGGGTGCCCCCTTGTGCCCCGACCCTGTCATCTTCTTGACATCATGCTTCCTGGGCTCCAGAACTGTGAGAAAATAAATTATGTTCTTTATAAATCATACTGTCACAGGTACTTTGTTATAGCCATACAAACACTGAAGAGGCTCACACTTGAGTGACCATCAGAACCATGCAGAAATCTTATTAGGACCAGATTCCCTAGGCCCCACCAGCCAAGATTACATTTCAGAGATACTCTCAGATGATGCTGATGATGTCCTTCTATAGTGGTTGGAATCAGATACTCCCCAAAAACTCATGTGTTCTGAATATTTGGTCCCCAGCTGGTGGCAGTTTGGGAGGTGGAGCCTTGCAGGAGGAGATGGGCTGTTGGGACAGGCTTAGGGGTGTTACAGCCAGTTCCTCCTTGCAAGCTTGGCTCACTCTCCTGCTGCTGTTTTCAACTGCTGTGGCAGAGGTGATGTCAAGCCTCTGCTCATGCCATGCTGTCCCCTGTGATCAGGAAGCTTCCCCTAGAGACTGTAAGCCAAAATAAATCCTTTCCCCTCATCAGCTGTTTTGGTTGTGTGCTTTGTCCCAGCAACGAAAGTATAAATGCAACACCTTCTGCAGACCACATTCTTGGAGACGCTTTCAGGGACCATTCTTTTTTTTTATTTAAAATTTTTTTTTGTTTATTTTTATTTATTTATTTGAGAGCGACAGACAGAGAGAGAAAGAGGAGAGTGTGCACGCCAGGGCTTCCAGCCCCTGCAAATGAACTCCAGACGCGTGCGTCCCCTTGTGCATCTGGCTAACGTGGGTACTGGGGAATTGAGCCTCAAACCAGGGTCCTTAGGCTTCACAGGCAAGCATTTAACGGCTAAGCCATCTCTGCAGCCCTCAGGGACCATTCTTGAATCTGTTTTGTCTCCATGTTCCTTTTAGCATCTAGCCCTGGCCTTGTATCTGCTCCTAAACTAACTGTATAATAGCTGCCTAGATAACACAGGATTATGTATTTTATTGTCTTGAATATTTTATACTTCCTTTTAGTTCCTGCCTCTTCACTCTGCTGAATATATGAAAATTATAAAATTTTCTTTGGACAAAAAGGCATTTACAGAAACAATTGATTGTCAATGCAATAGTCTGTGACTATAGCATGGCACCAGCCACTGTGTTTTTTATTAGCTAGTACACTTGAGTATATTAAAAGAAATTTTCATGATGGTTTTACATTTGATGAGGCAAATAATTATTACATTTGATAAAATATATACCAAAAGGTACTTTGCTATCAATATATTAAAATAATTGAATCATACTATAAAGTAAAAAATGAAACTTCAGAAAATCAGGGACGTTTTGACATTGAAACACTGTTTCTCCCACTATCTAGTGAATAGTAGTCATTGTAGAAATTTATTGCCAAATCAATACCTGTTCTCTGAAAACAAGCATTAGAATTACATATTGCACATCTTATTAATTATGATTTTCAAGTTCACATATGAAAAAATAGTTATTTGGCAGTAAGAAGATACTTGTTTGAAATTTTAGCTTAAAATGTAAGATTTGAAGAAACTAATTGATGTAAAATGTAGAAAGAACATTTGAGGGCTGGAGAGATGGCTTAGCGGTTAAGCGCTTGCCTGTGAAGCCTAAGGACCCCGGTTCGAGGCTCGGTTCCCCAGGTCCCACGTTAGCCAGATGCACAAGGGGGCGCACGCGTCTGGAGTTCATTTGCAGAGGCTGGAAGCCCTGGCGCGCCCATTCTCTCTCTCTCCCTCTATCTGTCTTTCTCTCTGTGTCTGTGGCTCTCAAATAAATAAATTTTTAAAAATTATAAAAAAAAGAACATTTGCAAGAAACAATACATTTTTTAAAGGGAAGTTTTATAAATAGGTATCAACTTTTGAAAGTACTCTAAATGTATTCTAATCTCTCTAAAATACAAACACAGCATTTCTCAAAATACTCTTAAAAGTCCATTTGAATCTTCAGGCAAGCACCTTAATCACTGAGCAATCTCTCCAGCCTAAGATCCAAAGCATTCTATCCATTGGTTTCACATAATTTAAATATATAAACAAATGAGACAGTAAAGAATTCTGTTATGTTGAGAAGAAATTCTTATCCATAGTGTGTGCGTTTGTGTGTGTGTGTGTGTGTGTGTGTGTGTGTGTGTGCAATTTTACAAGGTAAATCTAAAGTCTCCTTGCTGGAGTTCAGTTTTCTGACCTTATACTTTATATCCATGGACAACATTCACTGAATATGTATTTGCTTAGAATATACTATATAGAAGTAAAAGCATGCAGTGTTTTTAGTGGGTTTCTTCCTTTCTTTCCTTTTTCTTTCCTTTTTTTTTTGCTTTTTTATTGTTATTTTAAGTATATATTAAGTATATATATATATATATTCTAAAGAAAAAGGCAAATTGCTTTATTGTTTTTTATTTTTTTAATTTTATTTATTTTTATTTATTTTTATTTATTTGAGAGTGACAGAGAAAGAGGCAGGTAGAAAGAGAGAGAGAGAATGGGCACACCAGGGCCTCCAGCCACTGCAAATGAACTCCAGATGCGTGCACCCCCTGGTGCATCTGGCTAACGTGGGTCCTGAGGAATCGAGCCTCGAACCGGGGTTCTTAGGCTTCAAGCAAGTGCTTAACTGCTAAGCCATCTCTCCAGCCCACAAACTGCTTTAAAAGGAAGACTGTATAACTGAGATTTAGCAGATGGACTATTTTAAACAGGATACTTTCCCTACACAAGAGAAGTTCTAGTACAGTACCTCCAAAAGTTGTAGCAAAACTATGGCCAAATAAGTTTTGGAAACATTGGCTCTGTTACTCATAGAGACATAAGAAATTCTAATACATGATGAGAAGTGCCAACAGCTATAAAAACCCCAAAAGACGTTAATGGAGTTGATTGACTTCATTTTCCCCAACTTCCCCCCGCCCAAGTAATCCATCAGTAAATCTTGCAGCTTCTGGGCTGGAGAGATGGCTTAGCGGTTAAGCGCTTGCCTGTGAAGCCTAAGAACCCCGGCTCGAGGCTCGGTTCCCCAGGTCCCACGTTAGCCAGATGCACAAGGCGGCGCACGCGTCTGGAGTTCGTTTGCAGAGGCTGGAAGCCCTGGTGCGCCCATTCTCTCTCTCTCCCTCTATCTGTCTTTTTCTCTATGTCTGTCGCTCTCAAATAAATAAATAAAAAATGAACAAAAATTTTTTTTTTTAAATCTTGCAGCTTCTACTTATGGATATATCTACTCTCGTTTGTGAAAAGATACCATGCAAAAATAACTGAAAGTAGCTGGGCGTGGTGGCACATGCCTTTAATCCCAGCACTCAGGAGGCAGAGGTAGGTGTATCACCATGAATTCGAGGCCAGCCTGAGACTACAGAGTGAATCCAGGTCAGCCTGGGCTACAGCAAGACCCTACCTCAAAAATAAATAAATAAATAACTGAAAGAGTGCCATCATGTGGTATACATTTCTGGGTATGGAATTAAATGAGAGCTTAGTAACAAATAACTAAGAAATCCACAATAATCACAATTTAACAAGTATGCTTCTGCCAGGCATGGTGGTACATGCCTTTAATCCCAGCACTCAGGAAGCAGCGGTAGGAGGACTGCTGTGAGTTCAAGGTCAGCCTGACTACATCATGATTTCCAGGTCAACTTGGGCTAAAGTGAGACCTTACCTCAAAAAGAAGAAGGAGGAAGAGGAGGAGAAGAAGAGGAAGGAGAAGAACAAGGAGAAAGAGGAGGAGGACGAGGAGAAGGAGGCTTCTAAGTAACACATGTGTTAATGAAACTTTGATAATACTTCGGTCAGGGGCTGGAGAGATGGCTTAGCAGTTAAGGCACTTGCCTGCAAAGCCCAAGGATCTAGGTTCAATTCCTCAAAACCAATATAAGCCAGATGCTCTACTGGTGTGTCTATCCCTTTCTTCAATTCTTGGAATAAGAAGCCAAGAACCTAAGAAAACACCCAGAGACTGCCAATAACACCAACCCTCATCTCCACAGAGCTCTCATTTCTTAACTGAATTCTATTTCTCTCCATTCCTTAACTTTCAAAACACTTCATCCTTCATCACCTGGACCATCTAGACACATAAACCCTTCTCTGAATAATCTCGCCCCCATTATGCTAATGAAAACTCATCTTTCCTCCTCCCTTTTGTCCCCTCAGGTGGTAGCTGATTTTTTTTCCCCACACTGTCCCTCTGTTCTACCTGCTCCTCAAGTCACTGCGCTAACATTGCTCATACTAATTCCTTTTAAAAGAAAAACCTGTTGTCCGCAGATTCTTTTTCTTCCGATGCCACCTTGTTGAAGCCTTCCCCACACCTTTACATCCTCCGGTGAGGGATATTAGCACCTGGCCAGCATCACCTATTAACTACTTAGAAAATTTATATCACTGATGATAGTAACTCTTCAGTTTCCTAACCTCTATTTCCCAACCTTGTTCTCCACTCTACTATAGTCACTTGTGGACATACCTAGACCGTGTGTCCATCCATAACCTTAGGCCACGACCTCATCCACTGCCCTCTTGCCTATCAACTGGACACCTTTAGCTGCCATGCACCATGATTGTTAACACTCCCTGCCACATGCCCTAAACTTCCCGGCCCCTGCTCCTGGGCTCCTAGGATCCTCTGGGCCTACAGCTGTCTGTGATGTAAAACCAACTGTGAGATCCCCTGCACCTGTTGCAGAATGTGGGTGGAGAAACCACAGAGACGTGATAACAGTCTTGATTTAAGCTCTTGATAGATAATGACAAGTAGGCCACTGTTGTTTCACAATCTATGCATTTCTCTACTCCAGTGGTCACACCTTCTGCTCTCACCTTAATCACCCTTCCTTTTCCACGTAATGAGCTCACAACCTGCTTCCTATTTCAGTGAGAAGCTTCCCTGTGCCACCAGCTTGACCTCCTTGTAGCTGCACCCACTGTCCTGTTATGATGGAATGAATTGTGTACACTCCTAGCTAGTCAACATCTGGATCCCTTCTAATTTGTTCACATCTCCTCCCTCCAACCCAAGGATATCACTCTACAAAAGGCCCTCTTTCTCCTAAGTCATTAAAATATTTGCCTGCTACTGGATCATGCCATAAATATGCTATATGTATCTCCTAACAAAAACTTACAATTGCCCTACATGCACAGCCAGTTACCATCCCATTTCTATGCTCTGCTTCTCATGAGAACATCTTAAAGAACTTATATAGTGCTCTAGGCCACTCCAGGAAGGATCTTACCCCTGCCGTTCCATTGCAACTGCGTTTTTCTAGTTTATCGGTGATTTCCAATATACTAGTCAAATCTCACACCTCATTGAGTCAATCTTGCAACAACATTTCATCCACTGACCACCTTACTTATACAGCAACTTTCTCCTCTTAGTTTGAGGACACTTTCTCTCCCTCCCTCTCTCTGCCCCTGTTCCTCCCTCCCCTGTTCTCTCTAGCCTGGGTTCTTTTCCTGCCTGTGTATGCTTCCTTTACTGAGATGTCTTCCAGATGGTCCACAAACTCACTTAGCAAACCTCTTTTCTCCTCCAGTTTTACTTGTCTCTTTATGATTTCATAGTCTATTAATTTTAAATTCCATGTGTATATTAACAATTTCCACATTTTTCCCCTCCATCCCTCACATATCTCTTTAACTTTTGTTTAACCCAAACCTGTTTCTCACATTGTCTCCCCTGTCTCAGTCAACTTCTTTAAAAACATTATAGAACTCTTTCTCCTTTTTCTTGTTCTACAAGTTCAAATGCAATCCATCTATTCCATTCTCAAGTCTTTCAAACTGCCACCATTTTCACCATTCCTACCACATGCAGGACGAGCAACTCCTTCCTGACATTGACAATAGCATCTTAGACTGCCTACTTCTTTCTTGCTGCTTATGTTTGATCCTCAACTTTACAACCAGGAAGCCCTTAGTTCTAAAACATCAAGTTATGCCATTCCTTCGTATCAAACCCTCCAAAGCATCCTGTCTTCCTAGTAGACTGACCAAGGCTCTCATTGCTGTATTGATTGGATCTCTAGCCTGGCTCCCTATAATTATCACCCTCACTTACAGAACTAACTTCTTGACATCCCTCAAACAGGTCTCCATCCTGAGAGCTTTGCACTGCATGATCTCTGGCGAGCATCAGCTTCCTTTGATAGTCACGTGGCTTGCTGCCCCTGTTCTTCCAGCTCTCTGTTAAGAGGTGACATTATCATCAAAACCTTTCCTGTTAACATTTTATAAACTAAGAATTCTATCCTAAACCAAAATGTTTTCCTTTCCTTGATTCTTCTTCCCAAAGCTAAATACCTGATTGCCTTGGGAGGGAGAGTCAGGTAGCTGTGTTAGGCAGTTACAGTGACTGGGCCCCTGAAAGTGTCTTTGCAACCTCCACTTTGCTGGAAATCCAAGTGTGATCTGCCTTCTTATCACTTCTCTAGATCTGTTTTTCCACAAACAGCCTGAGCCTCTCTCAGGAGGAAGGTCTTCTTTCCTAGGATTCATTCCTAACATCGTGGTTGGTCAAGCTCAGCCCCAGGACTTGGAGTCATGGCTAGCCTCTTCCAGAGACAGCTCCTAGCCCAGACCAATGAGCTGTCTCTCTGGATCAGGTGAGCTAGAAGGTAGGGCCCACCACCATAATGTTATAAATACATCTACCAAGGGAGGGCAACCTCTCCTGGTGGCCCATTCATCACGAGAGAATCTCCAGGTTCTGGTGAGTGTTTCCCCTACCAGGCTTAGTCGAGGGGAGAGCCCCCAGGCCCCTAATTCATACATGGGCTCTTACTCCTTCCTGTCCTCCACATGGCAGAAGCTCTTTGTACTTTATTTTCTTTCTTCTCTAACTCTCTTTTTATGGTTGTTCCAGGTCTACCACATGGACTCTCAGACCATATGAGCATATTCATTTTTCTTTCCTTGGTTCTATACTTCCCTCAATAAATATAATAATTTAATAATTATCTTTTGCCACTTGGTTTACCCTATTCTTTGGTTAAATGCAAACATGAAGGATTAGAGGTCCAAGGACTTTCCTGAACCCCTAACACCCATTTCAACCAGACCTTTAGTATATAGGTTTTTTTGTTGTTTTGTTTTGTTTGCAAGGAGAGAGAGAATATGGGTGTGCCAGAGACTCTTGCCACGGTCAACGAACTCCAGATGCACGCACCACTTTGTGCATCTGCCTTTACATAGGTACTGAGGATTTGAATGCAGACTGCCAGGCTTTGCAAGCAAGCATCTTTAAGCAGTGAGCCATCTTTCCAGCCCTAGCATACATATTTTTAAGCTGTTTGTCATCTCCCTCTCTTCTGCAGGATAAATGTTCCTAAAGGGAAACCCTTTAGCTGTTTTGTCCCCCAGAAGTTATAAAGTACTCAACAGAGAACTGATACATGAATAAATCAATGCCTTTTGCATTGTCTTTGTGTATGTTCTCTATGACTTGTTTATTCCTTTACTATAATTGTATGTAACTGAGTCTTTGTTCTGATGAAATCACGCTCTTCATTGCTTTCAACTGCATTCCTAAATATGCTTTCAAGCTGTGAGTGACGTTTGAGCATTAAGATAAACACCTTCCTCACAGGAATTACTCTTAAATTTTCTTCCTGCAAGTTAGTGGTCCTGTCAAAATCTTCAGCTGATTTGAGCTTTCTGAAATTATAGGCATATTGACAATCTTTCTGCCACCTGTCTTTTCCCATTTGACATTTTGAAATTTATGGTTTGGATTCATGCTTTTCTCTAGGATTTTTTTTCACTGTTTTGCAACTTATTTGGAGGGAGGGAAAGAAGAAAGAAGAGGGCAAAGCAAAACACAAAGGTAAAGTTCTATTAAAAGAAAAGATCTGTGGGGCTAGGAAGATGGTTCAGTGGTTAAAGGCTGTTGCTTGCAAAGCCTAATGGCCTGGGTTTCATTTTCCAGTGCCCACGTTAAGTCAGACAAGCAAAGTGGCACATGCATCTGGCATTCATTTGCAGTGGCAAAAAGCACTGGTGTGTCCTCTCTCTCTCTGCAAATAAATAAATAAAAATATTTATTAAAAAAGAAAAAAATCTGCAACATAGCATAGATTTTAAGGTTCTAGAGTTGAAAATATCTGGGCTTCAGTCCTTCTGTTATTTTCCAGTTTGCACCTTTACCTTGTTCAAACAAGATAGGACTGAATTTCGATTTCTTCATTTGTGAAATGAAGCAAATAACAGGACTGAGCAGGATAATCCAGGTAACCTGTTTAACCCAATGATAAAATTCAAATATTATTAATTATAAACTTAACAAAAGGTTACTCATGAGCTGAACACATTTAAAGTACAACTTCATTGGAATTATATCATTAGACCAAAGGAGTATTCAGAACCTAGACAGGTCCTGAGGCCCTCAGCCCTCAGGGGATGAGTTGAAATGAGAGACACAGCCTAAAGTAAGAGACAAGAGGTGGCAAGTCACAAGTGTTGGCTTTTCTTGTTTCTACCGGTGAGAAATGCAATGAAACCCTCGCTTTCTTTTAAAGCAATATGACATAATTACATAATTGTTTTTAAAATTTAGAAATTGTAAGAGCTATAGCTGAAATCTGAAATTACTTAGATGATGTGTAGAAAACAGGCTAGAAACAAATTACAAAATCTGATGAGGATGTGGAAAAAGAAAGGTCAGACGCTACTTAGCTAATTGCATCGTCTTACTTCATTTCAGGCAAGACAGCTGATAACACAGAAAGATAAGAAAATGGGATGGAGTTGTCTGGCAAAGTGCCATTTTAAAATGACAAGTTTGATTTATTTGCATAGCAATTGGCTTCCAATAGCAATTTTAAAAAGTAACCAAAAGAACTAAGTCATCTTCAGAATGATTTATTAATCCTTTTTAAAACCTGTCCACAAGAAATGGTCCACATCTAAGAGGAAGCCAGATCTGAACAGGCTGCTTATCTTTAAAACCCACATATTCTGAGCAAGCACAGCCTTGTAGCCACCAGAACTCAACAGAGTAAAAGTAAGAAAAGCCAAGACCAAAGGGGAGTTGGAGGCTGCCCGAGAGAGGATTTCCCACATGCTATGTTCTCATCTGCTTGTTCAGCCATAGAAGTGGTTTTGCAAGTCCCATTCCTTGTTTTGTAACCCCACTGTGGGAAGTTAATCAGAGAAGAAGATCTGAGTAGCTGCTAAGGGAAACAGAACATATTTATGCTACATCCAGTTGAATTAGCCAGGGACTAACAGGGGTGAAAACGCAATCATATATATACAAACATCTAGAGTCAGCAGATTGATGCAACTGCCAACCACTGGAGTCTAAAGAGGAACCAAGCCTGAGAATCACTGGTACACTAACCCTTTCCTGAGTCCTTCCAATGATACCTTAAGAATGGTTTACATGCTAGAGAGATGGCTTAGCAGTTAAGGTGCTAACCTGCAAAGCCCAAGGGCCCAGGTCTGATTCCCCAGTTTGTTTGCAGTGGCTGGAAGCCCTGGCACACCCATCCTCTCTCAATCTCTCTCTCTACCTTCCTATTTCTCTATCTTTTTTCCAACCTCAAATATATTAATAAAAAGTTTAAAAAATAAAATAAAATATTTTTTTAAAAAAATAGAATGGTTTCCTTCTTGCAATGGCACAGCACACATTTTAAACCAACTCGTCCTACAGACAGAAAACAACTAGAAAGGTCGATGAGGCCCTTTTTTTTTAATCTGTTGAAAGCCATTAGAGATCTCTTGAGATAGAGAATTATAAAATAAAGTCCATTACTGCATTTGGTATTGCTGTTCCAAATTTTCTGACTCTAAATTTTGCATTTTAGCACATTTGAACAAAGGCTTTCTTCGGATTCATATAAACACTTTTTTTTTCTTTTTTAAATTATTTATTTATTTGAGAGAAGGAGAGAAAGAGGCAGATAGAGAATAAATGGGCATGCCATAGCCTCTAGCCACTACAGCTGGCTCTACATCTGTACTGGGAATCAAACGTGGGTCCTTTGGCTTTGCAAGCAAGCACCTTAACTGCTAAGTCATCTCTCCAGCCCACCATATAAACATTTTATAGCCATAGGGGGAAAAAAAAGACTTCTCAGAGTTCTATTCTGACTAAAAAAAAAATCCTGCAAAATGAAAACTGTCATAAATTCCATTTTCAGACAGTCTGCTCTCAGGAGAGAGGCAGTAGGTAGATGTTCCACAAATTCTCTCTTCAGAGAGTTTCTTGGCTATGAAGGACACTGAAAGGTGGTTCAAACTTGCATGGTTAAGCATCACAAACTTTTTTTTTTAATTTTTTATTTATTTATTTGAGAGTGACAGACACAGAGAGAAAGACAGATAGAGGGAGAGAGAGAGAATGGGCGCGCCAGGGCTTCCAGCCTCTGCAAACGAACTCCAGACGCATGCGCCCCCTTGTGCATCTGGCTAACGTGGGACCTGGGGAACCGAGCCTCGAACCGGGGTCCTTAGGCATCACAGGCAAGCGCTTAACCGCTACACCATCTCTCCAGCCCAAGCATCACAAACTTTTTATCTCACATTCATTCTCCCAAAAAATCCATTTATCTCTCCTAAAGAAACTTATTTGTTCACATAGGATTCTCACAGGCATCTTCCCCCCCTCCAAAACCCTCTTCCTACTAAATTGGCTATTTAAGTCCCAACACTAACCTCTCCTTTCAATGTGGATGTGCATTGTGTGTAAATAAACCTTTGCTCCTGTGAGCCTGTCTTTTGTCCGTTTAGTTCACAGACTCCTGGTTACTGAATACAAGAGTAAAGGAAAGACTTTTCCTTCCCTCCTAATTTCAATAAATTACTGGGACCAGAAAAATACAAAAATCCATAGAAGAAAGACCTCAGTAAGTACAACAGATGTTCATGAGTGTCTTTAAGATCTATATTATGGGATAAGAATGAACTGCAAATAGCTTCATCTTCATGAAGTTGCAACCTAGATCTGAATTATTCACTCTTGATTAGAGCATGTTAAACTGGTTTTGATTCTTTTTTTACTTTTTTTTGTTTATTTTTATTGATTTATTTGACAGAGACAGAGAGAGGAAGAGGCAGAGAGAGAGAGAGAGAGAATGGATGTACCAGGGCATCCAGCCTCTGCAAATGAATTCCAGATGCGTGCAGCCCTTGTGCATCTGGCTAACATGGGTACTGGAGAATTGAGCCTCGAACCAGGGTCCTTGAGCTTCACAGGCAAGTGCTTAACCGCTAAGCCATGTCTCCAGCCCTGGTTTTGATTCTTAATACTATGGCTACCTACATGCCAGAAATCCTCTCTCTCGTAAGATCATTCCGTAGAATCTGAAATTATCTTTGCTAAACTCTTCTATACAATGTTTGACACTCACATTTTTAAAAGCACATGAAACAACAACATGAGTGTAAACAATGGAAAAAACAGATTGGTTTGAAAAGATGAGCATAAAATGCAGAGTGAATAATAATGGATAAAAGATTTCTTTTGGGATGATAAAAATGTCACCACAATGTATTAAATCTGTCAATACATTAAGGACATTTAATTATATATTTTGCATGATGGAGCTTTAATATCTATATGTTATAACTCAATGAAGTTGATTTTTAATTAACTCATTAATTATACTTGAAAAAATGTGAAAATTATAGCTGAAGCCATTGGAATTATGAAGCAGTCATGCACTGAGAGGCAGGCATCTGTGTGGAGCTGCTCTGGGCGAGGCAAGCTGGAGTTCCGGTCTGGATGCTTTGCCTAAAATGCCTGCTTTCTGGCCCAGTGTAAATAACAAGAACAGAGTTCTTCAGGGGAAAGGATGAAGAGGAGGAGAGGAGGGTTAATCAAAATTTAAGATGCTATGAACAAGGTAGATGGACATCTACTTCTCAAGCTAACAATATATATGTTAAAAGAGAGAGAGGGTAGGGCCAGAGAGATGGCTCAGCTGTTAAACATGATTGCTTGCAAAGTACGGCAGCCTGGGTTCAATTCCCTTATATCCACATGAGGCCAGTTGCACAAAAAATGCATCAGGAGTTCATTTGCAGTAGCAGGAGGCCCTGGCATGTCTGTTCTCTTTTTCTCTTGCTCTGCTTACAAATAAATAAAGAAAAATATTTTGAAAACAAAAAAAAGAGAGTGGGCAGAAGTGCCTTGTGGAGGGAGATAATGTTGTACCCAGAAGCCATAGATTATTGTTTGAAAAATGTCACTGCCAGGGGTGAGATACTTTCTAGCAAAATGTGGATCAGGGCAACCCTTGAAACCCCCAAAACATTACAGGTGAAGCAGTCAGGTTCACATTGCTGGCAGGGAACACCCGACCAAGAGCAGCTTGTGGGGAAAAGGTTTACTTTTGCTTACAGACTCGAGGGGAAGCTCAAAGATGTCAGGGGGAAACAATGTCATGAGCAGAGGGTGGGCATCACCTCCTGAACAACAGCAGGTGAACAATAGCAACAGGAGAGTATGCCAAACACTGGCTAAAATACCCATAAGCCTGCCCTCAACACTACACTCCCTCCAGGAGGAATTAATTCCAAAATTTCCAGCGGCTGGGAACATAGCATTCGCATACCTAAGTTTATGGGGGACACCTGAATCAAAGCACCACAACAGACTATTGCCAAGGCTCTTGGTTGCCCACCAGGAAGAGATAGATGGTAAGATCCTGTTGCTGAAGACTCCACATGCCTGGGCTGCAGGACTCTGAGAAATCAAGCTGGAGCTGAGCTGGAAGCCTTCTCCCTGTTAACTAGCTCTCAGGATGCTGTAAACACCTAGACAGCCTGTGGGGAGAGAAGTTATCACTGATCTTAACCAACGGTGGACCCTTCAAGCCATATGGCTGGCCAGCCAGACCAAATATACAAACTGGTACAATGGTGGTATGTCTGGTAAGGGGAAACCAACTGTTCTCTGATTGGACTTGAGGCCTGCTCCATGGGAGGGAATTCCAGCCTGGTAAGGAAACCCTAATCAAAAGCCTATGGCTGGAGAGGTTATAAGCCCTAATTGGGAAATTACTACTGTTGTTTGACTAAATAAATATATTATGTCCACCAAACTGCCCTCTAAATACTTATGTTTATGCCCAGTTTAAAAAAAAAAAAGTGAGAGTAAAGCTACTCTCACTGTTGGTTAGAGAAACTTCTCTTTTTAGATGGCAATGACCATTGGGGAGACTCAAAATTACCAAATACTGAGAAGCAGGGACAGTGAAGTGTTCAGCACTAAGGGAGACATCTTTATCACACCCTCTAAGGCTCAGGGACCATTTGAGAAGAGGTTGTAGAAAGAATATAACAGCAAAAGGCAGGGGAGGAGTGCTTATAATGCTGTCTTCCAGACACAAAGTGGCCATGGTATTCGTGACCTCACAGTGGCTGATGCTACCTACACAAGACCTGTGTAATAAGAGGAAAAAATTATAACATCAAATATAAGAGAGACTTACTGGAAAAAAAAGAACAGATTCAGTGAAAAGAGGGCTTGGGAAGGATGAAATAGATGACGGTGGGAGGGAATTGCGATCATGTTATATTGTCTGTATATATGGAAGTTGTCAATAAAAATATTTTTAAAAAGAACAGTTTAACACATGAGTCTAGAGTTTGGAAGAAAAATCTGTGCTGGAGAAATAAACTGAAGTTATACCATATAGATGGTATTTAAAACTAGAGACAGACTGAGATCACTAGGAAAAGAGATAGAAGAAGAGGGAAGGAGCAGAAGGGAAGGGAAGGGGAGGACAGGGGAGGGGAGGGGAGGGGAGGGGAGGGGAGGGGAGGGGAGGGGAGGGAAGGGAAGGGAAGGGAAGGGAAGGGAAGGGAAGGGAAGGGAAGGGAAGGGAAGGGAAGGGAAGGGAAGGGAAGGGAAGGGAAGGGAAGGGAAGGGAAGGGAAGGGAAGGGAAGGGAAGGGAAGGGAAGGGAAGGGAAGGGAAGGGAAGGGAAGGGAAGGGAAGGGAAGGGAAAGGAAGGAACTGACAATAAGCAGTAGTAAGGGAGCAAGAGAAGGAACCATGCGTGAGTTCTAAACGAACAGTTTTCAAGGTTCTGCTAACCAACTAAAGAAAGTGTGTTAAGAAGGAGGAAATGGCCAACTGAAAACTAGCCATTGACAGCATGAGGGCAACTAAGAACATAAAAACAGTGGCTTTTGAGGGCTAAGAAGGAATTATCACTCACATTAAATTTAATTTCAAGATGGATAAGATACTAAGAAAACATAAGAATAAATAGCCCTTCCAAGGATAGGGGAAAGGAAAAAGTGGTGCACCCATCTGGCATTAATTTGCAGCTCAGAAGACTTTAGTGGGTGTGGGTGCAGGTGTGCACACATGTCTACATGCAAACACATACACACACAAACATACTTTAAAAACGCAAGTGGTTAGGAACACAAGTATTCCCATTCCTTTGGTGAGGAAGGGTGACTGGTACTGCCATCAATTAAAATGAAGCTCAATTAGTTCACTGTTACCAGCCATTGGCTGGTCAATATACTACATGTCACTATTTTTCTTCCTCCATAGACCTCTGAATGCCACTTTTCTTGACTTAGGTGATAGGAATATGTTCCAGTGTCAAACCTGTGCTGACATTCAAAAGAATAGTGAGTAATGTTGACCTTGCATTTGACATAACTATAAATGCTTCACACATATTAATTCAATGAATATTTATAACAGCACTAGGATATGCATATTATTCTTATCCTCATTTTACAATGAAAGATCTGAAGCATTAGGTTAAATAATTTACACAAGGTCAGATCATGAATTGATAATAAGTAGATAGTGAATTCATACCTGGGCTCCAAAATCCATGTCCTTAGTCAACATACATGCAGCTTCCCCTGAGCTCACAAGACCCTTCACCAGAGATATAAAATGCAAGGGTATTTTCATCCCAACAGGCATTAAAAGAAGAGAGAAAGTATTGGTTATTTTTTAGAATTTTATAAATTCAATTTTTTATAATCCTATGCAAGTTTAGAAAGTAGAAAGCTAAAATAAATGTGGTGATGAATAAAAAAGAAAAGGTGAGAATTGAAGAAGAATTTCACAAATTAAATGAGCCTAGCTTTTATCCAAAAGAACTATGGGATATTGAGGCAGTTGTCCCCCACTATCCATGAAGATTGGTTCTATAACCCACCAGTGGACGCCAAAATCCACAGAAGCTTAAGTCCCTCATGTGAAATGACTCAGTATTTACATATATACCTCCTACCCCTTCCCATGTACTTTATATCAGGATTATTTATTCCTGATGCAATGTAAATGCCATGCATAAGTTTATGCTGTGTCATTCAGAGAAAATGACAAGAAAAATCTGTACATGTTTATACTATTGCAATTTTTTTAATTCTTTCCTTTAAAAAAGTACTTATTAGCCAGGCATGGTGGCACACACCTTTAATCCCAGCACTCAGGAGGCAGAGGTAGGAGGATTGCCATGAGTTCAAGGCCACCCTGAGACTACATAGTGAATTTCAGGTCAGCCTGAGCTAGAGTGAGACCCTACCTCAAAAAGCCAAACAAACAAACAAACAAACATATATATATATATATATACATATATATATATGTATATGTATATGTATATGTATGAGAGAGAGAGAGAGAGAGAGTCAGTGGGTGCTCCAGAGCTTCCTGCTGCTGCAAACAAACTCCAGATGCATGCACCACTTTGTATACCTGGGTTTATGTGGATACTGGAAAGCTCAACTAGGTCATCTATTGGCCTTTCGCCACTGAGCAACATCTCCAACCCTAAAATATACTTTCCATCTGCAATAGGTTGAACTGGTACATATGGGGCCCATAGGTATGGACAGCCAGCTATATTTAATCCATTTTATAAAAACTGGATTTTTTTATTTATTTATTTGAGAGCAACAGAGAGAGAAAGAGGCAGAGAGAAAGAGAGAGAGAGAGAGAATGGGCGTACCAGGGTCTCCAGCCACTGCAAACGAACTCCAGATGCATGCGCCCCCTTGTGCATGTGGCTAACATGGGTCCTGGGAAATCGGGCCTCGAACCGGGGTCCTTTGGCTTCATAGGCAAGCGCTTAACCGCTAAGCCATCTGTCCAGCCCCAGGATGAGTTTTAAATTGAACGAACTTAAACATATCAAGGAATGATGTTCTCAAGGAAAAATACATTAACATTGAGAATGGTACCTACACTGTTTTTAGAATTGAATGCATTAGCATCCCAGGCACACCTGCAAGACATAATTAAATATGTCTTAAAACATAGAAGGCATCTTACATTCTCATGAATAATTGGTCTTAGAGATTCGTTTTGTCTATTTGGTATGCCATTCGGCCAGACAACCCTGAGAGGAAAATACACGGCATCACAGAACACACAGAAACATAAAAACTGTGTGTTGGTAGGAAAAGCTGGTGGACACGTGGCAATAAGTTGGATTTATTGTGCAAGAGACTTTCCAACCTTGGCTAAATCTTGAGAAAAATGGAGCCCACAATGAAAAAAACAAATGGAACAGAAAGAATACCAACCAAAGACATGTTTTTAAAGTTTATTACAACTGTTGCATTTGTTTATGTTTGTGAGGCGCGTGATGGGTGTGTGTGTGTGTGTAATGGGGTGGTCTTACCATGTTGCCCAGGCTAGCCTTGAACTGAACACCCCACCACCTCAAACTCTGGAGTAGCTGAGATTACAAAAGCCTTTTGGGAGCCCCTTTACAACTGCAATCTCTGGTGGTAATTGAGCAGTTTTGAGAGATGGAAGGTGATTCTGCCAGATTGCACTTTCTAAAACAGCGCTGCTCATGTTCCTTCAGCATGGAGCCTTTGCAAACCTCGGCCTCCAAGGGCTCAAATCCACTTCCTGGCTCCCAAGGCCATTTCCTTGCTAACACAGCCTGCCAGACCCTCCTCACCATGGTTGTCAGACCTGTAACTTGTCAGCTGACCTGCTGAAGCCTCAGCTTCTTGCTCCTAAGTGGATTATAAACAGTGCCTATCTTTCTTGGAAAACCAAAACCTCTCTAGTATTTCAAAGAAAGGAAATTGAATACAGTGCAAGGGTTAGCAGGTGATGGAAGGACTGGGAAGTCAAGAAGGGAGGTTAGAGGGAGTAGGAAAGGCAGATATCTAGAGAGAATTTTAACTCAGGATGTCAGTAAAGGTAACAAGATATTCGCAGTGTGGAATCCTATTACGGTGAGGTCCTGTTTCTTGGTCTGTAACAGGCACAGTTTTCACTGTCCTCACAGAAGATCCAGAACTGTCTGTCTGTCTGTCTGTCTGTCTGTCTGTCTGTCTGTCTGTCTTGGGGATCAGACTTAGGTCCTCATGGTTCAGGCTCCCGTTTTTTGTTTTCTTAAACTTTTATTAACAGCTTCCATGATTGCAGACAATAAGCCATGATAATTCCCTCCCCCACCCCCATTCTCCCCATCTCAAATCCACCCTCCACCAAATCCCCTCCCCCTCTCAATTAGTCTCCCTGTTATTTTGATGTCATCGTCTCTTTCTCCTATTATGAAGGTCTTTTGTAGGAAGTGTCAGGTTCTACGAGGTAATGAATATCAAAGCCATTGTGTGTCTGAAATATTGCATCACAAGCAGTCCTACCCTTCTTGGGATATTACGTTCTTTCCACTGCCTCTTCCACAGTGGACCCTGAGCCTCTGAGGATGCGAGAGATGCTCAGTGCTAAACACTCCTCTGTCACTTCTCAGAATTATGGTAACTTTAGGGTCATCCCAGTGGTCACTGCCATCTGAAAAGAGAAGCTTATGTAACCAAAAGTGAGAGTAGCATTAATATGTAGGTATAAACGTCTTAAAAAGTGCTTATGGGTCAGTTTTATCTCCTTCTGTTTCTGTTTCTGCTTCTCTCTCTCTCTCTCTCTCTCTCTCTCTCTCTCTCTCTCTCTCTCTCTCTCTCTCCCTCTCCCTCTCCCTCTCCCTCTTCTCTCTCATCTCTCTATCTCTTTTATATAACTTATCTTTTTCTTCCTTCTCTTATTGGGCACTGACCTATAACTCCTGTTACCAGTAGGTGGATATCATCCGCAATGAACTTTTGATCAGAGAGACCTACAAGACTTCCCAAAAGAAGACAGATTTATGTCAGAGTGCTTAATGACCCACCTTAGGTTAGTGGTAAGACCCTACTGCTGAAGACACCGTACACTGTTGGCACGTAACATGGAATGACATGGCTGGAAGCTGGAAGAGAGTCAGTCCCCAGACAGTTAATGTGTCTACTGCCAGAAGGTGCTACATGAGCGACTGGGGGAAAACGACCAATATCTGTCCAAGCAACGCATGGTCTAACCTACTTAGCAGCAAACAACATGATGTGATGCTCAAACAAGTGCAATAGTGGTACATAGCCATGGTGGGAAACCAATTGCTCTGGATTTGGCTAACTGATCTGCTCAGTGGAACAGAACTTATAGCTGGAGCTGGGAAACAAGTCAGAACCATATCCAAAAATGAGCCCACTCTCTATTAAACTCTCTAAAAAATAATGGTTACCACATTTATTTGGTGTTAACTTCACTCTCCGTTGGAGAATCTGCTTCTCCTTTTCAGATAAACACAGATCCTAAGGAGAGAATCACCCCATTATACCTCAAAAGGGCCCCAGCTGAAACTAAGAATAATCAGGGAAACATGCAAGAGTGATGTTTTCTTGGCAAACCTGGAACCAGCACAAGGATGAAGGAAATAGACACAGAGAACAATTAACCCCTACCAAACAAGGTATCCAGAGACACAGAGGCTCCCGACACCTCAACACTGAAGCAAACCTAAAATAAACCCAACATGGCTCAGGGAAATTTGCAGAAGAGGGGGCAGAAAGAATGTCAGAGCCACACATTGGGTCATGATACACAGAGACACTTCCTCTTACCCAAAACTGATGGCTAACCCCACAATGCATGACCCATATACCCCAACAAGGAGGGCCCCTGTGGAGCAGGGAGGACAGGGAGAAGGCTAACAATGGTACACATTTGACTGTGTTCACTGAGTACAAAATTTTTTTTAATTAAATAAAAATAAAAAAGTGCTTACAGGGCAGCTGGGTGGGCATAATATACACATTTAGCCAGACGACAGCAGGTGTTACTCCCCTGGGGCTCATGACCTCCCCAGCCATAGGCTCTTGACTAAGTTTTCAGTACCAGGCATGTATTCCCTTCTGTGAAGCAGGCCTCCAGTCCAATTAGAGAGTAGTTCGTTTCCCCCATAACAGATATGCCACTATCTACCAGTTGGCACTTTTGGCCTAGCTGGGCAATCTTAAGGTTTGCAAGGTCCACTGCTGTTTGCCACTGTTGATGATTTCTCACTCCCATAGGGCTGTATACAGCATGGATTTTTCCAGCTTTCTGATAGCTAGTCAATAGGGATGAGGTTTCCAGCTCAGCTCCAGCTTGATATCTCAGTGGCCTGCAGCCCAAACATGTGGAGTCTTCAGAAATAGGGTCTTACCATCTAGTTCTGGTGGGAAACCAAGAGCCTAGGCAATGGCCTGTAATGCTTTAAGGCATCAGGGACCTCCCTGGCCAACAACTCACTAGAAGGGATCCCACCCCTGGCACTGAAGTTTTTATAGTAATAATCTATGACTTCTGGGTATGCCATTATCCAAAGAAGTAGGCTTGCATATGGATTATTCACAACATTTTAAATTTTGATTAACCCCCCTCCCACTCCTCCTTTACTCAGTCTCTTCTCTTGACCTCACTTACACCATTTCACTCCCAGTAATCTGTTCGTCTTCTCACATAGATACAGTACCCTCTCCTTCAGTCCTTCCCTCCTACCCTCCCTTATAGACCTTTTCTAGCTTTTTGGCCTCTACTACTGGCTTTTACTCCAACTCACATACAAAATCTAAACATTTGTAACTAGGATTCACATATGAGAAAGAACATACGACATTTGACTTTCTAAGCCTGGGTTACTTCACTTAGTGTAATCCTTTCCAGGTCCATCCATTTTCCTGCAAATTTCATTTTTCTTTACTGCTGAATAGAACTCCATTGTATAAATGTGCCACATCTTCATTATCCATTCAGCAGTTGAAGAACATCTAGGCTGGTTCCATTTCCTAGCTAGTGTGAATAGAGCTGCAATAAACAAGGATGAGCAAATATCTCTAAGGTAGTGAGTAGAATCCTTAAGATATATGCCTAGGAATGGTACAGCTGGGGCATATGGTAAATCTGTTTTTAGCTGTCTCAGGAAGCTCCACAGTGATTTCCATAATGGCTGGCCCAGATTACATTCCCACCAGCAGTGTAGCAGGGTTCTTCCTTTTCCACATCATCACCAGTATTTACTGTCATTTGTTTTTTGAAATTTTTATTTAATTATTTATTTATTTTATTTTTTGTTTTTTTTTTTTGAGGTAGAGTCTCACTCTAGCCCAGGCTGACCTGGAATTCACTATGGAGTCTCAGGGTGGCCTCGAACTCACGGCAATCCTCTTACCTCTGCCTCCCGAGTGCTGGGATTAAAGGCATGCGCCACCACGCCTGGCTTTTTTGTTTATTTTTATTTAGTTAGTTATTTGAGAGTGACAGAGAGAGAAAGAGGCAGATATATAGAGAGATAATGGATGCACCAGGGCCTCCAGCCACTGCAAATGAACTCCAGACACATAAGCTACCTTGTGCATCTGGCTTACATGGGTACTGGGAATCAAGCCATGAATCGGGGTCCTTAGGCTTCACAGGCAAGCGCTTAACCATCTCTCCAGCCCCTCATTTGTTGTTTTGATGGTAGCCATTCTGACAGGAGTGAGATGGAATCAGGCCCCTTTCCTGAGGACACTAATCCCATGGATGAAGTCTCTGCCTAAACATAGTTATTTTCAAAAAGACCTTAACTCCTAATGTCATTTCATTGCAGATTAAGATTTTAACAAAATGTGGGAAGATATAAACATTCAGACTGTAATCATGAGTGAGGGGGAGGATGGCCCAGATGTTGTTGGAGGAGGCCTATGGTAAGAGTCTAGATGGAATTTCAGGAGATCCACCCCTTCATAAGAGTTTTAGGCAAGATCTATTAAATCTTGCTCTTACATAGAAATTACAAGGGATCAGGCTGGGGAGATGGCTCAGTGGTTAAAGGCTCATGCTTACAAAGCCTGCTGGCCTACGTTCAAATACCCAGTACCCACATAAAGCCAAGCACACAAAGTACCACATGCATCTGGAGTTCATTTGCAGTGACAAAGGGACCTGGTGCACCCATTCTCTGCCTCTCTCTTTCTCTCTCTCTCTCTCTCTCTCTCTCTCTCTCTCTCTCTCTCTCACACACACACACACACACACACGCACGCACACACACATACACACAAATAAAAAATATTTTTGAAAGAAATTAGAAGGGATCAACACAAGAAACAAAAAAAGAAACCAAATGGCTAATGGTTTAGTTTAAGTTTTCCCAAAAGCAGAACCATGAGACAAGGATAATTTGGGTGCAAATAATTTATTTCAGAGGTGTCACCAAGAAATTCAAGGTTAAGAAAAAAAAAACCAGGGAAGGATTACTGCTATAGGTGAATGGAAGCTCAATGCCCCTAGAAACCCACTGAGCAACCATGTGAGACGTGTCTACCACAGAACAAGGAAATTAGGACTACTCCCCATTCCATGCCCCATTGATGAGGGGTCACCCCTTAGGAATATGTAATTGCCCTGCCCATTTAGACTATACAAAGTCTGGTCATTGATGCTTAAGTGACACTAGTAGGGTTTTAATAAAATTGACTTAGTAGACACAATATTGCTAAAACATCTATTTTTATAAGACCTGAGAAAGAAATTGTTAATCATACATCACTTCTGTATGTATGCTCCTTGCAGTAAAAAAATTACTGAAAATTTAGTAGCATTGACAATATAAATTTATTATCTTATGGGTCACAAATTTATGATTTTAGGATTAGAAATCCAACACAGGTCTTACTCAGTAAAATCAAAATGTGAATAAGGCTATATTTCTCTCTGGAGTAGTAGGGAATGTGATTTTTTTAATTGTCATTTTCCTTTCTTCTTTCCCAGGCTCCATTCAAAGATATTAATTACCAGGGCTTCTGCTACACACAAAGTCATATAGAATGTCTCAGGATAGACTCTGCAGCCAGAGGCTACCATCAAGTTCTCTCAACCCTCAAAACACCCTGATCCCCTGCTTCTCAAAGGCAGTCTTCCAGGTTGAGTTTGATTACAATCTAAATTGTCTCCAAAAAGATTGTGCTATGAGTTGTAATTGGGACAGGAACTATTATAATCATGGAAAGACATAAAAACAAAACAGTGGTGTTTAACAAGGCATAAGGGGAATAAATCTTTGTACTTAGACAAATGGTAGTGATTCATATTTTGTTGGACAACCAAGTTCTCTAAGAAAGAAAGATGCCACATGTTGAAATATTTTTACATTTGTTACTGAGGTACTTGCGAAAGGATTTCCATCACTTGCTAAGCATTATTACTAAAGTCAGGGGAAAGACCAAGTTCCTCCCTGGGGGTGAAAGATGTTTCAGGGGCTGGGAAAATGGCTCAAGGGGTAAAAATCACTTGTTTCAAAAGCATGAGAGCCCCAGAGGGCCTGAGTTTGATCCCTAACACCCATGTTAAAATTTAGGAGTGGCCACTTACACTTGTAACCTCAGTCCTGATGTGGGAAGACAGAACTACTAGTCAGCCAGACTGACTGAAAACAGAAGCTCCAGGCTTAAGAAAACAACATGGAAAAGCCACAGAGGAAAACACCGAGCATTCTCCTGTGGCCTCCCCACACATGCACATGGAGCACACGCATCTGCACATACACCTGCATAACCTACACGTGTGCATACCACACTACTCATACGACACGCACACACACCAAAAAAAGCAAAATCTAAAGACATTTCACTGCAACACAAGGCTGATAAGGATTCTGCCTTTCACAGACTTTTCATCCAATTATGGTGCCATAGTCAGTGGCACATAAAATAATCAGACATCTGATCATCATCGTATCTTCAAATGGATAAAATACAGCGGTATGAAAGCTTGTTTTCACTGTGGAGACAGAAAAGAATGCCTCCATCCTATAGTCTCCTTTCAGTGTTCTGAGATTCAACCCTGATGCTCCTGGTTCTGTTACATGTCCTGCTGAAACAAATACAAATGCATTGGCCAGGCTTGATGGCGCACACCTTTAATCCCAGCACTTGGGAGGCAGAGGTAGGAGGATCACCATGAGTTCAAGACCACCCTGAGACTACATAGTGAATTCCAGGTCAGTCTGGACTACAGTGAAAGGCTACCTTGAAAAAACAGAAATGAAAAGAATCCTAAAACAAAACAAAAAAAAAAATTCCTTTACAAATACAAATGCATGATATAGAGGAGAAAGAAAAGCTGCCTCTTCTTCTAACCAAAGGAAAAGTGAAGAAGGACAGGTAGGTGGTAAGAAGAAACTAGAAGTGTATAGGATAACTACTCTCCTCCTCCCAGTGAAAATCCTAGAGAGAGAAACTCATGAGGCAGCTAGAGATTTGAAGGCTTTCCCCACTTGCTAAATAAGACACTGGAAGGAACCTGCCTGAGTGGTTGCAACATGGTTAAGCGAATAGAAGTTCTGAGCTGTTGCAGTTCTCATGGCTGGGACAAGACACCCAAGCAGAAGCAGCTTATGGAAGGAAAGGGTTTGTTTCCAGCTGACACACTTTCCAGGGGATGGTTCATCATGGCAGGGAAAGTACAGTAGGAGCTGTCAGCCAGGCGTCCTGTCTGCACAGCAGCAGGGGGGAAGTAGAGCTGAGCTCAGTGTGTCAGCCCAAGGCCCACCCCAGTGACAACTCTTTTCCAGCAAGGCTTCGTCTCCCAAAGGCTCCACCAGCTGCTGATTAAGTGGGGGACTGAATCACAAACACATGAGGCATAGGAGACAGTCAAACCTCCACGTGAATATAGGCTGTCCCTCAGATACCCTGTGACATAGAAGGTACCTAAAAGTTCCCTCTACTCAAAGATTAAGTGGTGGTACCATCAGACAAGCCCTCGTGACACGGACTGGTAGGGCAGATGTCCCTTCCTGGAGATTAACTTGTATCACAGCCAGACTGCTGGACCCACCCAAAACCCAACACACCGTAGTGTCTGACTCAGCAGGGCGAAGAGTCAAAAGTTCACCTGTAGGTTCCAAGAGGTTTAACAGGGGCCAGAAATATAAGGGACGCCATCTTTACACGGACAAGCAAGGACTGAGGAGAAGTCCATGCATGCTGTGGAGGGCATTCCAGGGACAACTGCGTCTCAGAGGTCAGAACCTTGCTAGTGCTCCTGTATGGCAAGGAGCAAAGTAAGACAGGAGAAATCTGATCTATTGGTAACTTATCCTCCTCTTCAAAATAAAAGGAGGAAATTTTTCTAAAGAAAAATATTTGTTTGAAGAACTGAGGATATAATTCAGTGGTGAAAGTAGAGTCACCTTGCATGCTTGACCCTCTTGGGTTAGATTCCCACCCTACCATAAAACTAGATAAATGATGGATGGATGGACGGATGGATGGATGGATGGATGGATGGATGGATGGATGGACAGATGATAGATAGATAGATAGATAGATAGATAGATAGATAGATAGATAGATATAGATATAGATAGATAGATATTAGATTGGACTAGATTGAGTTAGACTAAATTTAGAACGTTTCCCACTGGTAATTTTTTCTTAAATAATGATCTCTGTATAGCTTGAAATTTGCTTATCTCACTTAAGAGTATATCCTACAGATGTTCCTAAGTCAGCACACAAGTTCTGCCTCATTCTCAACTAACCATATGCTACGTGTTTCAGATTTTGGAATATTTTTATATACATAATGAAATTTTATGGGATAGGATCTAAGATGGAATGTGAAACTCATTTATTACCTGCGTCTCACATAGTATCCAAGTAATTATATATACCTTAGCTCACCAGCACTTTGACTATGATCCATCATATGAGTGTAGATGTAGAATTTCCCATTCAAGGCATCATGTCAGTGTTCAAAATATTTGGAATTTGGGTTCACAGACTAGAAGTGCTCAACTTGTGTAACAATTTAACTATCACAGGAGGGAAGGAGTTAAGTCATGCCTGATGTTTCTTCCAAAGCAGACAGTGCTGTGATTCACACAGTCTTGGGAACTCCTCCTCCATCACTCCCATGCCTGGTACTCTGCCCACATCTTCCCCTTGTTGTCATCTCTGTTCCTCATAAAGACCAGGGGAGAGTCTAGCAGACCTGACCAGGCAGGGAACACAACATACATAGGTGTTGACTCCTTGGTGCTGAGGTTGTTAGTCAATGTCATCACAGAGGACCGGTCATCAGCAGTCTCAAAGTCCTCACTCTGGGCCAGCCTTGGTGTTATACCTCAGACTATGCTTCCTCATTTAACCAATAGGAAACACCTGGTAGCACAGACCTGTTGGACATAGTTAAGTCATTTTATACCAAAAGATTCAATCAACATGTTTCCTGACAATCTGATTTATCCCTGCTGTCTTTTTTGGACTATGCCTCCCACAGTTAGAACAAAAAACAATACATCAGCCCATATCACTCTTTCTCAACCAGACTCCCTGGAGCCCTTCTGTTTACACAAAGGTCTAAATTTCAATCTATCTCCCTTGCTGAAATAGGCTCAAACACAGCTTCAGAGGGTTAACCATGAGTGTAGAGCAGGCTTACTAAAAAGCCTCTATAGCCAAGACTGGCTGCCCACAAGAGGGCCCCAAACATGGGGTACCATTGTGCTTTAAACAAATACTCTGCAGATTTAAAATAATTCATTAATTCATTATCTGATAACCTCAAACTAAAATGATTAGATATATGCACTGCTTATAAATTATTGTGGTAAACAATTTTTGTTAACTTATATTAATATAAGTTAAGGATCACTCCAGGCAATTTGTATTAGTAGGTTCCTTTTCATCTTGTGGCCACATAACTGTTTATCTTAGTCACTATGATAAATTTAATTTATCTAGGTTCACCAAGGAAACAGCATTCTTGCATATTTCCCCAATTATTCTTAGTTTCAGCTGGGGCCCTTTTGAGGTATGATGGGGTGGTTCTCTCCTTAGGATCAGCATCTGTCTGAAAAAGAGAGGCAGATTCTCCAGTGGAGAGTAAAGTTAAGACTAAGCAAATGTGATAACCATTGTTTTTTTTTAAATAGTGTTTAATGGAGGGCAGGCTCATTTTTGGATATGGTTCTGACTTGCTTACCAGCCCCAGTTATGGGTTCTGTTCAACTGAGCAGATCAGTTAGCCAAATCGAAAGCAGTTGGTTTCACAGCATGACTATGTGCCACTATTGCACTTGTTTAAGCATCACATCAGGTTTTTTGCTGCTAAGTAAGCTAGACCATGTGTTGCTTGGGCAGATACTGGTCTTTATCCCCCAGTCGCTCATATAGCACCTCCCGGCACTAGGCACTCTAGG
Organism: Jaculus jaculus; assembly: GCF_020740685.1. NCBI lineage: Eukaryota > Metazoa > Chordata > Mammalia > Rodentia > Dipodidae > Jaculus > Jaculus jaculus. The sequence continues at coordinate 107,772,843 of NC_059108.1, read as the reverse complement.
GTGCCTACACTCATGGTTAACCCTCTGAAGCTGTGTTTGAGCCTATTTCAGCAAGGGAGATAGATTGAAATTTAGACCTTTGTGTAAACAGAACGGCTCCAGGGAGTCTGGTTGAGAAAGAGTGATATGGGCTGATGTATTGTTTTTTGTTCTAACTGTGGGAGGCATAGTCCAAAAAAGACAGCAGGGATAAATCAGATTGTCAGGAAACATGTTGATTGAATCTTTTGGTATAAAATGACTTAACTATGTCTAGGACTGACTCTCGTCCAGCTTCCAGCCATGTCATTCCAAATGTTATGTTCCAACAGCGTATGGTCTTACCGCTAAGCTATCATGGGTCCTCAAACTCTCTGACATAAATATGTCTTCTGTTGGGAAACCTTGTAGGTCTCTGTGATCAAAAACTCATTGTGGATGATAACCACCTGCTGGTACAGGATTTACAGGTCAGTGGCCAAGAAGAGAAGGAAGAACCAGATAAGTGACATAAATGAGATAGAGAGATTAGAGAGGGAGAGAAGCAGAGATAGGAGGAGATAATGGACAGATTTTGTGTACCCTCTCCAGAGGTGAAGGAGATAAGACACAGAGAACAATCAATCCCTACCAAACCAGATATCCAGAGACACTGAGGCACCCAAAATCTCAACATGGAAGCAGACCTAATATGAACCCAACATGGCTCAGGGAAATTTGTGGAAGAGGGGGCAGAAAGAATGTCAGAGCCACACGCTGGGTCACGACATGCAGAGACATTTCTTCCTACCAGAAGCTAAAGGCTAGCCCCACAATGCACGACCCATATACCCCAACAAGGAGGGTCCCCGTGGAGGGGGGAGGACAGGGAGGAAGCTAACAATGATATCAACTTGACTGTATTCACTGATTACAAAAATGTTTAAAAATCATGTATCTAAATAAATATTTCTCGGAGCTGGAGAGAGAAAGCTCAGCAGTTAGAGTTGCTTGTTTGCAAAGCCTGATGTCTCAGGTTCAAGTCTCCATGTAAAGCCAGATAAACAAAAAGGTACATGTGTCTAGAGTTCATTTGCATTGGCAGGAAGCCCTAAAATGCCCATTCTCACCCCCCCCCCGCTTTCTCTCTTCTCTCTTGTTTGTGAATATAAATAAATAAATATTTTTTAAACCAATATTTCTTGTTCTTTTATTTTGAAAGATGTACTACAGAGAGCAAATAAGAAACATATATTCATTCTGGTAGCAGTTACCATTTCCAGGTACTAACCTCTCTGTTCATTGTATAACAACAGCTGTAACATGCAACTCCCAAAATCTCTTCTGGATTAGTGAATTAGATTGTATCTTTTGCTCAATGTCAATGTCATTGTCAATCCAATCAGTGGCATGAGTGTGGCTGGGGAGAGTAGAATGACGGAGCTGGACGGACGGGATGAACGACGGAGTTCAACAGAGAGGTGGATGGAGGGGTGCTCCTGGTGTTCATACCCAAGCTGACTGCGGGCTTTGCCATCTTCCCCCTGAGGTCATCTAGGGCACATATAGCCAAGAAAAGCAGGAAAAGAAGGTTCCAGAGATGCACAGGTCAGCCCCAAAATGCAATGCACACTGCATTCTGCTGACAAGAATTAGGTCATTGATCATACCTAGCTGCCAAGAATACTAAGAAATGTAGTTTATCTATGGGTCCAAACGGAAATGATGCCACTCTTGGAAACTTTCCTACATAACCAATGTAAATATATAAAATTCTACACATGCAAAGATGTCTTATAATAGAGAAAATCTGGAAGCATCCTACTGATACAAAAATAATTAAAGTAAAATCAATGTAATCATTTGAAAGATCAAATTTAACAGAGCATGCTTGCTGCAAGAGCAGGCCTTTTGCTCCCAGCTTCCTGATTAACACAGTAATTTTTAAAAGTATTTTATGGGGTGGGGAGGGAGGGAATTACCATGGGATATATTTTGTAATCATGGAAAATGTTAATAAAAATTTTAAAAAAATATTTTATTTTTACTTATTTATTTGAGAGACAGAGAAAGAGGCAGATAGATAGGTAGAGTCAGAAAATGGGCACTCCAGGGCCTCTAGCCACTGCATACAAACTCCAGACTCATGTGCCACCTTGTAACACAGTAATTTTTAAAAGGGCTATTGAGCATATATAGAAACACTGAGATATGCTATAAATGCACATACATTAAAATGCAGAATCCTAAATTCGATTTACTGATTATAACTATATTCAAGTTTTTTCAATAAATTAAAAACTATAGAAAATGTTTCAATAAGTGAGAAAGCAGTTATACTAATGAAAACCAGTTAATGCATGCCTGGGGTAGGCTAGGGAAAGTACTTTTATGTTACCTCTCACGTTCCTATCTTGGTACCCTGCAAGATGACTTTGACCTATAGCAGACACAGTTGCCAGTAGAAACCAGTGAAGATAAATCCCAATCCTGGTTGAGGAGTATGCCTAGTGGAAGAGGGGCAGAAATGCCCCAGTTCTGGGTGTTGAGACATAGACGAAACTGGGGAAAGAGTTTCTTCCCCCATAAAAGACAGAGCCAGCATTTATAGGTGCATAGTTTCATTTCCCATGCCACAAAAAAATAATAAAATAAAATAAAAATAAACCAGACAGAGGAACAACTCACATTTTCCCCATGCCTCGCCTCTCTGCGCTGGCTGTGATTGTGTGGGGGACAGTATTTACTTTACCTAAATGGCTATCTGGGGGTCATCATTTGACTGCCTGATTATGAAAAGCCAGTATACTAAGGATTGCAGATATAAAGCATAATATATATATATATATATATATATATATATATATATATATATATATATATACACATATACATATGTACACACATACCAGGGAAGAGAGAGGAGAGTACCTGGACATTTGACAATGCTGTTGAGCTGCTATGTCTGTCCGGCAGCAGCCAACCTCCAGAGTTCTTTTTAAATGATATGATTTGTCTTAACTGCTTAAGCTACATTTATTTGAGTGTTCAGAATTTTCAGCTGAAGAGAGTCCCAAACAACACATGATGCTTCATTTACAAGCCCACAACCAGGTAGTGAGAGGCAGAACTAGGATGTGCCCAGGTGCCGGGCACTAAGGCTCCCGACCTCTCCATTGCAGCACAGTGAAGCCGGAGCACTCTCCACCCTCCCTCGCTAGTGCTGTAGTCCAGGGAAGAGAACGTGTGTGTTTTTGCCCTACTACAAGCGTATTTTCGGCAGCCATGGTCACAGAAAATCCATTTCCTGCCCATTCCTTACTTCTCTTAGTCACCCAGTGATGTCCTTCACTTATTTTACAATTTACCTCACTGATTATGTGGGCATTCTCTACTGTAAGTGCTTCCAAAATATCTGTCATAGAGTCGGGCATGGTGGCACATGCCTTTAATCCCAGCACTCAGGAGGCAGAGGTAGGAGGATCGCCATGAGTTTGAGGCCACCCTAAGACTACATAGTGAATTCCAAGTCAGCCTGAGCTAGAGTAAGACCCTACCTCAAAAAACCAATAATCTGTCATATTATTTTTTCTTGATACATCTCTTGACATAGCATTATTATACTGGATGTGTGAGCATGGAATGGTTTCATGCATCTGGAGTTCATTTACAGTGGCTAGAGGCCCTGATGTGCCCATTCTATTTCTCTCTATCTTCCTCTTTCTCTCTTTTCCTCTCTCTCTCTCTCTCATAAATAAATAAAATTTAAAAATCATTTTAAAAAGAAATATGTTGGGCCAGGTATGGCGGTATATGACTGTAATCCCAGTACCCAGGAGGCTGAGACAGGAGGATTGTCATGAGTTCAAGGCCAGCCTGGGCTTCATAAAGAGTACAAGACCAGGCCTGGAGAGATGGCTTAGTAGTTAAGGTGCATGCCTGCAAAGCCTAAGGACCCAGGTTCGATTCACCAGGTCCCACGTAAGCCAGATGCACATGGTGGTGCATGTGTCTGGAATTCATTTGCAGTGGCTAGAGGCCCTGGCACACCCATTCTCACTGTCTCTCACTCTCTGTCTCTAATAAATAAAAATAACTCTTTAAAAAAAAAATACCAGACTATCCAGGGTTATACAGCAAGACCCTGTCTGTCTCAGAGAAACAAAAACAAAAATGTTGGCAATTTTGAATTTCTGCCATCAGATGTTGAGTGATGAGCTTTTTTTTTTTTTTAACCTGGCCTCTGCCACCACGTACTACAACCAAGAAGCCCCTGCAAAGGTCAGTTGTCCAAAGGCAAAAATGTGCCCCACCCTAAGAAAAGCAATCCAGTTCCTACAACCAAACAAAAGGGCCACAAAGAGCAATTGATGCCCATATTTTAAAAATATATATCTTAGGCCTGGAAAGATGGTTTAGCAGTTAAGACACTTGCCTCCAAAGCCTAAGGACCCATGTTCAACTCTCCAGATCCCATGTGGCACAAGCATCTGGAATCTGTTTGCAATGGCTGGGGCCCTAGCCCGACAATTCTCTTATCTATCTATCTATCTATCTATCTATCTATCTATCTATCTATCATCTATCTAAAAAAAAAGAAAGAAAGAAAGAAAGAAAATATTTTTATTTATTTATTTATTTGAAAGAGAAAGAGAATGGGTACACCAGGGCCCCCAGCAGCTGCAAATAACTCCAGACATATTTGCTACTTTCTGCATTTGGCTCTACTTGGGTACTGGGGAACTCAACTCTGGTTATTAGGCTTTGTAGGCAAATGCCTTAGCCACTAAGCAAACTCTCCACTGTCCCATAAATTTTTGTTCTCTTTCCTCTGAATCCAGAGAGTTAACATGCACCTCAAACCCAGGTCAGAACAAAGACAAAATTTCAACATCCACCTTATTTACCCATCAAGAAACACCATTCCCACAGAGTAAGAAACAAAATAGAACTCCGTGTTGAACTAAGGGACTTCAGATCCTGAAAGAATAGACCCCAAACTAAGAATTTAAATTTGGAAGTGAGCTTTTAGTTCCTGCTCCATGACTAATTGAACTGAAAACACTTTAAATTTCTGCCTACTTTCAGTTTTCTCATATGAAATGATGATGATGAAAATACTTTAGTCAGAGCATACTTTCTATACTACACTTCATGGATACACAGTCCACAGTACAACAACTGTGAGGTGGGATGGACCATATTTTCCTACCCTAGAAATGAGGAGCTTGGGCTGTGGAGATGGCTCAGTGGTTAAGAGGGCTTTCCTCTTAAGCATGAGGAGCTCTGGGCCAGAGAGACTTCCAGGCCAAGTTCAACTCCCCAAAACCCACCTAAAAGGTAGGGAGTGGTCATGCAGGGGTATAACTCCAGTACACGGAGGGCAGAGACCAGAGAATGACCAGGGCTCACGGACACACAGCAACTTCAGATTAAGGGAGAGACTTGTCTCAAGGAAATACAGGCATGAGCAATAAGAAAAGGACACCTGACGTTATCCCCTGACCTCTGCACACATGCCCATCTGAACACACACATGCATACACCTCATACATCTCACCACACATATCCTGTATGCATGCAGCACACGCCGCACAACAGGGAACTAAGATGCAAAAAGTTTAAGTGACTTCACTCAACAGCTGCTAAATTTAAAAGGTGATCTCACATGCAAGTTTTTCAAGTCTAAGATCAGTGGCCTTTCTATTAAGTCCCACTGGGCAGGAATATCCTCACCATGATCCCTAGTCTCTGATATGACAAAATTCCAAGAAAATAAAATAGGATTGTGTGTGAATATACAGTGGTTAAGTCTTCAGTTTTTATTCTTATTCTTATCTGTTTCATTCTTAAGACACAAGTGAAATGAGAATAAGCTTGTCTTCAGACATATGTGAAAGAACCAGATAATGACACAGAAAAGAGAGGAGGAGGAAGGGAGGGAGGGAAGGAGAAAGGGAGTCAGGGAGGAAAAGAGGGAGGAAAGGAGCTGGGGAAGAAATGACAAGTTGAGAACACTAAGGAAGAAACTGTTGAATGCTATACAAATAAAAATTTTATGAGCTAGAGACTTATCTTGATTCCAGTCAAATGGAATGAAAGCTGCCTTAAGTACCTGGGTCAAGGATGTTTCGCCTCCTTTTCTTCCATCTGCCATCTCATTGCAAGCATCTTTATCACCGCAGCAGCAAATTCTGCAGCGGACTGAGTGTGAGGGAAGCAGCCGCGCTGACAAGTGCGCTCTGCCCGTCCAGTCCTCATCCTCTGCGGGTATACAGACGTAATAAAACAAAGCAAGCTGGAATGCAGCATTATTTTCCTGCTCTAATCTGTTCACCATTTTGTAAAGGCAAGGAACCAGTATGTAAGAGTTCTGAGGCATGGGTGATGAGGAAGCTAAAGCTCAGAGACAGGCTTGGGGAAAGATGTGCGATTTCTTCTGTAAACTTATTTAATATCTTTCACACATAAGTGTGTATATTTTATAAAATGAATTTGGAGCAGCTTACTGTGAGATTGTATATATATATATATATATATATATATATATATATATATATATATGTATGTATGTATATATATATGTATATATGCCACTAATTGTGAAATTAAAGCAGTCTTCATTTCTCTCTTATTCATTTTCAAGGGCATTATAGAAGTATCATGTCTCATTTCCAAAACCAAATATTAGTAGGAACACATTTTGCTCCCAAATACAAGTTTTAAAGGCCCAGAGCTAGGCAGAGTAGTGCATACCCATAATCCCAGCACTCAGGACGTAGAAGCAGCAGGATCATGAGTCTAAGGCCAAACTGAACTACATAATGAGACCCTGTCTCAAGGTTAAATAATAAATAAAGCCCCAGAAATTTAATATCAGTATGCCTACTAATGTAATTTAATAAAGATAGCCATTTAGAGACAAATAAGGAATTTATTTCTCTGCTACCATGATTGTTGTCATGAGCATTCTACCATCAGTGTTTAAGTGTCTCATTTGTAATTGTCAACATATTGAAAGATAATTTTTTTAAGTTATATAGACCTAATCTCTGGCATCGTAGATCTTAAAATGCCACGGTGGAAGAAGACACTAGGAGCATGAAACCAACCTTTAACTACGCAGTGAGGTAGCTAGGATAGACCATGTATGCCAAGGGCATTGCTTACATTGTCACAAGGCATCTTGGGTGAAGAGAAGGCAACAAAATAATCACAGCAAAATTCTAAGTGTAAGGTCACTGCAAAAGCCTTTCAGCTTTTCTGTCTACTTGACATTTTTCATAATAAAGCATCAGAGACAATAGAAGATGCATAAGGTCTAGGAGCGCAGAGAGGAATCACTCTAGCCGTGGAGAAGACGTCAGAGGCAAAGTCACGGGGAAGACGCTAGTTGAGCTAGGCTGGATGAACAGGATTTCACCAGTCAGAAAAGTTGGTGAATAAGTGTGTTGGTTGTAGTCTAATCTTTCAGGAGCCTGAGTCTGTAGGAAGGAAGGCCCCAAGGTGAAGATAAATTGGTAAGCAGAGATCAAATCACAGAAAGATCATGCGCTATGCTACGGTTTTGTCGTTTTAGTAATTGGGAGATATTGCAAGGTTTAAACATAGATTATGGTGTGGTTTGCTTTATGCCTTAGAAAGATCACTCTGAAAACAGCAAAAGAGGAATTTCCAAAGGCAAGCCAGAAGCAGAAAAACCAGGAGGAAACCTGATGCAATTTATCATGTAAGGAAAAACAATGGGTTGAATAAAAACATTGGAAGTGTGAGTGGTAAAGAATGTTGGGTCTGAAGACTGAGACATATGATTGACAGGAGATAAACTTGTCAGTGATTAGCTGACTTGAGAAGTGAGAGGCCAAGGAAGAAATGAGGAGTTTCAAGGTTCCAAGTGAACAATGGTAAACTGCAGGGACAGGGGAGGTAAGTTTGGGGAGAGAATAAGCAACTTGGAAAATGTTTGTTTTTAATGTTTATATGTATTGTCAAGGAAGATCTGTTCAAATGGCTATTGGATATATAACCTGAATCTCAATAGGGCAGTCAGCAATTGAATGGCCAATGTCATTATTTACTTTTTAATCATCCATTCATACTCCAGCTCAATGCAAAAGCAACTTGGGGGCTGGAGAGATGGCTTAGCGGTTAAGCGCTTGCCTGTGAAACTTAAGGACCCTGGTTCAAGGCTTGATTCCCCAGGACCCACGTTAGCCAGATGCACAAGGAGGCACACGCGTCTGGAGTTCGTTTGCAGTGGCTGGAAGCCCTGGCGTGCCCATTCTCTCTCTCTATCTGCCTCTTTCTCGCTGTGTCTGTCGCTCTCAAATAAATAAATAAAAATTAAAAAAAAAACTTGGGAGATAGCCAATAGGCTCAGTAAAGTCGTCAAATTTGATGACACCTGGTCTATTCCTAGCCCCTTACAGATAGCAAACGGAAAAATCAATCTCTGTGTTATACAGAAACATATATAGCTTGAGTTTTTCCCACAAGGATTCAATCTACTGTGAAAGCAAGCATATTTGAAGAATACTACCCACGGTTTCTGGTTTCAGTTCCTCCATTAGCAATGTGACCCTGAGCAATGCATCCGAACCTTCTCAGCAGCCTCTGACATGAGAATCTGGACCATTTGATCTCTACTGGCCCTCCCAGCTCGCCATAGGAATCCTCTCAGCTCAGCTTCAAGGTTCATCACCCAGGCCCTTTCCTCTCCCCCTCACCTCCACTTGACCTCCAAGGAACTAATTAGCACTTTAACTAGACAAGAGAAAGTTACAGTGCCTGCTTTTCACTAGCAATTACTGACAACAAAGTATCTTAAAAGGAAAAAACCAATATTACTACATTGATCTTAGAATATGAAGTTTTTAATTTATCACAGACTTTTCCTTACTATAGGATTAGAGATTCCATAGCAGCAAAATAAAATAAAATAAACAGACTCATTTAAAAAATAAGTCAGGGTCTGAAGAGATTGCTCAGTGGTTAAAGGCACTTGCTTGCAAAGTCTGATGCCCTGGGTTTGATGTCCCAGGACTCACATAAAGCCAGATGCACCAAGTGGTGCATGCATGTAGAGTTCGTTTGCAGTGGCCAGAGGTCCTGGTGTGCCCATAGTCACTCTCTGCCTCTTTCTGTCTCTTTCAAATAGGCAAATGAAATTGTTTTTAAAATAAGTGAAAGCATGGCTGGAGTGATGGCTTAGTGGTCAAAGTGCTTACCTGTGAAGCCTATGGACATAGTACCCATGTAAGCCCAAAACACAAGATGGCACATGTGTCTGGAGTTTGTTTGCAGCGGTTGGAGGCCCTGGCATGCCCACTCTCTGTTTATATCTACTTCTCTCTCTCTCTCTTTCTCTCTCTCCCTCTCGCTTTTTATCGCTCAAATAAGTAAATTAAATATTTAAAATAAATTAATAAATAAAAGCAGCTCAATATGTCTTTATGCTCTGATCTTCCCATGCATTTGCATAGGAATCTTACAGTTACAATTACAATATTCAAACAATAACAGGAAGTATTCAGACAACAGCAGAGGTTAATTTTCAGAAAAGAAGACAAACATTCAACCCAGCACAAAGCTTTCTCTTGAATGTGATTAGGGACCAAGTGACCAAAAGGGGGACCAATGAGCTTCCTAAAACAGTAAAGATGTGTGGCTTTGAACAACATTTTTGGCAAATTTTCTTATGTCTAGGCCTTGAAAAACGTTACAGTGCTGTTAGTGAGCGTTCTTCTGGTTTGGGCCACACTTCACCAAAGGCCTACAGTGCCCCCTTCCCTACATAGAAAGTACTGAGACTCAGGATTCCCAAACAAGTGACTCTCATAACCCAATTGTTCCTGTCTTCAGAGGTCCTGAGTCATTGAGTCTGGAATAGTGCCCAAAATTGGCATTCCTAACAAGCACCCAGGTGAGGCTATCGTTTAAGAACCCTGGTCCTGCCTCTTCTATTCTACAAACTCATCTCAGGCCCCACTCCCTCATGAGGCCAACCTGGAGATGGGAGGGGCTTTACCCTCTCCTCCCAGAAGGATGCAGACAGCTGGCAATATAGCTGCTCACAGCTCCAGTCCTGAAGCTACTCCCCAGGGCTGGATCACCCACCTCCACCCACTCCCCTGCAAATCCCTTGGGAAGAAGACCAAGTCTTAATTCATATTTATCCCTTATTACGCTGATACTGATCAACCACATGTATAATGTTATTCTCTTTAAATCATTTTATTTATTTATTTATTTATTTGAGAGCAACAGACAGAGAGAGAAAGAGGCAGATAGATAGGGAATGGGCGCACCAGGGCCTCCAGCCACTGCAAATGGACTCCAGAGGTGTGTGCCCCCAGAGGTGTGCATCTGGCTTACATGGGTCCTGAGCCTCGAACCAGGGTCCTTAAGCTTCACAGGCAAACGCTTAACCGCTAAGCCATCTCTCCAGCCCACTTCTCTTTAAATCATTTACTTGGCATAAAAAGTCAACTCTTTATTCAACAGACGTCATTATCCAAACTAGCCAGAACAGAAATTACTAACAGCTTTTAAAGCACAGCTTTACTTAAGTTAATGCCAAGTAAATAACAAAGCTTTACTCAATATTTCATATTTACTTCAAGTTTACTTAATGTTTGCAGTAGTGTTTCTCAAACTACCATGCTAAAAGTAAAGTCATAGCTGGGCAGGTGATGCACATCGAGTGAGACCCTGTCGTCAAAAAGTGAAGTCAGCAACAGAGCTTTCTCAGGAGAATGGGAACAATCCTCAACTCCAGAAACATTCCCTGAATGCCAAGTGTGCCAGGAACAGCAAGACTGGTGAAGTTACAAAGAGAAGGAAACGGGAGGAGGAAGAGATGTGGGGAGTGTCCCTCATGGTCACTGTGTACAGGATCAGGGAGCAGGGAGCTGGCAAAAACTGGGCCTCCTTTCCCCATATGGCATCACTGTGAGAACGGGGAAAGCTGGTAACAGGCATTTGAAGCAATCTTCTTGCCAGGGCCCCAGCTGGCTTGGCAAGCACAGCATGAGGACTGGACTCAGTGCCAGTCACCCACTCCACCAGTCACACTGTGCCCTGGGTGAGGAGGCCAGAGTGACATCTCTTCTCTGGATAATTTTGGAAGCAGATGCTCAGAGGCGTTTTAACTGTCACTGTGTCTGGTGTTTGCATGAAGGTCAGGATGCTATGCTTGATGGGCCATCCCATCAAGGTCAGAAATCCACCTCCTACCTTTAAATTCAGACTGCAACCCTCTGCTGCCCAGCTAATCTATAAATAGCACTGGCTGTGACCTCGTAAAACTCTCCGACTGGTTTGCAGATACATTGTCTCACCTGGCCAGCAAAGGCATCTGAAAGTTTGTGAGCATCACATAGTGAGAAGGATGGAACAATGTGTGTAGAACAAGGAGCCTCCAGGTGCAGGGCATGGGCATGGCCTGGAGATTTGACTATGAAGACAGCTCAGAGAGGGGAAGGAAGTCAGTCACAAAGGTGGGAAGTCGGGAAGCCATCTTCCCAACACAGCCCTAGTTCACCCCCAAACATGCTAGGGCACCACTGTTAGGACAAAACTTGGCAGATTTGGCAGATGGGTAAGATGATGAAAAAAATCAGTAACTATTTTAAGTAAATACAATTATGAAACATATTTTTCTTAGAAATAGAACAGTGCCTCTCTAAGAAACTGCATTCACAATCAATGGACGCCAAATGTCAGAACCAACCCTGAAATCCTGGTTTCTAGAGTGTTCCATTCTTCTCGCGGCACATCTTAAAGATGCAGAGCCAGGCTTTGTTGAAAAATCTATCTTAAGAAAATTTAGCAGGTAAATATTTATATTTCACTAGTGTTCTTTCTCATTGCAAAAGAAAGATTTTAAAAGCATACTTTCAATTAAGTCACCAGAGTTCCTTTAAAAAAAAAAAACTCAGCCTACAACTCAACTTGTACCAATGTTTCACAAACACATCTGTCCCACAGTACAAGGAGTGCGTGTATGGTTGATCGTGATGTTTAAAAAGCAGCCCAGATGGGGAGTGGTGTCACCCGCTTTTAGTCCCAGTGCTCAAGAGGCGGAGGTAGGGGGATCTCCATGAACGAGGGCCAGCCTAGGGCTACATAGTGAATTCCAGCTCAGCTTGGACTAGAGTGGGACCCTGCCTCAATATTAAAAAAGCAGTCCATCAACCTAGAAGAGGGATTAAATTGGAAAGAAGGCATTCAATGGAAGGGAGGTATAAAAGAAGCAAGACAAAAGAAGATAATGGGAGGGGACTGTAATCAAAATACATTATGTACATGTATAACATTGTCAATAAAGTTTTAAAAATACACAGAAATTTTAAAAAGTAGACCCCCCCCAAAAAAAATGCTAAACCTTCCATACCTGGGTTATCTGATTTAACATTGTCCTAGAAATATACTGCATAATCCAGTCCAG